>NW_027478556.1:553964-853964 GCF_051014685.1 Ptiloglossa arizonensis | reverse complement strand
TGAAGCTAAGGAATGGTTGAGAAGACAACAAATTTTTCGCAATTCTGCTGCTCCAAACGCTTAACCAGAATGGCCTAGGGAAAAAATACACATACCGTTGTAATCGGGCGAGTTTCTACTTTCAGATGCAATTGGAATTTTTGGGTTAGGTCAATCCGTTCGCGAGATATGGGAGTTTGAAGCCAAGAAATGGTTGAGAAGGCAACAAATTTTTCGCAATTCTGCTGCTCCAAACGCTTAACCAGAATGGCCTAGGGAAAAAATACACATACCGTTGTAATTGGGGGAGTTTCTACTTTCAGATGCAACAGGAATTTTTGGGTTAGGTCAATCCGTTCGCGAGATATGGGAGTTTGACGCTAAGAAATGGTTGAGAGGACAGCAAATTTTTCGCAATTCTGCTGCTCCAAACGCTTAACCAGAATGGCCTAGGGAAAAAATACACATACCGTTGTAATCGGGCGAGTTTCTACTTTCAGATGCAACAGGAATTTTTGGGTTAGGTCAATCCGTTCGAGAGATATGGGAGTTTGACGCTAAGAAATGTTTGAGAAGACAACAAATTTTTCGCAATTCTGCTGCTCCAAACGCTTAACCAGAATGGCCTAGGGAAAAAATACACATACCGTTGTAATCGGGCGAGTTTCTACTTTCAGATGCAATAGGAATTTTTGGGTTAAGTCAATCCGTTCGCGAGATATGGGAGTTTGAAGCCAAGAAATGGTTGAGAAGGCAAAAAATTTTTCGCAATTCTGCTGCTCCAAACGCTTAACCAGAATGGCCTAGGGAAAAAATAAACATACCGCTGTAATCGGGCGAGTTTCTACTTTCAGATGCAACAGGAATTTTTGGGTTAGGTCAATCCGTTCGCGAGATATGGGAGTTTGACGCTAAGAAATGGTTGAGAGGACAACAAATTTTTCGCAATTCTGCTGCTCCAAACGCTTAACCAGAATGGCCTAGGGAAAAAATACACATACCGTTGTAATCGGGCGAGTTTCTACTTTCAGATGCAGTAGGAATTTTTGGGTTAGGTCAATCCGTTCGCGAGATATGGGAGTTTGAAGCCAAGAAATGGTTGAGAAGGCAAAAAATTTTTCGCAATTCTGCTGCTCCAAACGCTTAACAAGAATGGCCTAGGGAAAAAATACACATACCGTTGTAATCGGGCGAGTTTCTACTTTCAGATGCAACAGGAATTTTTGGGTAAGGTCAATCCGTTCGAGAGATATGGGAGTTTGACGCTAAGAAATGGTTGAGAAGACAACAAATTTTTCGCAATTCTGCTGCTCCAAACGCTTAACCAGAATGGCCTAGGGAAAAAATACACATACCGTTGTAATCGGGCGAGTTTCTACTTTCAGATGCAATAGGAATTTTTGGGTTAGGTCAATCCGTTCGCCAGATGTGGGAGTTTGAAGCCAAGAAATGGTTGAGAAGGCAAAAAATTTTTCGCAATTCTGCCGCTCCAAACGCTTAACAAGAATGACCTAGGGAAAAAATACACATACCGTTGTAATCGGGCGAGTTTCTACTTTCAGATGCAACAGGAATTTTTGGGTTAGGTCAATCCGTTCGAGAGATATGGGAGTTTGACGCTAAGAAATGGTTGAGAAGACAACAAATTTTTCGCAATTCTGCTGCTCCAAACGCTTAACAAGAATGGCCTAGGGAAAAAATACACATACCGTTGTAATCGGGCGAGTTTCTACTTTCAGATGCAATAGGAATTTTTGGGTTAGGTCAATCCGTTCGCCAGATGTGGGAGTTTGAAGCCAAGAAATGGTTGAGAAGGCAAAAAATTTTTCGCAATTCTGCTGCTCCAAACGCTAACCCAGAATGGCCTAGGGAAAAAATACACATACCGTTGTAATCGGGCGAGTTTCTACTTTCAGATGCAACAGGAATTTTTGGGTTAGGTCAATCCGTTCGCGAGATATGGGAGTTTGAAGCTAAGGAATGGTTGAGAAGACAACAAATTTTTCGCAATTCTGCTGCTCCAAACGCTTAACCAGAATGGCCTAGGGAAAAAATACACATACCGTTGTAATCGGGCGAGTTTCTACTTTCAGATGCAATTGGAATTTTTGGGTTAGGTCAATCCGTTCGCGAGATATGGGAGTTTGAAGCCAAGAAATGGTTGAGAAGGCAACAAATTTTTCGCAATTCTGCTGCTCCAAACGCTTAACCAGAATGGCCTAGGGAAAAAATACACATACCGTTGTAATCGGGGGAGTTTCTACTTTCAGATGCAACAGGAATTTTTGGGTTAGGTCAATCCGTTCGCGAGATATGGGAGTTTGACGCTAAGAAATGGTTGAGAGGACAGCAAATTTTTCGCAATTCTGCTGCTCCAAACGCTTAACCAGAATGGCTTAGGGAAAAAATACACATACCGTTGTAATCGGGCGAGTTTCTACTTTCAGATGCAATAGGAATTTTTGGGTTAGGTCAATCCGTTCGCCAGATATGGGAGTTTGAAGCCAAGAAATGGTTGAGAAGGCAAAAAATTTTTCGCAATTCTGCTGCTCCAAACGCTTAACCAGAATGGCCTAGGGAAAAAATACACATACCGTTGTAATCGGGCGAGTTTCTACTTTCAGATGCAACAGGAATTTTTGGGTTAGGTCAATCCGTTCGAGAGATATGGGAGTTTGACGCTAAGAAATGGTTGAGAAGACAACAAATTTTTCGCAATTCTGCTGCTCCAAACGCTTAACCAGAATGGCCTAGGGAAAAAATACACATACCGTTGTAATCGGGCGAGTTTCTACTTTCAGATGCAATAGGAATTTTTGGGTTAGGTCAATCCGTTCGCCAGATGTGGGAATTTGAAGCCAAGAAATGGTTGAGAAGGCAAAAAATTTTTCGCAATTCTGCTGCTCCAAACGCTTAACAAGAATGGCCTAGGGAAAAAATACACATACCGTTGTAATCGGGCGAGTTTCTACTTTCAGATGCAACAGGAATTTTTGGGTTAGGTCAATCCGTTCGAGAGATATGGGAGTTTGACGCTAAGAAATGGTTGAGAAGACAACAAATTTTTCGCAATTCTGCTGCTCCAAACGCTTAACCAGAATGGCCTAGGGAAAAAATACACATACCGTTGTAATCGGGCGAGTTTCTACTTTCAGATGCAATAGGAATTTTTGGGTTAGGTCAATCCGTTCGCCAGATGTGGGAGTTTGAAGCCAAGAAATGGTTGAGAAGGCAAAAAATTTTTCGCAATTCTGCTGCTCCAAACGCTAACCCAGAATGGCCTAGGGAAAAAATACACATACCGTTGTAATCGGGCGAGTTTCTACTTTCAGATGCAACAGGAATTTTTGGGTTATGTCAATCCGTTCGCGAGATATGGGAGTTTGAAGCCAAGAAATGGTTGAGAAGGCAACAAATTTTTCGCAATTCTGCTGCTCCAAACGCTTAACCAGAATGGCCTAGGGAAAAAATACACATACCGTTGTAATCGGGGGAGTTTCTACTTTCAGATGCAACAGGAATTTTTGGGTTAGGTCAATCCGTTCGCGAGATATGGGAGTTTGACGCTAAGAAATGGTTGAGAGGACAGCAAATTTTTCGCAATTCTGCTGCTCCAAACGCTTAACC
Organism: Ptiloglossa arizonensis; assembly: GCF_051014685.1. Taxonomy (NCBI): domain Eukaryota; kingdom Metazoa; phylum Arthropoda; class Insecta; order Hymenoptera; family Colletidae; genus Ptiloglossa; species Ptiloglossa arizonensis. The sequence goes on along the minus strand of NW_027478556.1, from coordinate 850,358 downwards.
AGAATGGCTTAGGGAAAAAATACACATACCGTTGTAATCGGGCGAGTTTCTACTTTCAGATGCAATAGGAATTTTTGGGTTAGGTCAATCCGTTCGCCAGATATGGGAGTTTGAAGCCAAGAAATGGTTGAGAAGGCAAAAAATTTTTCGCAATTCTGCTGCTCCAAACGCTTAACCAGAATGGCCTAGGGAAAAAATAAACATACCGCTGTAATCGGGCGAGTTTCTACTTTCAGATGCAATAGGAATTTTTGGGTTAGGTCAAACCGTTCGCGAGATATGGGAGTTTGAAGCCAAGAAATGGTTGAGAAGGCAAAAAATTTTTCGCAATTCTGCTGCTCCAAACGCTTAACCAGAATTGCCTAGGGAAAAAATACACATACCGTTGTAATCGGGCGAGTTTCTACTTTCAGATGCAATAGGAATTTTTGGGTTAGGTCAATCCGTTCGCCAGATATGGGAGTTTGAAGCCAAGAAATGGTTGAGAAGGCAAAAAATTTTTCACAATTCTGCTGCTCCACACGCTTAACCAGAATGGCCTAGGGAAAAAATACGCATACCGTTGTAATCGGGCGAGTTTCTACTTTCAGATGCAACAGGAATTTTTGGGTTAGGACAATCCGTTCGCGAGATATGGGAGTTTGAAGCCAAGAAATGGTTGAGAAGGCAGAAAATTTTTCGCAATTCTGCTGCTCCAAACGCTTAACCAGAATGGCCTAGGGAAAAAATACACATACCGCTGTAATCGGGCGAGTTTCTACTTTCAGATGCAATAGGAATTTTTGGGTTAGGTCAATCCGTTCGCGAGATATGGGAGTTTGAAGCCAAGAAATGGTTGAGAAGGCAAAAAATTTTTCGCAATTCTGCTGCTCCAAACGCTTAACAAGAATGGCCTAGGGAAAAAATACACATACCGTTGTAATCGGGCGAGTTTCTACTTTCAGACGCTACAGGAATTTTTGGGTTAGGTCAATCCGTTCGCGAGATATGGGAGTTTGACGCTAAGAAATGGTTGAGAGGACAACAAATTTTTCGCAATTCTGCTGCTCCAAACGCTTAACAAGAATGGCCTAGGGAAAAAATACACATACCGTTATAATCGGGCGAGTTTCTACTTTCAGATGCAACAGGAATTTTTTGGTTGGGTCAATCCGTTCGCGAGATATGGGAGTTTGAAGCCAAGAAATGGTTGAGAAGGCAAAAAATTTTTCGCAATTCTGCTGCTCCAAACGCTTAACAAGAATGGCCTAGGGAAAAAATACACATACCGTTGTAATCGGGCGAGTTTCTACTTTCAGATGCAACAGGAATTTTTGGGTTAGGTCAATCCGTTCGAGAGATATGGGAGTTTGACGCTAAGAAATGGTTGAGAAGACAACAAATTTTTCGCAATTCTGCTGCTCCAAACGCTTAACCAGAATGGCCTAGGGAAAAAATACACATACCGTTGTAATCGGGCGAGTTTCTACTTTCAGATGCAATAGGAATTTTTGGGTTAGGTCAATCCGTTCGCCAGATATGGGAGTTTGAAGCCAAGAAATGGTTGAGAAGGCAAAAAATTTTTCGCAATTCTGCTGCTCCAAACGCTTAACCAGAATGGCCTAGGGAAAAAATAAACATACCGCTGTAATCGGGCGAGTTTCTACTTTCAGATGCAATAGGAATTTTTGGGTTAGGTCAATCCGTTCGCGAGATATGGGAGTTTGAAGCCAAGAAATGGTTGAGAAGGCAAAAAATTTTTCGCAATTCTGCTGCTCCAAACGCTTAACCAGAATGGCCTAGGGAAAAAATACACATACCGTTGTAATCGGGCGAGTTTCTACTTTCAGATGCAACAGGAATTTTTGGGTTAGGTCAATCCGTTCGCGAGATATGGGAGTTTGAAGCTAAGGAATGGTTGAGAAGACAACAAATTTTTCGCAATTCTGCTGCTCCAAACGCTTAACCAGAATGGCCTAGGGAAAAAATACACATACCGTTGTAATCGGGCGAGTTTCTACTTTCAGATGCAATTGGAATTTTTGGGTTAGGTCAATCCGTTCGCGAGATATGGGAGTTTGAAGCCAAGAAATGGTTGAGAAGGCAACAAATTTTTCGCAATTCTGCTGCTCCAAACGCTTAACCAGAAGGGCCTAGGGAAAAAATAAACATACCGCTGTAATCGGGCGAGTTTCTACTTTCAGATGCAATAGGAATTTTTGGGTTAGGTCAATCCGTTCGCGAGATATGGGAGTTTGAAGCCAAGAAATGGTTGAGAAGGCAAAAAATTTTTCGCAATTCTGCTGCTCCAAACGCTTAACCAGAATGGCCTAGGGAAAAAATACACATACCGTTGTAATCGGGCGAGTTTCTACTTTCAGATGCAACAGGAATTTTTGGGTTAGGTCAATCCGTTCGCGAGATATGGGAGTTTGAAGCTAAGGAATGGTTGAGAAGACAACGAATTTTTCGCAATTCTGCTGCTCCAAACGCTTAACCAGAATGGCCTAGGGAAAAAATACACATACCGTTGTAATCGGGCGAGTTTCTACTTTCAGATGCAATTGGAATTTTTGGGTTAGGTCAATCCGTTCGCGAGATATGGGAGTTTGAAGCCAAGAAATGGTTGAGAAGGCAAAAAATTTTTCGCAATTCTGCTGCTCCAAACGCTTAACAAGAATGGCCTAGGGAAAAAATATACATACCGTTGTAATCGGGCGAGTTTCTACTTTCAGATGCAACAGGAATTTTTGGGTTAGGTCAATCCGTCCGAGAGATATGGGAGTTTGACGCTAAGAAATGGTTGAGAAGACAACAAATTTTTCGCAATTCTGCTGCTCCAAACGCTTAACCAGAATGGCCTAGGGAAAAAATACACATACCGTTGTAATCGGGCGAGTTTCTACTTTCAGATGCAATAGGAATTTTTGGGTTAGGTCAATCCGTTCGCGAGATATGGGAGTTTGAAGCCAAGAAATGGTTGAGAAGGCAAAAAATTTTTCGCAATTCTGCTGCTCCAAACGCTTAACCAGAATGGCCTAGGGAAAAAATACACATACCGTTGTAATCGGGCGAGTTTCTACTTTCAGATGCAACAGGAATTTTTGGGTTAGGTCAATCCGTTCGCGAGATATGGGAGTTTGAAGCTAAGGAATGGTTGAGAAGACAACAAATTTTTCGCAATTCTGCTGCTCCAAACGCTTAACCAGAATGGCCTAGGGAAAAAATACACATACCGTTGTAATCGGGCGAGTTTCTACTTTCAGATGCAATTGGAATTTTTGGGTTAGGTCAATCCGTTCGCGAGATATGGGAGTTTGATGCCAAGAAATGGTTGAGAAGGCAACAAATTTTTCGCAATTCTGCTGCTCCAAACGCTTAACCAGAATGGCCTAGGGAAAAAATACACATACCGTTGTAATCGGGGGAGTTTCTACTTTCAGATGCAACAGGAATTTTTGGGTTAGGTCAATCCGTTCGCGAGATATGGGAGTTTGACGCTAAGAAATGGTTGAGAGGACAACAAATTTTTCGCAATTCTGCTGCTCCAAACGCTTAACCAGAATGGCCTAGGGAAAAAATACACATACCGTTGTAATCGGGCGAGTTTCTACTTTCAGATGCAATAGGAATTTTTGGGTTAGGTCAATCCGTTCGCCAGATATGGGAGTTTGAAGCCAAGAAATGGTTGAGAAGGCAAAAAATTTTTCGCAATTCTGCTGCTCCAAACGATTAACCAGAATGGCCTAGGGAAAAAATACACATACCGCTGTAATCGGGCGAGTTTCTACTTTCAGATGCAATAGGAATTTTTGGGTTAGGTCAATCCGTTCGCGAGATATGCGAGTTTGAAGCCAAGAAATGGTTGAGAAGGCAAAAAATTTTTCGCAATTCTGCTGCTCCAAACGCTTAACCAGAATGGCCTAGGGAAAAAATAAACATACCGTTGTGATCGGGGGAGTTTCTACTTTCAGATGCAACAGGAATTTTTGGGTTAGGTCAATCCGTTCGCGAGATATGGGAGTTTGACGCTAAGAAATGGTTGAGAGGACAACAAATTTTTCGCAATTCTGCTGCTCCAAACGCTTAACCAGAATGGCCTAGGGAAAAAATACACATACCGTTGTAATCGGGCGAGTTTCTACTTTCAGATGCAATAGGAATTTTTGGGTTAGGTCAATCCGTTCGCCAGATATGGGAGTTTGAAGCCAAGAAATGGTTGAGAAGGCAAAAAATTTTTCGCAATTCTGCTGCTCCAAACGCTTAACCAGAATGGCCTAGGGAAAAAATACACATACCGTTGTAATCGGGCGAGTTTCTACTTTCAGATGCAGTAGGAATTTTTGGGTTAGGTCATTCCGTTCGCGAGATATGGGAGTTTGAAGCCAAGAAATGGTTGAGAAGGCAAAAAATTTTTCGCAATTCTGCTGCTCCAAACGCTTAACCAGAATGGCCTAGGGAAAAAATAAACATACCGTTGTATTCGGGCGAGTTTCTACTTTCAGAAGCAACAGGAACTTTTGGTTTAGGTCAATCCGTTCGCGAGATATGGGAGTTTGAAGCTAAGAAATGGTTGAGAAGACAACAAATTTTTCGCACTTCTGCTGCTCCACACGCTTAACCAGAATGGCCTAGGGAAAAAAATACACATACCGCTGTAATCGGGCGAGTTTCTACTTTCAGATGCAATAGGAATTTTTGGGTTAGGTCAATCCGTTCGCGAGATATGGGAGTTTGACGCTAAGAAATGGTTGAGAGGACAACAAATTTTTCGCAATTCTGCTGCTCCAAACGCTTAACAAGAATGGCCTAGGGAAAAAATACACATACCGTTATAATCGGGCGAGTTTCTACTTTCAGATGCAACAGGAATTTTTTGGTTGGGTCAATCCGTTCGCGAGATATGGGAGTTTGAAGCCAAGAAATGGTTGAGAAGGCAAAAAATTTTTCGCAATTCTGCTGCTCCAAACGCTTAACAAGAATGGCCTAGGGAAAAAATACACATACCGTTGTAATCGGGCGAGTTTCTACTTTCAGATGCAACAGGAATTTTTGGGTTAGGTCAATCCGTTCGAGAGATATGGGAGTTTGACGCTAAGAAATGGTTGAGAAGACAACAAATTTTTCGCAATTCTGCTGCTCCAAACGCTTAACCAGAATGGCCTAGGGAAAAAATACACATACCGTTGTAATCGGGCGAGTTTCTACTTTCAGATGCAATAGGAATTTTTGGGTTAGGTCAATCCGTTCGCCAGATATGGGAGTTTGAAGCCAAGAAATGGTTGAGAAGGCAAAAAATTTTTCGCAATTCTGCTGCTCCAAACGCTTAACCAGAATGGCCTAGGGAAAAAATAAACATACCGCTGTAATCGGGCGAGTTTCTACTTTCAGATGCAATAGGAATTTTTGGGTTAGGTCAATCCGTTCGCTAGATATGGGAGTTTGAAGCCAAGAAATGGTTGAGAAGGCAAAAAATTTTTCGCAATTCTGCTGCTCCAAACGCTTAACCAGAATGGCCTAGGGAAAAAATACACATACCTTTGTAATCGGGCGAGTTTCTACTTTCAGATGCAACAGGAATTTTTGGGTTAGGTCAATCCGTTCGCGAGATATGGGAGTTTGAAGCTAAGGAATGGTTGAGAAGACAACAAATTTTTCGCAATTCTGCTGCTCCAAACGCTTAACCAGAATGGCCTAGGGAAAAAATACACATACCGTTGTAATCGGGCGAGTTTCTACTTTCAGATGCAATTGGAATTTTTGGGTTAGGTCAATCCGTTCGCGAGATATGGGAGTTTGAAGCCAAGAAATGGTTGAGAAGGCAACAAATTTTTCGCAATTCTGCTGCTCCAAACGCTTAACCAGAAGGGCCTAGGGAAAAAATAAACATACCGCTGTAATCGGGCGAGTTTCTACTTTCAGATGCAATAGGAATTTTTGGGTTAGGTCAATCCGTTCGCGAGATATGGGAGTTTGAAGCCAAGAAATGGTTGAGAAGGCAAAAAATTTTTCGCAATTCTGCTGCTCCAAACGCTTAACCAGAATGGCCTAGGGAAAAAATACACATACCGTTGTAATCGGGCGAGTTTCTACTTTCAGATTCAACAGGAATTTTTGGGTTAGGTCAATCCGTTCGCGAGATATGGGAGTTTGAAGCTAAGGAATGGTTGAGAAGACAACGAATTTTTCGCAATTCTGCTGCTCCAAACGCTTAACCAGAATGGCCTAGGGAAAAAATACACATACCGTTGTAATCGGGCGAGTTTCTACTTTCAGATGCAATTGGAATTTTTGGGTTAGGTCAATCCGTTCGCGAGATATGGGAGTTTGAAGCCAAGAAATGGTTGAGAAGGCAAAAAATTTTTCGCAATTCTGCTGCTCCAAACGCTTAACAAGAATGGCCTAGGGAAAAAATATACATACCGTTGTAATCGGGCGAGTTTCTACTTTCAGATGCAACAGGAATTTTTGGGTTAGGTCAATCCGTCCGAGAGATATGGGAGTTTGACGCTAAGAAATGGTTGAGAAGACAACAAATTTTTCGTAATTCTGCTGCTCCAAACGCTTAACCAGAATGGCCTAGGGAAAAAATACACATACCGTTGTAATCGGGCGAGTTTCTACTTTCAGATGCAATAGGAATTTTTGGGTTAGGTCAATCCGTTCGCGAGATATGGGAGTTTGAAGCCAAGAAATGGTTGAGAAGGCAAAAAATTTTTCGCAATTCTGCTGCTCCAAACGCTTAACCAGAATGGCCTAGGGAAAAAATACACATACCGTTGTAATCGGGCGAGTTTCTACTTTCAGATGCAACAGGAATTTTTGGGTTAGGTCAATCCGTTCGCGAGATATGGGAGTTTGAAGCTAAGGAATGGTTGAGAAGACAACAAATTTTTCGCAATTCTGCTGCTCCAAACGCTTAACCAGAATGGCCTAGGGAAAAAATACACATACCGTTGTAATCGGGCGAGTTTCTACTTTCAGATGCAATTGGAATTTTTGGGTTAGGTCAATCCGTTCGCGAGATATGGGAGTTTGATGCCAAGAAATGGTTGAGAAGGCAACAAATTTTTCGCAATTCTGCTGCTCCAAACGCTTAACCAGAATGGCCTAGGGAAAAAATACACATACCGTTGTAATCGGGGGAGTTTCTACTTTCAGATGCAACAGGAATTTTTGGGTTAGGTCAATCCGTTCGCGAGATATGGGAGTTTGACGCTAAGAAATGGTTGAGAGGACAACAAATTTTTCGCAATTCTGCTGCTCCAAACGCTTAACCAGAATGGCCTAGGGAAAAAATACACATACCGTTGTAATCGGGCGAGTTTCTACTTTCAGATGCAATAGGAATTTTTGGGTTAGGTCAATCCGTTCGCCAGATATGGGAGTTTGAAGCCAAGAAATGGTTGAGAAGGCAAAAAATTTTTCGCAATTCTGCTGCTCCAAACGCTTAACCAGAATGGCCTAGGGAAAAAATACACATACCGCTGTAATCGGGCGAGTTTCTACTTTCAGATGCAATAGGAATTTTTGGGTTAGGTCAATCCGTTCGCGAGATATGCGAGTTTGAAGCCAAGAAATGGTTGAGAAGGCAAAAAATTTTTCGCAATTCTGCTGCTCCAAACGCTTAACCAGAATGGCCTAGGGAAAAAATAAACATACCGTTGTGATCGGGGGAGTTTCTACTTTCAGATGCAACAGGAATTTTTGGGTTAGGTCAATCCGTTCGCGAGATATGGGAGTTTGACGCTAAGAAATGGTTGAGAGGACAACAAATTTTTCGCAATTCTGCTGCTCCAAACGCTTAACCAGAATGGCCTAGGGAAAAAATACACATACCGTTGTAATCGGGCGAGTTTCTACTTTCAGATGCAATAGGAATTTTTGGGTTAGGTCAATCCGTTCGCCAGATATGGGAGTTTGAAGCCAAGAAATGGTTGAGAAGGCAAAAAATTTTTCGCAATTCTGCTGCTCCAAACGCTTAACCAGAATGGCCTAGGGAAAAAATACACATACCGTTGTAATCGGGCGAGTTTCTACTTTCAGATGCAGTAGGAATTTTTGGGTTAGGTCATTCCGTTCGCGAGATATGGGAGTTTGAAGCCAAGAAATGGTTGAGAAGGCAAAAAATTTTTCGCAATTCTGCTGCTCCAAACGCTTAACCAGAATGGCCTAGGGAAAAAATAAACATACCGTTGTATTCGGGCGAGTTTCTACTTTCAGAAGCAACAGGAAACTTTTGGTTTAGGTCAATCCGTTCGCGAGATATGGGAGTTTGAAGCTAAGAAATGGTTGAGAAGACAACAAATTTTTCGCACTTCTGCTGCTCCACACGCTTAACCAGAATGGCCTAGGGAAAAAAATACACATACCGCTGTAATCGGGCGAGTTTCTACTTTCAGATGCAATAGGAATTTTTTGGGTTAGGTCAATCCGTTCGCGAGATATGGGAGTTTGAAGCCAAGAAATGGTTGAGAAGGCAAAAAATTTTTCGCAATTCTGCTGCTCCAAACGCTTAACCAGAGTGGCCTAGGGAAAAAATAAACATACCGCTGTAATCGGGCGAGTTTCTACTTTCAGATGCAACAGGAATTTTTGGGTTAGGTCAATCCGTTCGCGAGATATGGGAGTTTTAAGCTAAGGAATGGTTGAGAAGACAACAAATTTTTCGCAATTCTGCTGCTCCAAACGCTTAACCAGAATGGCCTAGGGAAAAAATACACATACCGTTGTAATCGGGCGAGTTTCTACTTTCAGATGCAATTGGAATTTTTGGGTTAGGTCAATCCGTTCGCGAGATATGGGAGTTTGAAGCCAAGAAATGGTTGAGAAGGCAACAAATTTTTCGCAATTCTGCTGCTCCAAACGCTTAACCAGAATGGCCTAGGGAAAAAATACACATACCGTTGTAATCGGGGGAGTTTCTACTTTCAGATGCAACAGGAATTTTTGGGTTAGGTCAATCCGTTCGCGAGATATGGGAGTTTGACGCTAAGAAATGGTTGAGAGGACAGCAAATATTTCGCAATTCTGCTGCTCCAAACGCTTAACCAGAATGGCTTAGGGAAAAAATACACATACCGTTGTAATCGGGCGAGTTTCTACTTTCAGATGCAATAGGAATTTTTGGGTTAGGTCAATCCGTTCGCCAGATATGGGAGTTTGAAGCCAAGAAATGGTTGAGAAGGCAAAAAATTTTTCGCAATTCTGCTGCTCCAAACGCTTAACCAGAATGGCCTAGGGAAAAAATAAACATACCGCTGTAATCGGGCGAGTTTCTACTTTCAGATGCAACAGGAATTTTTGGGTTAGGTCAATCCGTTCGCGAGATATGGGAGTTTGACGCTAAGAAATGGTTGAGAGGACAACAAATTTTTCGCAATTCTGCTGCTCCAAACGCTTAACCAGAATGGCCTAGGGAAAAAATACACATACCGTTGTAATCGGGCGAGTTTCTACTTTCAGATGCAGTAGGAATTTTTGTGTTAGGTCAATCCGTTCGCGAGATATGGGAGTTTGAAGCCAAGAAATGGTTGAGAAGGCAAAAAAATTTTTCGCAATTCTGCTGCTCCAAACGCTTAACAAGAATGGCCTAGGGAAAAAAATACACATACCGTTGTAATCGGGCGAGTTTCTACTTTCAGATGCAACAGGAATTTTTGGGTTAGGTCAATCCGTTCGCGAGATATGGGAGTTTGACGCTAAGAAATGGTTGAGAGGACAGCAAATTTTTCGCAATTCTGCTGCTCCAAACGCTTAACCAGAATGGCTTAGGGAAAAAATACACATACCGTTGTAATCGGGCAAGTTTCTACTTTCAGATGCAATAGGAATTTTTGGGTTAGGTCAATCCGTTCGCCAGATATGGGAGTTTGAAGCCAAGAAATGGTTGAGAAGGCAAAAAATTTTTCGCAATTCTGCTGCTCCAAACGCTTAACCAGAATGGCCTAGGGAAAAAATACACATACCGTTGTAATCGGGCGAGTTTCTACTTTCAGATGCAACAGGAATTTTTGGGTTAGGTCAATCCGTTCGAGAGATATGGGAGTTTGACGCTAAGAAATGGTTGAGAAGACAACAAATTTTTTCGCAATTCTGCTGCTCCAAACGCTTAACCAGAATGGCCTAGGGAAAAAATACACATACCGTTGTAATCGGGCGAGTTTCTACTTTCAGATGCAATAGGAATTTTTGGGTTAGGTCAATCCGTTCGCCAGATGTGGGAGTTTGAAGCCAAGAAATGGTTGAGAAGGCAAAAAAATTTTTCGCAATTCTGCTGCTCCAAACGCTTAACAAGAATGGCCTAGGGAAAAAATACACATACCGTTGTAATCGGGCGAGTTTCTACTTTCAGATGCAACAGGAATTTTTTGGGTTAGTCCGTTCGCGAGATATGGGAGTTTGAAGCTAAGGAATGGTTGAGAAGACAACAAATTTTTCGCAATTCTGCTGCTCCAAACGCTTAACCAGAATGGCCTAGGGAAAAAATACACATACCGTTGTAATCGGGCGAGTTTCTACTTTCAGATGCAATTGGAATTTTTGGGTTAGGTCAATCCGTTCGCGAGATATGGGAGTTTGAAGCCAAGAAATGGTTGAGAAGGCAACAAATTTTTCGCAATTCTGCTGCTCCAAACGCTTAACCAGAATGGCCTAGGGAAAAAATACACATACCGTTGTAATCGGGGGAGTTTCTACTTTCAGATGCAACAGGAATTTTTGGGTTAGGTCAATCCGTTCGCGAGGTATGGGAGTTTGACGCTAAGAAATGGTTGAGAGGACAGCAAATTTTTTCGAAATTCTGCTGCTCCAAACGCTTAACCAGAATGGCTTAGGGAAAAAATACACATACCGTTGTAATCGGGCGAGTTTCTACTTTCAGATGCAATAGGAATTTTTGGGTTAGGTCAATCCGTTCGCCAGATATGGGAGTTTGAAGCCAAGAAATGGTTGAGAAGGCAAAAAATTTTTCGCAATTCTGCTGCTCCAAACGCTTAACCAGAATGGCCTAGGGAAAAAATACACATACCGCTGTAATCGGGCGAGTTTCTACTTTCAGATGCAATAGGAATTTTTGGGTTAAGTCAATCCGTTCGCGAGATATGGGAGTTTGAAGCCAAGAAATGGTTGAGAAGGCAAAAAATTTTTCGCAATTCTGCTGCTCCAAACGCTTAACCAGAATGTCCTAGGGAAAAAATAAACATACCGTTGTAATCGGGCGAGTTTCTACTTTCAGAAGCAACAGGAACTTTTGGTTTAGGTCAATCCGTTCGCGAGATATGGGAGTTTGAAGCTAAGAAATGGTTGAGAAGACAAGAAATTTTTCGCACTTCTGCTGCTCCAAACGCTTAACCAGAATGGCCTAGGGAAAAAATACACATACCGCTGTAATCGGGCGAGTTTCTACTTTCAGATGCAATAGGAATTTTTGGGTTAGGTCAATCCGTTCGCGAGATATGGGAGTTTGAAGCCAAGAAATGGTTGAGAAGGCAAAAAATTTTTCGCAATTCTGCTGCTCCAAACGCTTAACCAGAGTGGCCTAGGGAAAAAATAAACATACCGCTGTAATCGGGCGAGTTTCTACTTTCAGACGCTACAGGAATTTTTGGGTTAGGTCAATCCGTTCGCGAGATATGGGAGTTTGACGCTAAGAAATGGTTGAGAGGACAACAAATTTTTCGCAATTCTGCTGCTCCAAACGCTTAACCAGAATGGCCTAGGGAAAAAATACACATACCGTTGTAATCGGGCGAGTTTCTACTTTCAGATGCAACAGGAATTTTTGGGTTAGGTCAATCCGTTCGAGAGATATGGGAGTTTGACGCTAAGAAATGGTTGAGAAGACAACAAATTTTTCGCAATTCTGCTGCTCCAAACGCTTAACCAGAATGGCCTAGGGAAAAAATACACATACCGTTGTAATCGGGCGAGTTTCTACTTTCAGATGCAATAGGAATTTTTGGGTTAGGTCAATCCGTTCGCGAGATATGGGAGTTTGAAGCCAAGAAATGGTTGAGAAGGCAAAAAATTTTTCGCAATTCTGCTGCTCCAAACGCTTAACCAGAATGGCCTAGGGAAAAAATAAACATACCGTTGTAATCGGGCGAGTTTCTACTTTCAGAAGCAACAGGAACTTTCGGTTTAGGTCAATCCGTTCGCGAGATATGGGAGTTTGAAGCTAAGAAATGGTTGAGAAGACAACAAATTTTTCGCACTTCTGCTGCTCCAAACGCTTAACCAGAATGGCCTAGGGAAAAAATACACATACCGTTGTAATCGGGCGAGTTTCTACTTTCAGATGCAATAGGAATTTTTAGGTTAGGTCAATCCGTTCGCCAGATATGGGAGTTTGAAGCCAAGAAATGGTTGAGAAGGCAAAAAATTTTTCGCAATTCTGCTGCTCCAAACGCTTAACCAGAATGGCCTAGGGAAAAAATTAACATACCGCTGTAATCGGGCGAGTTTCTACTTTCAGATGCAATAGGAATTTTTGGGTTAGGTCAAACCGTTCGCGAGATATGGGAGTTTGAAGCCAAGAAATGGTTGAGAAGGCAAAAAATTTTTCGCAATTCTGCTGCTCCAAACGCTTAACCAGAATGGCCTAGGGAAAAAATACACATACCGTTGTAATCGGGCGAGTTTCTACTTTCAGATGCAACAGGAATTTTTGGGTTAGGTCAATCCGTTCGCGAGATATGGGAGTTTGAAGCTAAGGAATGGTTGAGAAGACAACAAATTTTTCGCAATTCTGCTGCTCCAAACGCTTAACCAGAAAGGCCTAGGGAAAAAATACACATACCGTTGTAATCGGGCGAGTTTCTACTTTCAGATGCAATAGGAATTTTTGGGTTAGGTCAGTCCGTTCGCCAGATATCGGAGTTTGAAGCCAAGAAATGGTTGGGAAGGCAAAAAATTTTTCGCAATTCTGCTGCTCCAAACGCTTAACCAGAATGGCCTAGGGAAAAAATAAACATACCGCTGTAATCGGGCGAGTTTCTACTTTCAGATGCAATAGGAATTTTTGGGTTAGGTCAAACCGTTCGCGAGATATGGGAGTTTGACGCTGAGAAATGGTTGAGAGGACAACAAATTTTTCGCAATTCTGCTGCTCCAAACGCTTAACCAGAATGGCCTAGGGAAAAAATACACATACCGTTGTAATCGGGCGAGTTTCTACTTTCAGATGCAGTAGGAATTTTTGTGTTAGGTCAATCCGTTCGCGAGATATGGGAGTTTGAAGCCAAGAAATGGTTGAGAAGGCAAAAAATTTTTCGCAATTCTGCTGCTCCAAACGCTTAACAAGAATGGCCTAGGGAAAAAATACACATACCGTTGTAATCGGGCGAGTTTCTACTTTCAGATGCAACAGGAATTTTTGGGTTAGTTCAATCCGTTCGAGAGATATGGGAGTTTGACGCTAAGAAATGGTTGAAAAGACAACAAATTTTTCGCAATTCTGCTGCTCCAAACGCTTAACCAGAGTGGCCTAGGGAAAAAATAAACATACCGCTGTAATCGGGCGAGTTTCTACTTTCAGACGCTACAGGAATTTTTGGGTTAGGTCAATCCGTTCGCGAGATATGGGAGTTTGACGCTAAGAAATGGTTGAGAGGACAACAAATTTTTCGCAATTCTGCTGCTCCAAACGCTTAACCAGAATGGCCTAGGGAAAAAATACACATACCGTTGTAATCGGGCGAGTTTCTACTTTCAGATACAGTAGGAATTTTTGGGTTAGGTCAATTCGTTCGCGAGATATGGGAGTTTGAAGCCAAGAAATGGTTGAGAAGGCAAAAAATTTTTCACAATTCTGCTGCTCCACACGCTTAACCAGAATGGCCTAGGGAAAAAATACACATACCGTTGTAATCGGGCGAGTTTCTACTTTCAGATGCAACAGGAATTTTTGGGTTAGGACAATCCGTTCGCGAGATATGGGAGTTTGAAGCCAAGAAATGGTTGAGAAGGCAGAAAATTTTTCGCAATTCTGCTGCTCCAAACGTTTAACAAGAATGGCCTAGGGAAAAAATACACATACCGTTATAATCGGGCGAGTTTCTACTTTCAGATGCAACAGGAATATTTTGGTTAGGTCAATCCGTTCGCGAGATATGGGAGTTTGAATCCAAGAAATGGTTGAGAAGGCAACAAATTTTTCGCAATTCTGCTGCTCCAAACGCTTAACCAGAATGGCCTAGGGAAAAAATACACATACCGTTGGAATCGGGCGAGTTTCTACTTTCAGATGCAGTAGGAATTTTTGGGTTAGGTCAATCCGTTCGCGAGATATGGGAGTTTGAAGCCAAGAAATGGTTGAGAAGGCAAAAAATTTTTCGCAATTCTGCTGCTCCAAACGCTTAACAAGAATGGCCTAGGGAAAAAATACACATACCGTTGTAATCGGGCGAGTTTCTACTTTCAGATGCAACAGGAATTTTTGGGTTAGGTCAATCCGTTCGAGAGATATGGGAGTTTGACGCTAAGAAATGGTTGAGAAGACAACAAATTTTTCGCAATTCTGCTGCTCCAAACGCTTAACCAGAATGGCCTAGGGAAAAAATACACATACCGTTGTAATCGGGCGAGTTTCTACTTTCAGATGCAATAGGAATTTTTGGGTTAGGTCAATCCGTTCGCCAGATATGGGAGTTTGAAGCCAAGAAATGGTTGAGAAGGCAAAAAATTTTTCGCAATTCTGCTGCTCCAAACGCTTAACCAGAATGGCCTAGGGAAAAAATAAACATACCGCTGTAATCGGGCGAGTTTCTACTTTCAGATGCAATAGGAATTTTTGGGTTAGGTCAAACCGTTCGCGAGATATGGGAGTTTGAAGCCAAGAAATGGTTGAGAAGGCAAAAAATTTTTCGCAATTCTGCTGCTCCAAACGCTTAACCAGAATGGCCTAGGGAAAAAATACACATACCGTTGGAATCGGGCGAGTTTCTACTTTCAGATGCAACAGGAATTTTTGGGTTAGGTCAATCCGTTCGCGAGATATGGGAGTTTGAAGCTAAGGAATGGTTGAGAAGACAACAAATTTTTCGCAATTCTGCTGCTCCAAACGCTTAACCAGAATGGCCTAGGGAAAAAATACACATACCGTTGTAATCGGGCGAGTTTCTACTTTCAGATGCAACAGGAATTTTTGGGTTAGGTCAATCCGTTCGAGAGATATGGGAGTTTGACGCTAAGAAATGGTTGAGAAGACAACAAATTTTTCGCAATTCTGCTGCTCCAAACGCTTAACCAGAATGGCCTAGGGAAAAAATACACATACCGTTGTAATCGTGCGAGTTTCTACTTTCAGATGCAATAGGAATTTTTGGGTTAGGTCAATCCGTTCGCCAGATATGGGAGTTTGAAGCCAAGAAATGGTTGAGAAGGCAAAAAATTTTTCGCAATTCTGCTGCTCCAAACGCTTAACCAGAATGGCCTAGGGAAAAAATAAACATATCGCTGTAATCGGGCGAGTTTCTACTTTCAGATGCAATAGGAATTTTTGGGTTAGGTCAAACCGTTCGCGAGATATGGGAGTTTGAAGCCAAGAAATGGTTGAGAAGGCAAAAAATTTTTCGCAATTCTGCTGCTCCAAACGCTTAACCAGAATGGCCTAGGGAAAAAATACACATACCGTTGTAATCGGGCGAGTTTCTACTTTCAGATGCAACAGGAATTTTTGGGTTAGGTCAATCCGTTCGCGAGATATGGGAGTTTGAAGCTAAGGAATGGTTGAGAAGACAACAAATTTTTCGCAATTCTGCTGCTCCAAACGCTTAACCAGAATGGCCTAGGGAAAAAATACACATACCGTTGTAATCGGGCGAGTTTCTACTTGCAGATGCAATCGGAATTTTTGGGTTAGGTCAATCCGTTCGCGAGATATGGGAGTTTGAAGCCAAGAAATGGTTGAGAAGGCAAAAAATTTTTCGCAATTCTGCTGCTCCAAACGCTTAACCAGAATGGCCTAGGGAAAAAATACACATACCGTTGTAATCGGGCGAGTTTCTACTTTCAGATGCAACAGGAATTTTTGGGTTAGGTCAATCCGTTCGAGAGATATGGGAGTTTGACGCTAAGAAATGGTTGAGAAGACAACAAATTTTTCGCAATTCTGCTGCTCCAAACGCTTAACCAGAATGGCCTAGGGAAAAAATACACATACCGTTGTAATCGGGCGAGTTTCTACTTTCAGATGCAATAGGAATTTTTGGGTTAGGTCAATCCGTTCGCCAGATATGGGAGTTTGAAGCCAAGAAATGGTTGAGAAGGCAAAAAATTTTTCGCAATTCTGCTGCTCCAAACGCTTAACCAGAATGGCCTAGGGAAAAAATAAACATATCGCTGTAATCGGGCGAGTTTCTACTTTCAGATGCAATAGGAATTTTTGGGTTAGGTCAAACCGTTCGCGAGATATGGGAGTTTGAAGCCAAGAAATGGTTGAGAAGGCAAAAAATTTTTCGCAATTCTGCTGCTCCAAACGCTTAACCAGAATGGCCTAGGGAAAAAATACACATACCGTTGTAATCGGGCGAGTTTCTACTTTCAGATGCAACAGGAATTTTTGGGTTAGGTCAATCCGTTCGCGAGATATGGGAGTTTGAAGCTAAGGAATGGTTGAGAAGACAACAAATTTTTCGCAATTCTGCTGCTCCAAACGCTTAACCAGAATGGCCTAGGGAAAAAATACACATACCGTTGTAATCGGGCGAGTTTCTACTTGCAGATGCAATCGGAATTTTTGGGTTAGGTCAATCCGTTCGCGAGATATGGGAGTTTGAAGCCAAGAAATGGTTGAGAAGGCAAAAAATTTTTCGCAATTCTGCTGCTCCAAACGCTTAACCAGAATGGCCTAGGGAAAAAATACACATACCGTTGTAATCGGGCGAGTTTCTACTTTCAGATGCAACAGGAATTTTTGGGTTAGGTCAATCCGTTCGCGAGATATGGGAGTTTGAAGCTAAGGAATGGTTGAGAAGACAACAAATTTTTCGCAATTCTGCTGCTCCAAACGCTTAACCAGAATGGCCTAGGGAAAAAATACACATACCGTTGTAATCGGGCGAGTTTCTACTTGCAGATGCAATCGGAATTTTTGGGTTAGGTCAATCCGTTCGCGAGATATGGGAGTTTGAAGCCAAGAAATGGTTGAGAAGGCAACAAATTTTTCGCAATTCTGCTGCTCCAAACGCTTAACCAGAATGGCCTAGGGAAAAAATACACATACCGTTGTAATCGGGCGAGTTTCCACTTTCAGATGCAACAGGAATTTTTGGGTTAGGTCAATCCGTTCGAGAGATATGGGAGTTTGACGCTAAGAAATGGTTGAGAAGACAACAAATTTTTCGCAATTCTGCTGCTCCAAACGCTTAACCAGAATGGCCTAGGGAAAAAATACACATACCGTTGTAATCGGGCGAGTTTCTACTTTCAGATGCAATAGGAATTTTTAGGTTAGGTCAATCCGTTCGCCAGATATGGGAGTTTGAAGCCAAGAAATGGTTGAGAGGGCAAAAAATTTTTCGCAATTCTGCTGCTCCAAACGCTTAACCAGAATGGCCTAGGGAAAAAATAAACATACCGCTGTAATCGGGCGAGTTTCTACTTTCAGATGCAATAGGAATTTTTGGGTTAGGTCAAACCGTTCGCGAGATATGGGAGTTTGAAGCCAAGAAATGGTTGAGAAGGCAAAAAATTTTTCGCAATTCTGCTGCTCCAAACGCTTAACCAGAATGGCCTAGGGAAAAAATACACATACCGTTGTAATCGGGCGAGTTTCTACTTTCAGATGCAACAGGAATTTTTGGGTTAGGTCAATCCGTTCGCGAGATATGGGAGTTTGAAGCTAAGGAATGGTTGAGAAGACAACAAATTTTTCGCAATTCTGCTGCTCCAAACGCTTAACCAGAAAGGCCTAGGGAAAAAATACACATACCGTTGTAATCGGGCGAGTTTCTACTTTCAGATGCAATAGGAATTTTTGGGTTAGGTCAATCCGTTCGCCAGGTATCGGAGTTTGAAGCCAAGAAATGGTTGGGAAGGCAAAAAATTTTTCGCAATTCTGCTGCTCCAAACGCTTAACCAGAATGGCCTAGGGAAAAAATAAACATACCGCTGTAATCGGGCGAGTTTCTACTTTCAGATGCAATAGGAATTTTTGGGTTAGGTCAAACCGTTCGCGAGATATGGGAGTTTGAAGCCAAGAAATGGTTGAGAAGGCAAAAAATTTTTCGCAATTCTGCTGCTCCAAACGCTTAACCAGAATGGCCTAGGGAAAAAATACACATACCGTTGTAATCGGGCGAGTTTCTACTTTCAGATGCAACAGGAATTTTTGGGTTAGGTCAATCCGTTCGCGAGATATGGGAGTTTGAAGCTAAGGAATGGTTGAGAAGACAACAAATTTTTCGCAATTCTGCTGCTCCAAACGCTTAACCAGAATGGCCTAGGGAAAAAATACACATACCGTTGTAATCGGGCGAGTTTCTACTTTCAGATGCAATTGGAATTTTTGGGTTAGGTCAATCCGTTCGCGAGATATGGGAGTTTGAAGCCAAGAAATGGTTGAGAAGGCAACAAATTTTTCGCAATTCTGCTGCTCCAAACGCTTAACCAGAATGGCCTAGGGAAAATATACACATACCGTTGTAATCGGGCGAGTTTCTACTTTCAGATGCAACAGGAATTTTTGGGTTAGGTCAATCCGTTCGAGAGATATGGGAGTTTGACGCTAAGAAATGGTTGAGAAGACAACAAATTTTTCGCAATTCTGCGGCTCCAAACGCTTAACCAGAATGGCCTAGGGAAAAAATACACATACCGTTGTAATCGGGCGAGTTTCTACTTTCAGATGCAATAGGAATTTTTGGGTTAAGTCAATCCGTTCGCCAGATATGGGAGTTTGAAGCCAAGAAATGGTTGAGAAGGGAAAAAATTTTTCGCAATTCTGCTGCTCCAAACGCTTAACCAGAATGGCCTAGGGAAAAAATACACATACCGTTGTAATCGGGCGAGTTTCTACTTTCAGATGCAACAGGAATTTTTGGGTTAGGTCAATCCGTTCGCGAGATATGGGAGTTTGAAGCCAAGAAATGGTTGAGAAGGCAACAAATTTTTCGCAATTCTGCTGCTCCAAACGCTTAACCAGAATGGCCTAGGGAAAAAATACACATACTGTTGTAATCGGGCGAGTTTCTACTTTCAGATGCAACAGGAATTTTTGGGTTAGGTCAATCCGTTCGCGAGATATGGGAGTTTGAAGCTAAGGAATGGCTGAGAAGACAACAAATTTTTCGCAATTCTGCTGCTCCAAACGCTTAACCAGAATGGCCTAGGGAAAAAATACACATACCGTTGTAATCGGGCGAGTTTCTACTTTCAGATGCAATTGGAATTTTTGGGTTAGGTCAATCCGTTCGCGAGATATGGGAGTTTGAAGCCAAGAAATGGTTGAGAAGGCAACAAATTTTTCGCAATTCTGCTGCTCCAAACGCTTAACCAGAATGGCCTAGGGAAAAAATAAACATACCGCTGTAATCGGGCGTGTTTCTACTTTCAGATGCAATAGGAATTTTTGGGTTAGGTCAAACCGTTCGCGAGATATGGGAGTTTGAAGCCAAGAAATGGTTGAGAAGGCAAAAAATTTTTCGCAATTCTGCTGCTCCAAACGCTTAACCAGAATGGCCTAGGGAAAAAATACACATACCGTTGTAATCGGGCGAGTTTCTACTTTCAGATGCAACAGGAATTTTTGGGTTAGGTCAATCCGTTCGCGAGATATGGGAGTTTGAAGCTAAGGAATGGTTGAGAAGACAACAAATTTTTCGCAATTCTGCTGCTCCAAACGCTTAACCAGAATGGCCTAGGGAAAAAATACACATACCGTTGTAATCGGGCGAGTTTCTACTTGCAGATGCAATCGGAATTTTTGGGTTAGGTCAATCCGTTCGCGAGATATGGGAGTTTGAAGCCAAGAAATGGTTGAGAAGGCAAAAAATTTTTCGCAATTCTGCTGCTCCAAACGCTTAACAAGAATGGCCTAGGGAAAAAATACACATACCGTTGTAATCGGGCGAGTTTCTACTTTCAGATGCAACAGGAATTTTTGGGTTAGGTCAATCCGTTCGCGAGATATGGGAGTTTGAAGCTAAGGAATGGTTGAGAAGACAACAAATTTTTCGCAATTCTGCTGCTCCAAACGCTTAACCAGAATGGCCTAGGGAAAAAATACACATACCGTTGTAATCGGGCGAGTTTCTACTTGCAGATGCAATCGGAATTTTTGGGTTAGGTCAATCCGTTCGCGAGATATGGGAGTTTGAAGCCAAGAAATGGTTGAGAAGGCAACAAATTTTTCGCAATTCTGCTGCTCCAAACGCTTAACCAGAATGGCCTAGGGAAAAAATACACATACCGTTGTAATCGGGCGAGTTTCCACTTTCAGATGCAACAGGAATTTTTGGGTTAGGTCAATCCGTTCGAGAGATATGGGAGTTTGACGCTAAGAAATGGTTGAGAAGACAACAAATTTTTCGCAATTCTGCTGCTCCAAACGCTTAACCAGAATGGCCTAGGGAAAAAATACACATACCGTTGTAATCGGGCGAGTTTCTACTTTCAGATGCAATAGGAATTTTTAGGTTAGGTCAATCCGTTCGCCAGATATGGGAGTTTGAAGCCAAGAAATGGTTGAGAGGGCAAAAAATTTTTCGCAATTCTGCTGCTCCAAACGCTTAACCAGAATGGCCTAGGGAAAAAATAAACATACCGCTGTAATCGGGCGAGTTTCTACTTTCAGATGCAATAGGAATTTTTGGGTTAGGTCAAACCGTTCGCGAGATATGGGAGTTTGAAGCCAAGAAATGGTTGAGAAGGCAAAAAATTTTTCGCAATTCTGCTGCTCCAAACGCTTAACCAGAATGGCCTAGGGAAAAAATACACATACCGTTGTAATCGGGCGAGTTTCTACTTTCAGATGCAACAGGAATTTTTGGGTTAGGTCAATCCGTTCGCGAGATATGGGAGTTTGAAGCTAAGGAATGGTTGAGAAGACAACAAATTTTTCGCAATTCTGCTGCTCCAAACGCTTAACCAGAATGGCCTAGGGAAAAAATACACATACCGTTGTAATCGGGCGAGTTTCTACTTTCAGATGCAACAGGAATTTTTGGGTTAGGTCAATCCGTTCGCGAGATATGGGAGTTTGAAGCTAAGGAATGGTTGAGAAGACAACAAATTTTTCGCAATTCTGCTGCTCCAAACGCTTAACCAGAATGGCCTAGGGAAAAAATACACATACCGCTGTAATCGGGCGAGTTTCTACTTTCAGATGCAATAGGAATTTTTGGGTTAGGTCAATCCGTTCGCGAGATATGAGAGTTTGAAGCCAAGAAATGGTTGAGAAGGCAAAAAATTTTTCGCAATTCTGCTGCTCCAAACGCTTAACCAGAATGGCCTAGGGAAAAAATAAACGTACCGTTGTAATCGGGCGAGTTTCTACTTTCAGAAGCAACAGGAATTTTTGGTTTAGGTCAATCCGTTCGCGAGATATGGGAGTTTGAAGCTAAGAAATGGTTGAGAAGACAACAAATTTTTCGCACTTCTGCTGCTCCAAACGCTTAACCAGAATGGCCTAGGGAAAAAACACACATACCGCTGTAATCGGGCGAGTTTCTACTTTCAGAAGCAACAGGAACTTTTGGTTTAGGTCAATCCGTTCGCGAGATATGGGAGTTTGAAGCTAAGAAATGGTTGAGAAGACAACAAATTTTTCGCACTTCTGCTGCTCCAAACGCTTAACCAGAATGGCCTAGGGAAAAAATACACATACCGCTGTAATCGGGCGAGTTTCTACTTTCAGATGCAATAGGAATTTTTGGGTTAGGTCAATCCGTTCGCAAGATATGGGAGTTTGAAGCCAAGAAATGGTTGAGAAGGCAAAAAATTTTTCGCAATTCTGCTGCTCCAAACGCTTAACCAGAGTGGCCTAGGGAAAAAATAAACATACCGCTGTAATCGGGCGAGTTTCTACTTTCAGAAGCAACAGGAATTTTTGGTTTAGGTCAATCCGTTCGCGAGATATGGGAGTTTGAAGCTAAGAAATGGTTGAGAAGACAACAAATTTTTCGCACTTCTGCTGCTCCAAACGCTTAACCAGAATGGCCTAGAGAAAAAATACACATACCGCTGTAATCGGGCGAGTTTCTACTTTCAGATGCAATAGGAATTTTTGGGTTAGGTCAATCCGTTCGCGAGATATGGGAGTTTGAAGCCAAGAAATGGTTGAGAAGGCAAAAAATTTTTCGCAATTCTGCTGCTCCAAACGCTTAACCAGAGTGGCCTAGGGAAAAAATAAACATACCGCTGTAATCGGGCGAGTTTCTACTTTCAGAAGCAACAGGAACATTTGGTTTAGGTCAATCCGTTCGCTAGATGTGGGAGATTGAAGCTAAGAAATGGTTGAGAAGACAACAAATTTTTCGCACTTCTGCTGCTCCAAACGCTTAACCAGAATGGCCTAGGGAAAAAATACACAAACCGTTGTAATCGGGCGAGTTTCTACTTTCAGATGCAGTAGGAATTTTTGGGTTAGGTCAATCCGTTCGCGAGATATGGGAGTTTGAAGCCAAGAAATGGTTGAGAAGACAACAAATTTTTCGCAATTCTGCTGCTCCAAACGCTTAACCAGAGTGGCCTAGGGAAAAAATAAACATACCGCTGTAATCGGGCGAGTTTCTACTTTCAGAAGCAACAGGAACTTTTGGTTTAGGTCAATCCGTTCGCGAGATGTGGGAGATTGAAGCTAAGAAATGGTTGAGAAGACAACAAATTTTTCGCACTTCTGCTGCTCCAAACGCTTAACCAGAGTGGCCTAGGGAAAAAATAAACATACCGCTGTAATCGGGCGAGTTTCTACTTTCAGAAGCAACAGGAACTTTTGGTTTAGGTCAATCCGTTCGCGAGATGTGGGAGATTGAAGCTAAGAAATGGTTGAGAAGACAACAAATTTTTCGCAATTCTGCTGCTCCAAACGCTTAACAAGAATGCCCTAGGGAAAAAATACACATACCGTTGTAATCGGGCGAGTTTCTACTTTCAGACGCTACAGGAATTTTTGGGTTAGGTCAATCCGTTCGCGAGATATGGGAGTCTGACGCTAAGAAATGGTTGAGAGGACAACAAATTTTTCGCAATTCTGCTGCTCGAAACGCTTAACCAGAATGGCCTAGGGAAAAAATACACATACCGTTGTAATCGGGGGAGTTTCTACTTTCAGATGCAACAGGAATTTTTGGGTTAGGTCAATCCGTTCGCGAGATATGGGAGTTTGACGCTAAGAAATGGTTGAGAGGACAACAAATTTTTCGCAATTCTGCTGCTCCAAACGCTTAACCAGAATAGCCTAGGGAAAAAATACACATACCGTTGTAATAAGGCGAGTTTCTACTTTCAGATGCAGTAGGAATTTTTGGGTTAGGTCAATCCGTTCGCGAGATATGGGAGTTTGAAGCCAAGAAATGGTTGAGAAGGCAAACAATTTTTCGCAATTCTGCTGCTCCAAACGCTTAACAAGAATGGCCTGGGGAAAAAATACACATACCGTTGTAATCGGGCGAGTTTCTACTTTCAGATGCAATTGGAATTTTTGGGTTAGGTCAATCCGTTCGCGAGATATGGGAGTTTGAAGCCAAGAAATGGTTGAGAAGGCAACAAATTTTTCGCAATTCTGCTGCTCCAAACGCTTAACCAGAATGGCCTAGGGAAAAAATACACATACCGTTGTAATCGGGCGAGTTTCTACTTTCAGATGCAACAGGAATTTTTGGGTTAGGTCAATCCGTTCGCGAGATATGGGAGTTTGAAGCTAAGGAATGGTTGAGAAGACAACAAATTTTTCGCAATTCTGCTGCTCCAAACGCTTAACCAGAATGGCCTAGGGAAAAAATACACATACCGTTGTAATCGGGCGAGTTTCTACTTTCAGATGCAATTGGAATTTTTGGGTTAGGTCAATCCGTTCGCGAGATATGGGAGTTTGAAGCCAAGAAATGGTTGAGAAGGCAACAAATTTTTCGCAATTCTGCTGCTCCAAACGCTTAACCAGAATGGCCTAGGGAAAAAATACACATACCGTTGTAATCGGGCGAGTTTCTACTTTCAGATGCAACAGGAATTTTTGGGTTAGGTCAATCCGTTCGAGAGATATGGGAGTTTGACGCTAAGAAATGGTTGAGAAGACAACAAATTTTTCGCAATTCTGCGGCTCCAAACGCTTAACCAGAATGGCCTAGGGAAAAAATACACATACCGTTGTAATCGGGCGAGTTTCTACTTTCAGATGCAATAGGAATTTTTGGGTTAAGTCAATCCGTTCGCCAGATATGGGAGTTTGAAGCCAAGAAATGGTTGAGAAGGCAAAAAATTTTTCGCAATTCTGCTGCTCCAAACGCTTAACCAGAATGGCCTAGGGAAAAAATACACATACCGTTGTAATCGGGCGAGTTTCTACTTTCAGATGCAACAGGAATTTTTGGGTTAGGTCAATCCGTTCGCGAGATATGGGAGTTTGAAGCCAAGAAATGGTTGAGAAGGCAACAAATTTTTCGCAATTCTGCTGCTCCAAACGCTTAACCAGAATGGCCTAGGGAAAAAATACACATACTGTTGTAATCGGGCGAGTTTCTACTTTCAGATGCAACAGGAATTTTTGGGTTAGGTCAATCCGTTCGCGAGATATGGGAGTTTGAAGCTAAGGAATGGCTGAGAAGACAACAAATTTTTCGCAATTCTGCTGCTCCAAACGCTTAACCAGAATGGCCTAGGGAAAAAATACACATACCGTTGTAATCGGGCGAGTTTCTACTTTCAGATGCAATTGGAATTTTTGGGTTAGGTCAATCCGTTCGCGAGATATGGGAGTTTGAAGCCAAGAAATGGTTGAGAAGGCAACAAATTTTTCGCAATTCTGCTGCTCCAAACGCTTAACCAGAATGGCCTAGGGAAAAAATAAACATACCGCTGTAATCGGGCGTGTTTCTACTTTCAGATGCAATAGGAATTTTTGGGTTAGGTCAAACCGTTCGCGAGATATGGGAGTTTGAAGCCAAGAAATGGTTGAGAAGGCAAAAAATTTTTCGCAATTCTGCTGCTCCAAACGCTTAACCAGAATGGCCTAGGGAAAAAATACACATACCGTTGTAATCGGGCGAGTTTCTACTTTCAGATGCAACAGGAATTTTTGGGTTAGGTCAATCCGTTCGCGAGATATGGGAGTTTGAAGCTAAGGAATGGTTGAGAAGACAACAAATTTTTCGCAATTCTGCTGCTCCAAACGCTTAACCAGAATGGCCTAGGGAAAAAATACACATACCGTTGTAATCGGGCGAGTTTCTACTTTCAGATGCAATTGGAATTTTTGGGTTAGGTCAATCCGTTCGCGAGATATGGGAGTTTGAAGCCAAGAAATGGTTGAGAAGGCAACAAATTTTTCGCAATTCTGCTGCTCCAAACGCTTAACCAGAATGGCCTAGGGAAAAAATACACATACCGTTGTAATCGGGCGAGTTTCTACTTTCAGATGCAACAGGAATTTTTGGGTTAGGTCAATCCGTTCGCGAGATATGGGAGTTTGAAGCTAAGGAATGGTTGAGAAGACAACACATTTTTCGCAATTCTGCTGCTCCAAACGCTTAACCAGAATGGCCTAGGGAAAAAATACACATACCGTTGTAATCGGGCGAGTTTCTACTTTCAGATGCAATTGGAATTTTTGGGTTAGGTCAATCCGTTCGCGAGATATGGGAGTTTGAAGCCAAGAAATGGTTGAGAAGGCAACAAATTTTTCGCAATTCTGCTGCTCCAAACGCTTAACCAGAATGGCCTAGGGAAAAAATACACATACCGTTGTAATAGGGGGAGTTTCTACTTTCAGATGCAACAGGAATTTTTGGGTTAGGTCAATCCGTTCGCGAGATATGGGAGTTTGACGCTAAGAAATGGTTGAGAGGAAAACAAATTTTTCGCAATTCTGCTGCTCCAAACGCTTAACCAGAATGGCCTAGGGAAAAAATACACATACCGTTGTAATCGGGCGAGTTTCTACTTTCAGATGCAGTAGGAATTTTTGGGTTAGGTCAATCCGTTCGCGAGATATGGGAGTTTGAAGCCAAGAAATGGTTGAGAAGGCAAAAAATTTTTCGCAATTCTGCTGCTCCAAACGCTTAACAAGAATGGCCTAGGGAAAAAATACACATACCGTTGTAATCGGGCGAGTTTCTACTTTCAGATGCAACAGGAATTTTTGGGTTAGGTCAATCCGTTCGAGAGATATGGGAGTTTGACGCTAAGGAATGGTTGAGAGGACAACAAATTTTTCGCAATTCTGCTGCTCCAAACGCTTAACCAGAATGGCCAAGGGAAAAAATACACATACCGTTGTAATCGGGCGAGTTTCTACTTTCAGATGCAATAGGAATTTTTGGGTTAGGTCAATCCGTTCGCCAGATATGGGAGTTTGAAGCCAAGAAATGGTTGAGAAGGCAAAAAATTTTTCGCAATTCTGCTGCTCCAAACGCTTAACCAGAATGGCCTAGGGAAAAAATACACATACCGCTGTAATCGGGCGAGTTTCTACTTTCAGATGCAATAGGAATTTTTGGGTTAGGTCAATCCGTTCGCGAGATATGAGAGTTTGAAGCCAAGAAATGGTTGAGAAGGCAAAAAATTTTTCGCAATTCTGCTGCTCCAAACGCTTAACCAGAATGGCCTAGGGAAAAAATAAACATACCGTTGTAATCGGGCGAGTTTCTACTTTCAGAAGCAACAGGAATTTTTGGTTTAGGTCAATCCGTTCGCGAGATATGGGAGTTTGAAGCTAAGAAATGGTTGAGAAGACAACAAATTTTTCGCACTTCTGCTGCTCCAAACGCTTAACCAGAATGGCCTAGGGAAAAAACACACATACCGCTGTAATCGGGCGAGTTTCTACTTTCAGAAGCAACAGGAACTTTTGGTTTAGGTCAATCCGTTCGCGAGATATGGGAGTTTGAAGCTAAGAAATGGTTGAGAAGACAACAAATTTTTCGCACTTCTGCTGCTCCAAACGCTTAACCAGAATGGCCTAGGGAAAAAATACACATACCGCTGTAATCGGGCGAGTTTCTACTTTCAGATGCAATAGGAATTTTTGGGTTAGGTCAATCCGTTCGCAAGATATGGGAGTTTGAAGCCAAGAAATGGTTGAGAAGGCAAAAAATTTTTCGCAATTCTGCTGCTCCAAACGCTTAACCAGAGTGGCCTAGGGAAAAAATAAACATACCGCTGTAATCGGGCGAGTTTCTACTTTCAGAAGCAACAGGAATTTTTGGTTTAGGTCAATCCGTTCGCGAGATATGGGAGTTTGAAGCTAAGAAATGGTTGAGAAGACAACAAATTTTTCGCACTTCTGCTGCTCCAAACGCTTAACCAGAATGGCCTAGAGAAAAAATACACATACCGCTGTAATCGGGCGAGTTTCTACTTTCAGATGCAATAGGAATTTTTGGGTTAGGTCAATCCGTTCGCGAGATATGGGAGTTTGAAGCCAAGAAATGGTTGAGAAGGCAAAAAATTTTTCGCAATTCTGCTGCTCCAAACGCTTAACCAGAGTTGCCTAGGGAAAAAATAAACATACCGCTGTAATCGGGCGAGTTTCTACTTTCAGAAGCAACAGGAACATTTGGTTTAGGTCAATCCGTTCGCTAGATGTGGGAGATTGAAGCTAAGAAATGGTTGAGAAGACAACAAATTTTTCGCACTTCTGCTGCTCCAAACGCTTAACCAGAATGGCCTAGGGAAAAAATACACAAACCGTTGTAATCGGGCGAGTTTCTACTTTCAGATGCAGTAGGAATTTTTGGGTTAGGTCAATCCGTTCGCGAGGTATGGGAGTTTGAAGCCAAGAAATGGTTGAGAAGACAACAAATTTTTCGCACTTCTGCTGCTCCAAACGCTTAACCAGAGTGGCCTAGGGAAAAAATAAACATACCGCTGTAAACGGGCGAGTTTCTACTTTCAGAAGCAACAGGAACTTTTGGTTTAGGTCAATCCGTTCGCGAGATGTGGGAGATTGAAGCTAAGAAATGGTTGAGAAGACAACAAATTTTTCGCACTTCTGCTGCTCCAAACGCTTAACCAGAGTGGCCTAGGGAAAAAATAAACATACCGCTGTAATCGGGCGAGTTTCTACTTTCAGAAGCAACAGGAACTTTTGGTTTAGGTCAATCCGTTCGCGAGATGTGGGAGATTGAAGCTAAGAAATGGTTGAGAAGACAACAAATTTTTCGCAATTCTGCTGCTCCAAACGCTTAACAAGAATGCCCTAGGGAAAAAATACACATACCGTTGTAATCGGGCGAGTTTCTACTTTCAGACGCTACAGGAATTTTTGGGTTAGGTCAATCCGTTCGCGAGATATGGGAGTCTGACGCTAAGAAATGGTTGAGAGGACAACAAATTTTTCGCAATTCTGCTGCTCGAAACGCTTAACCAGAATGGCCTAGGGAAAAAATACACATACCGTTGTAATCGGGGGAGTTTCTACTTTCAGATGCAACAGGAATTTTTGGGTTAGGTCAATCCGTTCGCGAGATATGGGAGTTTGAAGCCAAGAAATGGTTGAGAAGGCAACAAATTTTTCGCAATTCTGCTGCTCCAAACGCTTAACCAGAATGGCCTAGGGAAAAAATACACATACCGTTGTAATAGGGGGAGTTTCTACTTTCAGATGCAACAGGAATTTTTGGGTTAGGTCAATCCGTTCGCGAGATATGGGAGTTTGACGCTAAGAAATGGTTGAGAGGAAAACAAATTTTTCGCAATTCTGCTGCTCCAAACGCTTAACCAGAATGGCCTAGGGAAAAAATACACATACCGTTGTAATCGGGCGAGTTTCTACTTTCAGATGCAGTAGGAATTTTTGGGTTAGGTCAATCCGTTCGCGAGATATGGGAGTTTGAAGCCAAGAAATGGTTGAGAAGGCAAAAAATTTTTCGCAATTCTGCTGCTCCAAACGCTTAACAAGAATGGCCTAGGGAAAAAATACACATACCGTTGTAATCGGGCGAGTTTCTACTTTCAGATGCAACAGGAATTTTTGGGTTAGGTCAATCCGTTCGAGAGATATGGGAGTTTGACGCTAAGGAATGGTTGAGAGGACAACAAATTTTTCGCAATTCTGCTGCTCCAAACGCTTAACCAGAATGGCCAAGGGAAAAAATACATATACCGTTGTAATCGGGCGAGTTTCTACTTTCAGATGCAATAGGAATTTTTGGGTTAGGTCAATCCGTTCGCCAGATATGGGAGTTTGAAGCCAAGAAATGGTTGAGAAGGCAAAAAATTTTTCGCAATTCTGCTGCTCCAAACGCTTAACCAGAATGGCCTAGGGAAAAAATACACATACCGCTGTAATCGGGCGAGTTTCTACTTTCAGATGCAATAGGAATTTTTGGGTTAGGTCAATCCGTTCGCGAGATATGAGAGTTTGAAGCCAAGAAATGGTTGAGAAGGCAAAAAATTTTTCGCAATTCTGCTGCTCCAAACGCTTAACCAGAATGGCCTAGGGAAAAAATAAACATACCGTTGTAATCGGGCGAGTTTCTACTTTCAGAAGCAACAGGAATTTTTGGTTTAGGTCAATCCGTTCGCGAGATATGGGAGTTTGAAGCTAAGAAATGGTTGAGAAGACAACAAATTTTTCGCACTTCTGCTGCTCCAAACGCTTAACCAGAATGGCCTAGGGAAAAAATACACATACCGTTGTAATCGGGGGAGTTTCTACTTTCAGATGCAACAGGAATTTTTGGGTTAGGTCAATCCGTTCGCGAGATATGGGAGTTTGAAGCCAAGAAATGGTTGAGAAGGCAACAAATTTTTCGCAATTCTGCTGCTCCAAACGCTTAACCAGAATGGCCTAGGGAAAAAATACACATACCGTTGTAATAGGGGGAGTTTCTACTTTCAGATGCAACAGGAATTTTTGGGTTAGGTCAATCCGTTCGCGAGATATGGGAGTTTGACGCTAAGAAATGGTTGAGAGGAAAACAAATTTTTCGCAATTCTGCTGCTCCAAACGCTTAACCAGAATGGCCTAGGGAAAAAATACACATACCGTTGTAATCGGGCGAGTTTCTACTTTCAGATGCAGTAGGAATTTTTGGGTTAGGTCAATCCGTTCGCGAGATATGGGAGTTTGAAGCCAAGAAATGGTTGAGAAGGCAAAAAATTTTTCGCAATTCTGCTGCTCCAAACGCTTAACAAGAATGGCCTAGGGAAAAAATACACATACCGTTGTAATCGGGCGAGTTTCTACTTTCAGATGCAACAGGAATTTTTGGGTTAGGTCAATCCGTTCGAGAGATATGGGAGTTTGACGCTAAGGAATGGTTGAGAGGACAACAAATTTTTCGCAATTCTGCTGCTCCAAACGCTTAACCAGAATGGCCAAGGGAAAAAATACACATACCGTTGTAATCGGGCGAGTTTCTACTTTCAGATGCAATAGGAATTTTTGGGTTAGGTCAATCCGTTCGCCAGATATGGGAGTTTGAAGCCAAGAAATGGTTGAGAAGGCAAAAAATTTTTCGCAATTCTGCTGCTCCAAACGCTTAACCAGAATGGCCTAGGGAAAAAATACACATACCGCTGTAATCGGGCGAGTTTCTACTTTCAGATGCAATAGGAATTTTTGGGTTAGGTCAATCCGTTCGCGAGATATGAGAGTTTGAAGCCAAGAAATGGTTGAGAAGGCAAAAAATTTTTCGCAATTCTGCTGCTCCAAACGCTTAACCAGAATGGCCTAGGGAAAAAATAAACATACCGTTGTAATCGGGCGAGTTTCTACTTTCAGAAGCAACAGGAATTTTTGGTTTAGGTCAATCCGTTCGCGAGATATGGGAGTTTGAAGCTAAGAAATGGTTGAGAAGACAACAAATTTTTCGCACTTCTGCTGCTCCAAACGCTTAACCAGAATGGCCTAGGGAAAAAACACACATACCGCTGTAATCGGGCGAGTTTCTACTTTCAGAAGCAACAGGAACTTTTGGTTTAGGTCAATCCGTTCGCGAGATATGGGAGTTTGAAGCTAAGAAATGGTTGAGAAGACAACAAATTTTTCGCACTTCTGCTGCTCCAAACGCTTAACCAGAATGGCCTAGGGAAAAAATACACATACCGCTGTAATCGGGCGAGTTTCTACTTTCAGATGCAATAGGAATTTTTGGGTTAGGTCAATCCGTTCGCAAGATATGGGAGTTTGAAGCCAAGAAATGGTTGAGAAGGCAAAAAATTTTTCGCAATTCTGCTGCTCCAAACGCTTAACCAGAGTGGCCTAGGGAAAAAATAAACATACCGCTGTAATCGGGCGAGTTTCTACTTTCAGAAGCAACAGGAATTTTTGGTTTAGGTCAATCCGTTCGCGAGATATGGGAGTTTGAAGCTAAGAAATGGTTGAGAAGACAACAAATTTTTCGCACTTCTGCTGCTCCAAACGCTTAACCAGAATGGCCTAGAGAAAAAATACACATACCGCTGTAATCGGGCGAGTTTCTACTTTCAGATGCAATAGGAATTTTTGGGTTAGGTCAATCCGTTCGCGAGATATGGGAGTTTGAAGCCAAGAAATGGTTGAGAAGGCAAAAAATTTTTCGCAATTCTGCTGCTCCAAACGCTTAACCAGAGTTGCCTAGGGAAAAAATAAACATACCGCTGTAATCGGGCGAGTTTCTACTTTCAGAAGCAACAGGAACATTTGGTTTAGGTCAATCCGTTCGCTAGATGTGGGAGATTGAAGCTAAGAAATGGTTGAGAAGACAACAAATTTTTCGCACTTCTGCTGCTCCAAACGCTTAACCAGAATGGCCTAGGGAAAAAATACACAAACCGTTGTAATCGGGCGAGTTTCTACTTTCAGATGCAGTAGGAATTTTTGGGTTAGGTCAATCCGTTCGCGAGATATGGGAGTTTGAAGCCAAGAAATGGTTGAGAAGACAACAAATTTTTCGCACTTCTGCTGCTCCAAACGCTTAACCAGAGTGGCCTAGGGAAAAAATAAACATACCGCTGTAATCGGGCGAGTTTCTACTTTCAGAAGCAACAGGAACTTTTGGTTTAGGTCAATCCGTTCGCGAGATGTGGGAGATTGAAGCTAAGAAATGGTTGAGAAGACAACAAATTTTTCGCACTTCTGCTGCTCCAAACGCTTAACCAGAGTGGCCTAGGGAAAAAATAAACATACCGCTGTAATCGGGCGAGTTTCTACTTTCAGAAGCAACAGGAACTTTTGGTTTAGGTCAATCCGTTCGCGAGATGTGGGAGATTGAAGCTAAGAAATGGTTGAGAAGACAACAAATTTTTCGCAATTCTGCTGCTCCAAACGCTTAACAAGAATGGCCTAGGGAAAAAATAAACATACCGTTGTAATCGGGCGAGTTTCTACTTTCAGAAGCAACAGGAATTTTTGGTTTAGGTCAATCCGTTCGCGAGATATGGGAGTTTGAAGCTAAGAAATGGTTGAGAAGACAACAAATTTTTCGCACTTCTGCTGCTCCAAACGCTTAACCAGAATGGCCTAGGGAAAAAACACACATACCGCTGTAATCGGGCGAGTTTCTACTTTCAGAAGCAACAGGAACTTTTGGTTTAGGTCAATCCGTTCGCGAGATATGGGAGTTTGAAGCTAAGAAATGGTTGAGAAGACAACAAATTTTTCGCACTTCTGCTGCTCCAAACGCTTAACCAGAATGGCCTAGGGAAAAAATACACATACCGCTGTAATCGGGCGAGTTTCTACTTTCAGATGCAATAGGAATTTTTGGGTTAGGTCAATCCGTTCGCAAGATATGGGAGTTTGAAGCCAAGAAATGGTTGAGAAGGCAAAAAATTTTTCGCAATTCTGCTGCTCCAAACGCTTAACCAGAGTGGCCTAGGGAAAAAATAAACATACCGCTGTAATCGGGCGAGTTTCTACTTTCAGAAGCAACAGGAATTTTTGGTTTAGGTCAATCCGTTCGCGAGATATGGGAGTTTGAAGCTAAGAAATGGTTGAGAAGACAACAAATTTTTCGCACTTCTGCTGCTCCAAACGCTTAACCAGAATGGCCTAGAGAAAAAATACACATACCGCTGTAATCGGGCGAGTTTCTACTTTCAGATGCAATAGGAATTTTTGGGTTAGGTCAATCCGTTCGCGAGATATGGGAGTTTGAAGCCAAGAAATGGTTGAGAAGGCAAAAAATTTTTCGCAATTCTGCTGCTCCAAACGCTTAACCAGAGTTGCCTAGGGAAAAAATAAACATACCGCTGTAATCGGGCGAGTTTCTACTTTCAGAAGCAACAGGAACATTTGGTTTAGGTCAATCCGTTCGCTAGATGTGGGAGATTGAAGCTAAGAAATGGTTGAGAAGACAACAAATTTTTCGCACTTCTGCTGCTCCAAACGCTTAACCAGAATGGCCTAGGGAAAAAATACACAAACCGTTGTAATCGGGCGAGTTTCTACTTTCAGATGCAGTAGGAATTTTTGGGTTAGGTCAATCCGTTCGCGAGATATGGGAGTTTGAAGCCAAGAAATGGTTGAGAAGACAACAAATTTTTCGCACTTCTGCTGCTCCAAACGCTTAACCAGAGTGGCCTAGGGAAAAAATAAACATACCGCTGTAATCGGGCGAGTTTCTACTTTCAGAAGCAACAGGAACTTTTGGTTTAGGTCAATCCGTTCGCGAGATGTGGGAGATTGAAGCTAAGAAATGGTTGAGAAGACAACAAATTTTTCGCACTTCTGCTGCTCCAAACGCTTAACCAGAGTGGCCTAGGGAAAAAATAAACATACCGCTGTAATCGGGCGAGTTTCTACTTTCAGAAGCAACAGGAACTTTTGGTTTAGGTCAATCCGTTCGCGAGATGTGGGAGATTGAAGCTAAGAAATGGTTGAGAAGACAACAAATTTTTCGCAATTCTGCTGCTCCAAACGCTTAACAAGAATGGCCTAGGGAAAAAATACACATACCGTTGTAATCGGGCGAGTTTCTACTTTCAGATGCAACAGGAATTTTTGGGTTAGGTCAATCCGTTCGAGAGATATGGGAGTTTGACGCTAAGGAATGGTTGAGAGGACAACAAATTTTTCGCAATTCTGCTGCTCCAAACGCTTAACAAGAATGGCCTGGGGAAAAAATACACATACCGTTGTAATCGGGCGAGTTTCTACTTTCAGATGCAATTGGAATTTTTGGGTTAGGTCAATCCGTTCGCGAGATATGGGAGTTTGAAGCCAAGAAATGGTTGAGAAGGCAACAAATTTTTCGCAATTCTGCTGCTCCAAACGCTTAACCAGAATGGCCTAGGGAAAAAATACACATACCGTTGTAATCGGGCGAGTTTCTACTTTCAGATGCAACAGGAATTTTTGGGTTAGGTCAATCCGTTCGCGAGATATGGGAGTTTGAAGCTAAGGAATGGTTGAGAAGACAACAAATTTTTCGCAATTCTGCTGCTCCAAACGCTTAACCAGAATGGCCTAGGGAAAAAATACACATACCGTTGTAATCGGGCGAGTTTCTACTTTCAGATGCAATTGGAATTTTTGGGTTAGGTCAATCCGTTCGCGAGATATGGGAGTTTGAAGCCAAGAAATGGTTGAGAAGGCAACAAATTTTTCGCAATTCTGCTGCTCCAAACGCTTAACCAGAATGGCCTAGGGAAAAAATACACATACCGTTGTAATCGGGGGAGTTTCTACTTTCAGATGCAACAGGAATTTTTGGGTTAGGTCAATCCGTTCGCGAGATATGGGAGCTTGACGCTAAGAAATGGTTGAGAGGAAAACAAATTTTTCGCAATTCTGCTGCTCCAAACGCTTAACCAGAATGGCCTAGGGAAAAAATACACATACCGCTGTAATCGGGCGAGTTTCTACTTTCAGATGCAGTAGGAATTTTTGGGTTAGGTCAATCCGTTCGCGAGATATGGGAGTTTGAAGCCAAGAAATGGTTGAGAAGGCAAAAAATTTTTCGCAATTCTGCTGCTCCAAACGCTTAACAAGAATGGCCTAGGGAAAAAATACACATACCGTTGTAATCGGGCGAGTTTCTACTTTCAGATGCAACAGGAATTTTTGGGTTAGGTCAATCCGTTCGAGAGATATGGGAGTTTGACGCTAAGGAATGGTTGAGAGGACAACAAATTTTTCGCAATTCTGCTGCTCCAAACGCTTAATCAGAATGGCCTAGGGAAAAAATACACATACCGTTGTAATCGGGCGAGTTTCTACTTTCAGATGCAATAGGAATTTTTGGGGTAGGTCAATCCGTTCGCCAGATATGGGAGTTTGAAGCCAAGAAATGGTTGAGAAGGCAAAAAATTTTTCGCAATTCTGCTGCTCCAAACGCTTAACCAGAATGGCCTAGGGAAAAAATACACATACCGCTGTAATCGGGCGAGTTTCTACTTTCAGATGCAATAGGAATTTTTGGGTTAGGTCAATCCGTTCGCCAGATATGGGAGTTTGAAGCCAAGAAATGGTTGAGAAGGCAAAAAATTTTTCGCAATTCTGCTGCTCCAAACGCTTAACCAGAATGGCCTAGGGAAAAAATAAACATACCGCTGTAATCGGGCGAGTTTCTACTTTCAGATGCAATAGGAATTTTTGGGTTAGGTCAATCCGTTCGCGAGATATGGGAGTTTGAAGCAAAGAAATGGTTGAGAAGGCAAAAAATTTTTCGCAATTCTGCTGCTCCAAACGCTTAACCAGAATGGCCTAGGGAAAAAATACACATACCGTTGTAATCGGGGGAGTTTCTACTTTCAGATGCAACAGGAATTTTTGGGTTAGGTCAATCCGTTCGCGAGATATGGGAGTTTGACGCTAAGAAATGGTTGAGAGGAAAACAAATTTTTCGCAATTCTGCTGCTCCAAACGCTTAACCAGAATGGCCTAGGGAAAAAATACACATACCGCTGTAATCGGGCGAGTTTCTACTTTCAGATGCAGTAGGAATTTTTGGGTTAGGTCAATCCGTTCGCGAGATATGGGAGTTTGAAGCCAAGAAATGGTTGAGAAGGCAAAAAATTTTTCGCAATTCTGCTGCTCCAAACGCTTAACAAGAATGGCCTAGGGAAAAAATACACATACCGTTGTAATCGGGCGAGTTTCTACTTTCAGATGCAACAGGAATTTTTGGGTTAGGTCAATCCGTTCGAGAGATATGGGAGTTTGACGCTAAGGAATGGTTGAGAGGACAACAAATTTTTCGCAATTCTGCTGCTCCAAACGCTTAATCAGAATGGCCTAGGGAAAAAATACACATACCGTTGTAATCGGGCGAGTTTCTACTTTCAGATGCAATAGGAATTTTTGGGTTAGGTCAATCCGTTCGCCAGATATGGGAGTTTGAAGCCAAGAAATGGTTGAGAAGGCAAAAAATTTTTCGCAATTCTGCTGCTCCAAACGCTTAACCAGAATGGCCTAGGGAAAAAATACACATACCGCTGTAATCGGGCGAGTTTCTACTTTCAGATGCAATAGGAATTTTTGGGTTAGGTCAATCCGTTCGCCAGATATGGGAGTTTGAAGCCAAGAAATGGTTGAGAAGGCAAAAAATTTTTCGCAATTCTGCTGCTCCAAACGCTTAACCAGAATGGCCTAGGGAAAAAATAAACATACCGCTGTAATCGGGCGAGTTTCTACTTTCAGATGCAATAGGAATTTTTGGGTTAGGTCAATCCGTTCGCGAGATATGGGAGTTTGAAGCAAAGAAATGGTTGAGAAGGCAAAAAATTTTTCGCAATTCTGCTGCTCCAAACGCTTAACAAGAATGGCCTAGGGAAAAAATACACATACCGTTGTAATCGGGTGAGTTTCTACTTTCAGATGCAACAGGAATTTTTGGGTTAGGACAATCCGTTCGCGAGATATGGGAGTTTGAATCCAAGAAATGGTTGAGAAGGCAGAAAATTTTTCGCAATTCTGCTGCTCCAAACGCTTAACAAGAATGGCCTAGGGAAAAAATACACATACCGTTGTAATCGGGCGAGTTTCGACTTTCAGATGCAACAGGAATTTTTGGGTTAGGTCAATCCGTTCGCGAGATATGGGAGTTTGAAGCTAAGGAATGGCTGAGAAGACAACAAATTTTTCGCAATTCTGCTGCTCCAAACGCTTAACCAGAATGGCCTAGGGAAAAAATACACATACCGTTGTAATCGGGCGAGTTTCTACTTTCAGATGCAATTGGAATTTTTGGGTTAGGTCAATCCGTTCGCGAGATATGGGAGTTTGAAGCCAACAAATGGTTGAGAAGGCAACAAATTTTTCGCAATTCTGCTGCTCCAAACGCTTAACCAGAATGGCCTAGGGAAAAAATACACATACCGTTGTAATCGGGGGAGTTTCTACTTTCAGATGCAACAGGAATTTTTGGGTTAGATCAATCCGTTCGCCAGATATGGGAGTTTGAAGCCAAGAAATGGTTGAGAAGGCAAAAAATTTTTCGCAATTCTGCTGCTCCAAACGCTTAACCAGAATGGCCTAGGGAAAAAATAAACATACCGCTGTAATCGGGCGTGTTTCTACTTTCAGATGCAATAGGAATTTTTGGGTTAGGTCAAACCGTTCGCGAGATATGGGAGTTTGAAGCCAAGAAATGGTTGAGAAGGCAAAAAATTTTTCGCAATTCTGCTGCTCCAAACGCTTAACCAGAATGGCCTAGGGAAAAAATACACATACCGTTGTAATCGGGCGAGTTTCTACTTTCAGATGCAACAGGAATTTTTGGGTTAGGTCAATCCGTTCGCGAGATATGGGAGTTTGAAGCTAAGGAATGGTTGAGAAGACAACAAATTTTTCGCAATTCTGCTGCTCCAAACGCTTAACCAGAATGGCCTAGGGAAAAAATACACATACCGTTGTAATCGGGCGAGTTTCTACTTTCAGATGCAATTGGAATTTTTGGGTTAGGTCAATCCGTTCGCGAGATATGGGAGTTTGAAGCCAAGAAATGGTTGAGAAGGCAACAAATTTTTCGCAATTCTGCTGCTCCAAACGCTTAACCAGAATGGCCTAGGGAAAAAATACACATACCGTTGTAATCGGGCGAGTTTCTACTTTCAGATGCAACAGGAATTTTTGGGTTAGGTCAATCCGTTCGCGAGATATGGGAGTTTGAAGCTAAGGAATGGTTGAGAAGACAACAAATTTTTCGCAATTCTGCTGCTCCAAACGCTTAACCAGAATGGCCTAGGGAAAAAATACACATACCGTTGTAATCGGGCGAGTTTCTACTTTCAGATGCAATTGGAATTTTTGGGTTAGGTCAATCCGTTCGCGAGATATGGGAGTTTGAAGCCAAGAAATGGTTGAGAAGGCAACAAATTTTTCGCAATTCTGCTGCTCCAAACGCTTAACCAGAATGGCCTAGGGAAAAAATACACATACCGTTGTAATCGGGGGAGTTTCTACTTTCAGATGCAACAGGAATTTTTGGGTTAGGTCAATCCGTTCGCGAGATATGGGAGTTTGACGCTAAGAAATGGTTGAGAGGAAAACAAATTTTTCGCAATTCTGCTGCTCCAAACGCTTAACCAGAATGGCCTAGGGAAAAAATACACACACCGTTGTAATCGGGCGAGTTTCTACTTTCAGATGCAATTGGAATTTTTGGGTTAGGTCAATCCGTTCGCGAGATATTGGAGTTTGAAGCCAAGAAATGGTTGAGAAGGCAACAAATTTTTCGCAATTCTGCTGCTCCAAACGCTTAACCAGAATGGCCTAGGGAAAAAATACACATACCGTTGTAATCGGGCGAGTTTCTACTTTCAGATGCAACAGGAATTTTTGGGTTTGGTCAATCCGTTCGCGAGATATGGGAGTTTGAAGCTAAGGAATGGTTGAGAAGACAACAAATTTTTCGCAATTCTGCTGCTCCAAACGCTTAACCAGAATGGCCTAGGGAAAAAATACACATACCGTTGTAATCGGGCGAGTTTCTACTTTCAGATGCAATTGGAATTTTTGGGTTAGGTCAATCCGTTCGCCAGATATGGGAGTTTGAAGCCAAGAAATGGTTGAGAAGGCAACAAATTTTTCGCAATTCTGCTGCTCCAAACGCTTAACCAGAATGGCCTAGGGAAAAAATACACATACCGTTGTAATCGGGCGAGTTTCTACTTTCAGATGCAACAGGAATTTTTGGGTTAGGTCAATCCGTTCGCGAGATATGGGAGTTTGACGCTAAGAAATGGTTGAGAGGAAAACAAATTTTTCGCAATTCTGCTGCTCCAAACGCTTAACCAGAATGGCCTAGGGAAAAAATACACACACCGTTGTAATCGGGCGAGATTCTACTTTCAGATGCAATAGGAATTTTTGGGTTAGGTCAATCCGTTCGCGAGATATGGGAGTTTGAAGCTAAGGAATGGTTGAGAAGACAACAAATTTTTCGCAATTCTGCTGCTCCAAACGCTTAACCAGAAAGGCCTAGGGAAAAAATACACATACCGTTGTAATCGGGCGAGTTTCTACTTTCAGATGCAATAGGAATTTTTGGGTTAGGTCAATCCGTTCGAGAGATATGGGAGTTTGACGCTAAGGAATGGTTGAGAGGACAACAAATTTTTCGCAATTCTGCTGCTCCAAACGCTTAACCAGAATGGCCTAGGGAAAAAATACACATACCGTTGTAATCGGGCGAGTTTCTACTTTCAGATGCAATAGGAATTTTTGGGTTAGGTCAATCCGTTCGCCAGATATGGGAGTTTGAAGCCAAGAAATGGTTGAGAAGGCAAAAAATTTTTCGCAATTCTGCTGCTCCAAACGCTTAACCAGAATGGACTAGGGAAAAAATACACATACCGCTGTAATCGGGCGAGTTTCTACTTTCAGATGCAATAGGAATTTTTGGGTTAGGTCAATCCGTTCGCCAGATATGGAATTTGAAGCCAAGAAATGGTTGAGAAGGCAAAAAATTTTTCGCAATTCTGCTGCTCCAAACGCTTAACCAGAATGGCCTAGGGAAAAAATAAACATACCGCTGTAATCGGGCGAGTTTCTACTTTCAGATGCAATAGGAATTTTTGGGTTAGGTCAATCCGTTCGCGAGATATGGGAGTTTGAAGCTAAGGAATGGTTGAGAAGACAACAAATTTTTCGCAATTCTGCTGCTCCAAACGCTTAACCAGAAAGGCCTAGGGAAAAAATACACATACCGTTGTAATCGGGCGAGTTTCTACTTTCAGATGCAATAGGAATTTTTGGGTTAGGTCAATCCGTTCGCCAGATATCGGAGTTTGAAGCCAAGAAATGGTTGGGAAGGCAAAAAATTTTTCGCAATTCTGCTGCTCCAAACGCTTAACCAGAATGGCCTAGGGAAAAAATAAACATACCGCTGTAATCGGGCGAGTTTCTACTTTCAGATGCAATAGGAATTTTTGGGTTAGGTCAAACCGTTCGCGAGATATGGGAGTTTGAAGCCAAGAAATGGTTGAGAAGGCAAAAAATTTTTCGCAATTCTGCTGCTCCAAACGCTTAACCAGAATGGCCTAGGGAAAAAATACACATACCGTTGTAATCGGGCGAGTTTCTACTTTCAGATGCAACAGGAATTTTTGGGTTAGGTCAATCCGTTCGCGAGATATGGGAGTTTGAAGCTAAGGAATGGTTGAGAAGACAACAAATTTTTCGCAATTCTGCTGCTCCAAACGCTTAACCAGAATGGCCTAGGGAAAAAATACACATACCGTTGTAATCGGGCGAGTTTCTACTTTCAGATGCAATTGGAATTTTTGGGTTAGGTCAATCCGTTCGCGAGATATGGGAGTTTGAAGCCAAGAAATGGTTGAGAAGGCAACAAATTTTTCGCAATTCTGCTGCTCCAAACGCTTAACCAGAATGGCCTAGGGAAAAAATACACATACCGTTGTAATCGGGCGAGTTTCTACTTTCAGATGCAACAGGAATTTTTGGGTTAGGTCAATCCGTTCGAGAGATATGGGAGTTTGACGCTAAGAAATGTTTGAGAAGACAACAAATTTTTCGCAATTCTGCGGCTCCAAACGCTTAACCAGAATGGCCTAGGGAAAAAATACACATACCGTTGTAATCGGGCGAGTTTCTACTTTCAGATGCAATAGGAATTTTTGGGTTAGGTCAATCCGTTCGCCAGATATGGGAGTTTGAAGCCAAGAAATGGTTGAGAAGGCAAAAAATTTTTCGCAATTCTGCTGCTCCAAACGCTTAACCAGAATGGCCTAGGGAAAAAATAAACATACCGCTGTAATCGGGCGTGTTTCTACTTTCAGATGCAACAGGAATTTTTGGGTTAGGTCAATCCGTTCGCCAGATATGGGAGTTTGAAGCCAAGAAATGGTTGAGAAGGCAAAAAATTTTTCGCAATTCTGCTGCTCCAAACGCTTAACCAGAATGGCCTAGGGAAAAAATAAACATACCGCTGTAATCGGGCGTGTTTCTACTTTCAGATGCAATAGGAATTTTTGGGTTAGGTCAAACCGTTCGCGAGATATGGGAGTTTGAAGCCAAGAAATGGTTGAGAAGGCAAAAAATTTTTCGCAATTCTGCTGCTCCAAACGCTTAACCAGAATGGCCTAGGGAAAAAATACACATACCGTTGTAATCGGGCGAGTTTCTACTTTCAGATGCAACAGGAATTTTTGGGTTAGGTCAATCCGTTCGCGAGATATGGGAGTTTGAAGCTAAGGAATGGTTGAGAAGACAACAAATTTTTCGCAATTCTGCTGCCCCAAACGCTTAACCAGAATGGCCTAGGGAAAAAATACACATACCGTTGTAATCGGGCGAGTTTCTACTTTCAGATGCAATTGGAATTTTTGGGTTAGGTCAATCCGTTCGCGAGATATGGGAGATTGAAGCCAAGAAATGGTTGAGAAGGCAACAAATTTTTCGCAATTCTGCTGCTCCAAACGCTTAACCAGAATGGCCTAGGGAAAAAATACACATACCGTTCTAATCGGGCGAGTTTCTACTTTCAGATGCAACAGGAATTTTTGGGTTAGGTCAATCCGTTCGCGAGATATGGGAGTTTGAAGCTAAGGAATGGTTGAGAAGACAACAAATTTTTCGCAATTCTGCTGCTCCAAACGCTTAACCAGAATGGCCTAGGGAAAAAATACACATACCGTTGTAATCGGGCGAGTTTCTACTTTCAGATGCAATTGGAATTTTTGGGTTAGGTCAATCCGTTCGCGAGATATGGGAGTTTGAAGCCAAGAAATGGTTGAGAAGGCAACAAATTTTTCGCAATTCTGCTGCTCCAAACGCTTAACCAGAATGGCCTAGGGAAAAAATACACATACCGCTGTAATCGGGCGAGTTTCTACTTTCAGATGCAATAGGAATTTTTGGGTTAGGTCAATCCGTTCGCCAGATATGGGAGTTTGAAGCCAAGAAATGGTTGAGAAGGCAAAAAATTTTTCGCAATTCTGCTGCTCCAAACGCTTAACCAGAATGGCCTAGGGAAAAAATAAACATACCGCTGTAATCGGGCGAGTTTCTACTTTCAGATGCAATAGGAATTTTTGGGTTAGGTCAATCCGTTCGCGAGATATGGGAGTTTGAAGCAAAGAAATGGTTGAGAAGGCAAAAAATTTTTCGCAATTCTGCTGCTCCAAACGCTTAACCAGAATGGCCTAGGGAAAAAATACACATACCGTTGTAATCGGGGGAGTTTCTACTTTCAGATGCAACAGGAATTTTTGGGTTAGGTCAATCCGTTCGCGAGATATGGGAGTTTGACGCTAAGAAATGGTTGAGAGGAAAACAAATTTTTCGCAATTCTGCTGCTCCAAACGCTTAACCAGAATGGCCTAGGGAAAAAATACACATACCGCTGTAATCGGGCGAGTTTCTACTTTCAGATGCAGTAGGAATTTTTGGGTTAGGTCAATCCGTTCGCGAGATATGGGAGTTTGAAGCCAAGAAATGGTTGAGAAGGCAAAAAATTTTTCGCAATTCTGCTGCTCCAAACGCTTAACAAGAATGGCCTAGGGAAAAAATACACATACCGTTGTAATCGGGCGAGTTTCTACTTTCAGATGCAACAGGAATTTTTGGGTTAGGTCAATCCGTTCGAGAGATATGGGAGTTTGACGCTAAGGAATGGTTGAGAGGACAACAAATTTTTCGCAATTCTGCTGCTCCAAACGCTTAATCAGAATGGCCTAGGGAAAAAATACACATACCGTTGTAATCGGGCGAGTTTCTACTTTCAGATGCAATAGGAATTTTTGGGTTAGGTCAATCCGTTCGCCAGATATGGGAGTTTGAAGCCAAGAAATGGTTGAGAAGGCAAAAAATTTTTCGCAATTCTGCTGCTCCAAACGCTTAACCAGAATGGCCTAGGGAAAAAATACACATACCGCTGTAATCGGGCGAGTTTCTACTTTCAGATGCAATAGGAATTTTTGGGTTAGGTCAATCCGTTCGCCAGATATGGGAGTTTGAAGCCAAGAAATGGTTGAGAAGGCAAAAAATTTTTCGCAATTCTGCTGCTCCAAACGCTTAACCAGAATGGCCTAGGGAAAAAATAAACATACCGCTGTAATCGGGCGAGTTTCTACTTTCAGATGCAATAGGAATTTTTGGGTTAGGTCAATCCGTTCGCGAGATATGGGAGTTTGAAGCAAAGAAATGGTTGAGAAGGCAAAAAATTTTTCGCAATTCTGCTGCTCCAAACGCTTAACAAGAATGGCCTAGGGAAAAAATACACATACCGTTGTAATCGGGTGAGTTTCTACTTTCAGATGCAACAGGAATTTTTGGGTTAGGACAATCCGTTCGCGAGATATGGGAGTTTGAATCCAAGAAATGGTTGAGAAGGCAGAAAATTTTTCGCAATTCTGCTGCTCCAAACGCTTAACAAGAATGGCCTAGGGAAAAAATACACATACCGTTGTAATCGGGCGAGTTTCGACTTTCAGATGCAACAGGAATTTTTGGGTTAGGTCAATCCGTTCGCGAGATATGGGAGTTTGAAGCTAAGGAATGGCTGAGAAGACAACAAATTTTTCGCAATTCTGCTGCTCCAAACGCTTAACCAGAATGGCCTAGGGAAAAAATACACATACCGTTGTAATCGGGCGAGTTTCTACTTTCAGATGCAATTGGAATTTTTGGGTTAGGTCAATCCGTTCGCGAGATATGGGAGTTTGAAGCCAACAAATGGTTGAGAAGGCAACAAATTTTTCGCAATTCTGCTGCTCCAAACGCTTAACCAGAATGGCCTAGGGAAAAAATACACATACCGTTGTAATCGGGGGAGTTTCTACTTTCAGATGCAACAGGAATTTTTGGGTTAGATCAATCCGTTCGCCAGATATGGGAGTTTGAAGCCAAGAAATGGTTGAGAAGGCAAAAAATTTTTCGCAATTCTGCTGCTCCAAACGCTTAACCAGA
Source organism: Ptiloglossa arizonensis (assembly GCF_051014685.1). Lineage (NCBI taxonomy): Eukaryota > Metazoa > Arthropoda > Insecta > Hymenoptera > Colletidae > Ptiloglossa > Ptiloglossa arizonensis. The sequence continues at coordinate 805,924 of NW_027478556.1, read as the reverse complement.
ATGGCCTAGGGAAAAAATAAACATACCGCTGTAATCGGGCGTGTTTCTACTTTCAGATGCAATAGGAATTTTTGGGTTAGGTCAAACCGTTCGCGAGATATGGGAGTTTGAAGCCAAGAAATGGTTGAGAAGGCAAAAAATTTTTCGCAATTCTGCTGCTCCAAACGCTTAACCAGAATGGCCTAGGGAAAAAATACACATACCGTTGTAATCGGGCGAGTTTCTACTTTCAGATGCAACAGGAATTTTTGGGTTAGGTCAATCCGTTCGCGAGATATGGGAGTTTGAAGCTAAGGAATGGTTGAGAAGACAACAAATTTTTCGCAATTCTGCTGCTCCAAACGCTTAACCAGAATGGCCTAGGGAAAAAATACACATACCGTTGTAATCGGGCGAGTTTCTACTTTCAGATGCAATTGGAATTTTTGGGTTAGGTCAATCCGTTCGCGAGATATGGGAGTTTGAAGCCAAGAAATGGTTGAGAAGGCAACAAATTTTTCGCAATTCTGCTGCTCCAAACGCTTAACCAGAATGGCCTAGGGAAAAAATACACATACCGTTGTAATCGGGCGAGTTTCTACTTTCAGATGCAACAGGAATTTTTGGGTTAGGTCAATCCGTTCGCGAGATATGGGAGTTTGAAGCTAAGGAATGGTTGAGAAGACAACAAATTTTTCGCAATTCTGCTGCTCCAAACGCTTAACCAGAATGGCCTAGGGAAAAAATACACATACCGTTGTAATCGGGCGAGTTTCTACTTTCAGATGCAATTGGAATTTTTGGGTTAGGTCAATCCGTTCGCGAGATATGGGAGTTTGAAGCCAAGAAATGGTTGAGAAGGCAACAAATTTTTCGCAATTCTGCTGCTCCAAACGCTTAACCAGAATGGCCTAGGGAAAAAATACACATACCGTTGTAATCGGGGGAGTTTCTACTTTCAGATGCAACAGGAATTTTTGGGTTAGGTCAATCCGTTCGCGAGATATGGGAGTTTGACGCTAAGAAATGGTTGAGAGGAAAACAAATTTTTCGCAATTCTGCTGCTCCAAACGCTTAACCAGAATGGCCTAGGGAAAAAATACACACACCGTTGTAATCGGGCGAGTTTCTACTTTCAGATGCAATTGGAATTTTTGGGTTAGGTCAATCCGTTCGCGAGATATTGGAGTTTGAAGCCAAGAAATGGTTGAGAAGGCAACAAATTTTTCGCAATTCTGCTGCTCCAAACGCTTAACCAGAATGGCCTAGGGAAAAAATACACATACCGTTGTAATCGGGCGAGTTTCTACTTTCAGATGCAACAGGAATTTTTGGGTTAGGTCAATCCGTTCGCGAGATATGGGAGTTTGAAGCTAAGGAATGGTTGAGAAGACAACAAATTTTTCGCAATTCTGCTGCTCCAAACGCTTAACCAGAATGGCCTAGGGAAAAAATACACATACCGTTGTAGTCGGGCGAGTTTCTACTTTCAGATGCAACAGGAATTTTTGGGTTAGGTCAATCCGTTCGCGAGATATGGGAGTTTGACGCTAAGAAATGGTTGAGAGGAAAACAAATTTTTCGCAATTCTGCTGCTCCAAACGCTTAACCAGAATGGCCTAGGGAAAAAATACACACACCGTTGTAATCGGGCGAGATTCTACTTTCAGATGCAATAGGAATTTTTGGGTTAGGTCAATCCGTTCGCGAGATATGGGAGTTTGAAGCTAAGGAATGGTTGAGAAGACAACAAATTTTTCGCAATTCTGCTGCTCCAAACGCTTAACCAGAAAGGCCTAGGGAAAAAATACACATACCGTTGTAATCGGGCGAGTTTCTACTTTCAGATGCAATAGGAATTTTTGGGTTAGGTCAATCCGTTCGAGAGATATGGGAGTTTGACGCTAAGGAATGGTTGAGAGGACAACAAATTTTTCGCAATTCTGCTGCTCCAAACGCTTAACCAGAATGGCCTAGGGAAAAAATACACATACCGTTGTAATCGGGCGAGTTTCTACTTTCAGATGCAATAGGAATTTTTGGGTTAGGTCAATCCGTTCGCCAGATATGGGAGTTTGAAGCCAAGAAATGGTTGAGAAGGCAAAAAATTTTTCGCAATTCTGCTGCTCCAAACGCTTAACCAGAATGGACTAGGGAAAAAATACACATACCGCTGTAATCGGGCGAGTTTCTACTTTCAGATGCAATAGGAATTTTTGGGTTAGGTCAATCCGTTCGCCAGATATGGAATTTGAAGCCAAGAAATGGTTGAGAAGGCAAAAAATTTTTCGCAATTCTGCTGCTCCAAACGCTTAACCAGAATGGCCTAGGGAAAAAATAAACATACCGCTGTAATCGGGCGAGTTTCTACTTTCAGATGCAATAGGAATTTTTGGGTTAGGTCAATCCGTTCGCGAGATATGGGAGTTTGAAGCTAAGGAATGGTTGAGAAGACAACAAATTTTTCGCAATTCTGCTGCTCCAAACGCTTAACCAGAAAGGCCTAGGGAAAAAATACACATACCGTTGTAATCGGGCGAGTTTCTACTTTCAGATGCAATAGGAATTTTTGGGTTAGGTCAATCCGTTCGCCAGATATCGGAGTTTGAAGCCAAGAAATGGTTGGGAAGGCAAAAAATTTTTCGCAATTCTGCTGCTCCAAACGCTTAACCAGAATGGCCTAGGGAAAAAATAAACATACCGCTGTAATCGGGCGAGTTTCTACTTTCAGATGCAATAGGAATTTTTGGGTTAGGTGAAACCGTTCGCGAGATATGGGAGTTTGAAGCCAAGAAATGGTTGAGAAGGCAAAAAATTTTTCGCAATTCTGCTGCTCCAAACGCTTAACCAGAATGGCCTAGGGAAAAAATACACATACCGTTGTAATCGGGCGAGTTTCTACTTTCAGATGCAACAGGAATTTTTGGGTTAGGTCAATCCGTTCGCGAGATATGGGAGTTTGAAGCTAAGGAATGGTTGAGAAGACAACAAATTTTTCGCAATTCTGCTGCTCCAAACGCTTAACCAGAATGGCCTAGGGAAAAAATACACATACCGTTGTAATCGGGCGAGTTTCTACTTTCAGATGCAATTGGAATTTTTGGGTTAGGTCAATCCGTTCGCGAGATATGGGAGTTTGAAGCCAAGAAATGGTTGAGAAGGCAACAAATTTTTCGCAATTCTGCTGCTCCAAACGCTTAACCAGAATGGCCTAGGGAAAAAATACACATACCGTTGTAATCGGGCGAGTTTCTACTTTCAGATGCAACAGGAATTTTTGGGTTAGGTCAATCCGTTCGAGAGATATGGGAGTTTGACGCTAAGAAATGTTTGAGAAGACAACAAATTTTTCGCAATTCTGCGGCTCCAAACGCTTAACCAGAATGGCCTAGGGAAAAAATACACATACCGTTGTAATCGGGCGAGTTTCTACTTTCAGATGCAATAGGAATTTTTGGGTTAGGTCAATCCGTTCGCCAGATATGGGAGTTTGAAGCCAAGAAATGGTTGAGAAGGCAAAAAATTTTTCGCAATTCTGCTGCTCCAAACGCTTAACCAGAATGGCCTAGGGAAAAAATAAACATACCGCTGTAATCGGGCGTGTTTCTACTTTCAGATGCAATAGGAATTTTTGGGTTAGGTCAAACCGTTCGCGAGATATGGGAGTTTGAAGCCAAGAAATGGTTGAGAAGGCAAAAAATTTTTCGCAATTCTGCTGCTCCAAACGCTTAACCAGAATGGCCTAGGGAAAAAATACACATACCGTTGTAATCGGGCGAGTTTCTACTTTCAGATGCAACAGGAATTTTTGGGTTAGGTCAATCCGTTCGCGAGATATGGGAGTTTGAAGCTAAGGAATGGTTGAGAAGACAACAAATTTTTCGCAATTCTGCTGCCCCAAACGCTTAACCAGAATGGCCTAGGGAAAAAATACACATACCGTTGTAATCGGGCGAGTTTCTACTTTCAGATGCAATTGGAATTTTTGGGTTAGGTCAATCCGTTCGCGAGATATGGGAGATTGAAGCCAAGAAATGGTTGAGAAGGCAACAAATTTTTCGCAATTCTGCTGCTCCAAACGCTTAACCAGAATGGCCTAGGGAAAAAATACACATACCGTTCTAATCGGGCGAGTTTCTACTTTCAGATGCAACAGGAATTTTTGGGTTAGGTCAATCCGTTCGCGAGATATGGGAGTTTGAAGCTAAGGAATGGTTGAGAAGACAACAAATTTTTCGCAATTCTGCTGCTCCAAACGCTTAACCAGAATGGCCTAGGGAAAAAATACACATACCGTTGTAATCGGGCGAGTTTCTACTTTCAGATGCAATTGGAATTTTTGGGTTAGGTCAATCCGTTCGCGAGATATGGGAGTTTGAAGCCAAGAAATGGTTGAGAAGGCAACAAATTTTTCGCAATTCTGCTGCTCCAAACGCTTAACCAGAATGGCCTAGGGAAAAAATACACATACCGTTGTAATCGGGGGAGTTTCTACTTTCAGATGCAACAGGAATTTTTGGGTTAGGTCAATCCGTTCGCGAGATATGGGAGTTTGACGCTAAGAAATGGTTGAGAGGAAAACAAATTTTTCGCAATTCTGCTGCTCCAAACGCTTAACCAGAATGGCCTAGGGAAAAAATACACATACCGTTGTAATCGGGCGAGTTTCTACTTTCAGATGCAGTAGGAATTTTTGGGTTAGGTCAATCCGTTCGCGAGATATGGGAGTTTGAAGCCAAGAAATGGTTGAGAAGGCAAAAAATTTTTCGCAATCCTGCTGCTCCAAACGCTTAACAAGAATGGCCTAGGGAAAAAATACACATACCGTTGTAATCGGGCGAGTTTCTACTTTCAGATGCAACAGGAATTTTTGGGTTAGGTCAATCCGTTCGAGAGATATGGGAGTTTGACGCTAAGGAATGGTTGAGAGGACAACAAATTTTTCGCAATTCTGCTGCTCCAAACGCTTAACCAGAATGGCCTAGGGAAAAAATACACATACCGTTGTAATCGGGCGAGTTTCTACTTTCAGATGCAATAGGAATTTTTGGGTTAGGTCAATCCGTTCGCCAGATATGGGAGTTTGAAGCCAAGAAATGGTTGAGAAGGCAAAAAATTTTTCGCAATTCTGCTGCTCCAAACGCTTAACCAGAATGGCCTAGGGAAAAAATACACATACCGCTGTAATCGGGCGAGTTTCTACTTTCAGATGCAATAGGAATTTTTGGGTTAGGTCAATCCGTTCGCCAGATATGGAATTTGAAGCCAAGAAATGGTTGAGAAGGCAAAAAATTTTTCGCAATTCTGCTGCTCCAAACGCTTAACCAGAATGGCCTAGGGAAAAAATACACATACCGTTGTAATCGGGCGAGTTTCTACTTTCAGATGCAACAGGAATTTTTGGGTTAGGTCAATCCGTTCGAGAGATATGGGAGTTTGACGCTAAGAAATGTTTGAGAAGACAACAAATTTTTCGCAATTCTGCGGCTCCAAACGCTTAACCAGAATGGCCTAGGGAAAAAATACACATACCGTTGTAATCGGGCGAGTTTCTACTTTCAGATGCAATAGGAATTTTTGGGTTAGGTCAATCCGTTCGCCAGATATGGGAGTTTGAAGCCAAGAAATGGTTGAGAAGGCAAAAAATTTTTCGCAATTCTGCTGCTCCAAACGCTTAACCAGAATGGCCTAGGGAAAAAATAAACATACCGCTGTAATCGGGCGTGTTTCTACTTTCAGATGCAATAGGAATTTTTGGGTTAGGTCAAACCGTTCGCGAGATATGGGAGTTTGAAGCCAAGAAATGGTTGAGAAGGCAAAAAATTTTTCGCAATTCTGCTGCTCCAAACGCTTAACCAGAATGGCCTAGGGAAAAAATACACATACCGTTGTAATCGGGCGAGTTTCTACTTTCAGATGCAATTGGAATTTTTGGGTTAGGTCAATCCGTTCGCGAGATATGGGAGTTTGAAGCCAAGAAATGGTTGAGAAGGCAACAAATTTTTCGCAATTCTGCTGCTCCAAACGCTTAACCAGAATGGCCTAGGGAAAAAATACACATACCGTTGTAATCGGGGGAGTTTCTACTTTCAGATGCAACAGGAATTTTTGGGTTAGGTCAATCCGTTCGCCAGATATGGGAGTTTGAAGCCAAGAAATGGTTGAGAAGGCAAAAAATTTTTCGCAATTCTGCTGCTCCAAACGCTTAACCAGAATGGCCTAGGGAAAAAATAAACATACCGCTGTAATCGGGCGTGTTTCTACTTTCAGATGCAATAGGAATTTTTGGGTTAGGTCAAACCGTTCGCGAGATATGGGAGTTTGAAGCCAAGAAATGGTTGAGAAGGCAAAAAATTTTTCGCAATTCTGCTGCTCCAAACGCTTAACCAGAATGGCCTAGGGAAAAAATACACATACCGTTGTAATCGGGCGAGTTTCTACTTTCAGATGCAACAGGAATTTTTGGGTTAGGTCAATCCGTTCGCGAGATATGGGAGTTTGAAGCTAAGGAATGGTTGAGAAGACAACAAATTTTTCGCAATTCTGCTGCTCCAAACGCTTAACCAGAATGGCCTAGGGAAAAAATACACATACCGTTGTAATCGGGCGAGTTTCTACTTTCAGATGCAATTGGAATTTTTGGGTTAGGTCAATCCGTTCGCGAGATATGGGAGTTTGAAGCCAAGAAATGGTTGAGAAGGCAACAAATTTTTCGCAATTCTGCTGCTCCAAACGCTTAACCAGAATGGCCTAGGGAAAAAATACACATACCGTTGTAATCGGGGGAGTTTCTACTTTCAGATGCAACAGGAATTTTTGGGTTAGGTCAATCCGTTCGCGAGATATGGGAGTTTGACGCTAAGAAATGGTTGAGAGGAAAACAAATTTTTCGCAATTCTGCTGCTCCAAACGCTTAACCAGAATGGCCTAGGGAAAAAATACACATACCGTTGTAATCGGGCGAGTTTCTACTTTCAGATGCAGTAGGAATTTTTGGGTTAGGTCAATCCGTTCGCGAGATATGAGAGTTTGAAGCCAAGAAATGGTTGAGAAGGCAAAAAATTTTTCGCAATTCTGCTGCTCCAAACGCTTAACAAGAATGGCCTAGGGAAAAAATACACATACCGTTGTAATCGGGCGAGTTTCTACTTTCAGATGCAACAGGAATTTTTGGGTTAGGTCAATCCGTTCGAGAGATATGGGAGTTTGACGCTAAGGAATGGTTGAGAGGGCAACAAATTTTTCGCAATTCTGCTGCTCCAAACGCTTAACCAGAATGGCCTAGGGAAAAAATACACATACCGTTGTAATCGGGCGAGTTTCTACTTTCAGATGCAATTGGAATTTTTGGGTTAGGTCAATCCGTTCGCGAGATATGGGAGTTTGAAGCCAAGAAATGGTTGAGAAGGCAACAAATTTTTCGCAATTCTGCTGCTCCAAACGCTTAACCAGAATGGCCTAGGGAAAAAATACACATACCGTTGTAATCGGGCGAGTTTCTACTTTCAGATGCAATTGGAATTTTTGGGTTAGGTCAATCCGTTCGCGAGATATGGGAGTTTGAAGCCAAGAAATGGTTGAGAAGGCAACAAATTTTTCGCAATTCTGCTGCTCCAAACGCTTAACCAGAATGGCCTAGGGAAAAAATACACATACCGTTGTAATCGGGCGAGTTTCTACTTTCAGATGCAACAGGAATTTTTGGGTTAGGTCAATCCGTTCGCGAGATATGGGAGTTTGAAGCTAAGGAATGGTTGAGAAGACAACAAATTTTTCGCAATTCTGCTGCTCCAAACGCTTAACCAGAATGGCCTAGGGAAAAAATACACATACCGTTGTAATCGGGCGAGTTTCTACTTTCAGATGCAATTGGAATTTTTGGGTTAGGTCAATCCGTTCGCGAGATATGGGAGTTTGAAGCCAAGAAATGGTTGAGAAGGCAACAAATTTTTCGCAATTCTGCTGCTCCAAACGCTTAACCAGAATGGCCTAGGGAAAAAATACACATACCGTTGTAATCGGGGGAGTTTCTACTTTCAGATGCAACAGGAATTTTTGGGTTAGGTCAATCCGTTCGCGAGATATGGGAGTTTGACGCTAAGAAATGGTTGAGAGGAAAACAAATTTTTCGCAATTCTGCTGCTCCAAACGCTTAACCAGAATGGCCTAGGGAAAAAATACACATACCGTTGTAATCGGGCGAGTTTCTACTTTCAGATGCAGTAGGAATTTTTGGGTTAGGTCAATCCGTTCGCGAGATATGAGAGTTTGAAGCCAAGAAATGGTTGAGAAGGCAAAAAATTTTTCGCAATTCTGCTGCTCCAAACGCTTAACAAGAATGGCCTAGGGAAAAAATACACATACCGTTGTAATCGGGCGAGTTTCTACTTTCAGATGCAACAGGAATTTTTGGGTTAGGTCAATCCGTTCGAGAGATATGGGAGTTTGACGCTAAGGAATGGTTGAGAGGACAACAAATTTTTCGCAATTCTGCTGCTCCAAACGCTTAACCAGAATGGCCTAGGGAAAAAATACACATACCGTTGTAATCGGGCGAGTTTCTACTTTCAGATGCAATTGGAATTTTTGGGTTAGGTCAATCCGTTCGCGAGATATGGGAGTTTGAAGCCAAGAAATGGTTGAGAAGGCAACAAATTTTTCGCAATTCCGCTGCTCCAAACGCTTAACCAGAATGGCCTAGGGAAAAAATACACATACCGTTGTAATCGGGCGAGTTTCTACTTTCAGATGCAACAGGAATTTTTGGGTTAGGTCAATCCGTTCGCGAGATATGGGAGTTTGAAGCTAAGGAATGGTTGAGAAGACAACAAATTTTTCGCAATTCTGCTGCTCCAAACGCTTAACCAGAATGGCCTAGGGAAAAAATACACATACCGTTGTAATCGGGCGAGTTTCTACTTTCAGATGCAATTGGAATTTTTGGGTTAGGTCAATCCGTTCGCGAGATATGGGAGTTTGAAGCCAAGAAATGGTTGAGAAGGCAACAAATTTTTCGCAATTCTGCTGCTCCAAACGCTTAACCAGAATGGCCTAGGGAAAAAATACACATACCGTTGTAATCGGGGGAGTTTCTAATTTCAGATGCAACAGGAATTTTTAGGTTAGGTCAATCCGTTCGCGAGATATGGGAGTTTGACGCTAAGAAATGGTTGAGAGGAAAACAAATTTTTCGCAATTCTGCTGCTCCAAACGCTTAACCAGAATGGCCTAGGGAAAAAATACACATACCGTTGTAATCGGGCGAGTTTCTACTTTCAGATGCAGTAGGAATTTTTGGGTTAGGTCAATCCGTTCGCGAGATATGGGAGTTTGAAGCCAAGAAATGGTTGAGAAGGCAAAAAATTTTTCGCAATTCTGCTGCTCCAAACGCTTAACAAGAATGGCCTAGGGAAAAAATACACATACCGTTGTAATCGGGCGAGTTTCTACTTTCAGATGCAATAGGAATTTTTGGGTTAGGTCAATCCGTTCGCCAGATATGGGAGTTTGAAGCCAAGAAATGGTTGAGAAGGCAAAAAATTTTTCGCAATTCTGCTGCTCCAAACGCTTAACCAGAATGGCCTAGGGAAAAAATACACATACCGCTGTAATCGGGCGAGTTTCTACTTTCAGATGCAATAGGAATTTTTGGGTTAGGTCAATCCGTTCGCCAGATATGGGAGTTTGAAGCCAAGAAATGGTTGAGAAGGCAAAAAATTTTTCGCAATTCTGCTGCTCCAAACGCTTAACCAGAATGGCCTAGGGAAAAAATAAACATACCGCTGTAATCGGGCGAGTTTCTACTTTCAGATGCAATAGGAATTTTTGGGTTAGGTCAATCCGTTCGCGAGATATGGGAGTTTGAAGCCAAGAAATGGTTGAGAAGGCAAAAAATTTTTCGCAATTCTGCTGCTCCAAACGCTTAACAAGAATGGCCTAGGGAAAAAATATACATACCGTTGTAATCGGGTGAGTTTCTACTTTCAGATGCAACAGGAATTTTTGGGTTAGGACAATCCGTTCGCGAGATATGGGAGTTTGAATCCAAGAAATGGTTGAGAAGGCAGAAAATTTTTCGCAATTCTGCTGCTCCAAACGCTTAACAAGAATGGCCTAGGGAAAAAATACACATACCGTTGTAATCGGGCGAGTTTCTACTTTCAGATGCAACAGGAATTTTTGGGTTAGGTCAATCCGTTCGCGAGATATGGGAGTTTGAAGCTAAGGAATGGCTGAGAAGACAACAAATTTTTCGCAATTCTGCTGCTCCAAACGCTTAACCAGAATGGCCTAGGGAAAAAATACACATACCGTTGTAATCGGGCGAGTTTCTACTTTCAGATGCAATTGGAATTTTTGGGTTAGGTCAATCCGTTCGCGAGATATGGGAGTTTGAAGCCAACAAATGGTTGAGAAGGCAACAAATTTTTCGCAATTCTGCTGCTCCAAACGCTTAACCAGAATGGCCTAGGGAAAAATACACATACCGTTGTAATCGGGGGAGTTTCTACTTTCAGATGCAACAGGAATTTTTGGGTTAGGTCAATCCGTTCGCCAGATATGGGAGTTTGAAGCCAAGAAATGGTTGAGAAGGCAAAAAATTTTACGCAATTCTGCTGCTCCAAACGCTTAACCAGAATGGCCTAGGGAAAAAATAAACATACCGCTGTAATCGGGCGTGTTTCTACTTTCAGATGCAATAGGAATTTTTGGGTTAGGTCAAACCGTTCGCGAGATATGGGAGTTTGAAGCCAAGAAATGGTTGAGAAGGCAAAAAATTTTTCGCAATTCTGCTGCTCCAAACGCTTAACCAGAATGGCCTAGGGAAAAAATACACATACCGTTGTAATCGGGGGAGTTTCTAATTTCAGATGCAACAGGAATTTTTGGGTTAGGTCAATCCGTTCGCGAGATATGGGAGTTTGACGCTAAGAAATGGTTGAGAGGAAAACAAATTTTTCGCAATTCTGCTGCTCCAAACGCTTAACCAGAATGGCCTAGGGAAAAAATACACATACCGTTGTAATCGGGCGAGTTTCTACTTTCAGATGCAGTAGGAATTTTTGGGTTAGGTCAATCCGTTCGCGAGATATGGGAGTTTGAAGCCAAGAAATGGTTGAGAAGACAAAAAATTTTTCGCAATTCTGCTGCTCCAAACGCTTAACAAGAATGGCCTAGGGAAAAAATACACATACCGTTGTAATCGGGCGAGTTTCTACTTTCAGATGCAACAGGAATTTTTGGGTTAGGTCAATCCGTTCGAGAGATATGGGAGTTTGACGCTAAGGAATGGTTGAGAGGACAACAAATTTTTCGCAATTCTGCTGCTCCAAACGCTTAACCAGAATGGCCTAGGGAAAAAATACACATACCGTTGTAATCGGGCGAGTTTCTACTTTCAGATGCAATAGGAATTTTTGGGTTAGGTCAATCCGTTCGCCAGATATGGGAGTTTGAAGCCAAGAAATGGTTGAGAAGGCAAAAAATTTTTCGCAATTCTGCTGCTCCAAACGCTTAACCAGAATGGCCTAGGGAAAAAATACACATACCGCTGTAATCGGGCGAGTTTCTACTTTCAGATGCAATAGGAATTTTTGGGTTAGGTCAATCCGTTCGCCAGATATGGGAGTTTGAAGCCAAGAAATGGTTGAGAAGGCAAAAAATTTTTCGCAATTCTGCTGCTCCAAACGCTTAACCAGAATGGCCTAGGGAAAAAATAAACATACCGCTGTAATCGGGCGAGTTTCTACTTTCAGATGCAATAGGAATTTTTGGGTTAGGTCAATCCGTTCGCGAGATATGGGAGTTTGAAGCCAAGAAATGGTTGAGAAGGCAAAAAATTTTTCGCAATTCTGCTGCTCCAAACGCTTAACAAGAATGGCCTAGGGAAAAAATACACATACCGTTGTAATCGGGCGAGTTTCTACTTTCAGATGCAACAGGAATTTTTGGGTTAGGTCAATCCGTTCGAGAGATATGGGAGTTTGACGCTAAGGAATGGTTGAGAGGACAACAAATTTTTCGCAATTCTGCTGCTCCAAACGCTTAACCAGAATGGCCTAGGGAAAAAATACACATACCGTTGTAATCGGGCGAGTTTCTACTTTCAGATGCAATAGGAATTTTTGGGTTAGGTCAATCCGTTCGCCAGATATGGGAGTTTGAAGCCAAGAAATGGTTGAGAAGGCAAAAAATTTTTCGCAATTCTGCTGCTCCAAACGCTTAACCAGAATGGCCTAGGGAAAAAATACACATACCGCTGTAATCGGGCGAGTTTCTACTTTCAGATGCAATAGGAATTTTTGGGTTAGGTCAATCCGTTCGCCAGATATGGGAGTTTGAAGCCAAGAAATGGTTGAGAAGGCAAAAAATTTTTCGCAATTCTGCTGCTCCAAACGCTTAACCAGAATGGCCTAGGGAAAAAATAAACATACCGCTGTAATCGGGCGAGTTTCTACTTTCAGATGCAATAGGAATTTTTGGGTTAGGTCAATCCGTTCGCGAGATATGGGAGTTTGAAGCCAAGAAATGGTTGAGAAGGCAAAAAATTTTTCGCAATTCTGCTGCTCCAAACGCTTAACAAGAATGGCCTAGGGAAAAAATACACATACCGTTGTAATCGGGTGAGTTTCTACTTTCAGATGCAACAGGAATTTTTGGGTTAGGACAATCCGTTCGCGAGATATGGGAGTTTGAATCCAAGAAATGGTTGAGAAGGCAGAAAATTTTTCGCAATTCTGCTGCTCCAAACGCTTAACAAGAATGGCCTAGGGAAAAAATACACATACCGTTGTAATCGGGCGAGTTTCTACTTTCAGATGCAACAGGAATTTTTGGGTTAGGTCAATCCGTTCGCGAGATATGGGAGTTTGAAGCTAAGGAATGGCTGAGAAGACAACAAATTTTTCGCAATTCTGCTGCTCCAAACGCTTAACCAGAATGGCCTAGGGAAAAAATACACATACCGTTGTAATCGGGCGAGTTTCTACTTTCAGATGCAATTGGAATTTTTGGGTTAGGTCAATCCGTTCGCGAGATATGGGAGTTTGAAGCCAACAAATGGTTGAGAAGGCAACAAATTTTTCGCAATTCTGCTGCTCCAAACGCTTAACCAGAATGGCCTAGGGAAAAATACACATACCGTTGTAATCGGGGGAGTTTCTACTTTCAGATGCAACAGGAATTTTTGGGTTAGGTCAATCCGTTCGCCAGATATGGGAGTTTGAAGCCAAGAAATGGTTGAGAAGGCAAAAAATTTTACGCAATTCTGCTGCTCCAAACGCTTAACCAGAATGGCCTAGGGAAAAAATAAACATACCGCTGTAATCGGGCGTGTTTCTACTTTCAGATGCAATAGGAATTTTTGGGTTAGGTCAAACCGTTCGCGAGATATGGGAGTTTGAAGCCAAGAAATGGTTGAGAAGGTAAAAAATTTTTCGCAATTCTGCTGCTCCAAACGCTTAACCAGAATGGCCTAGGGAAAAAATACACATACCGTTGTAATCGGGCGAGTTTCTACTTTCAGATGCAACAGGAATTTTTGGGTTAGGTCAATCCGTTCGCGAGATATGGGAGTTTGAAGCTAAGGAATGGTTGAGAAGACAACAAATTTTTCGCAATTCTGCTGCTCCAAACGCTTAACCAGAATGGCCTAGGGAAAAAATACACATACCGTTGTAATCGGGCGAGTTTCTACTTTCAGATGCAATTGGAATTTTTGGGTTAGGTCAATCCGTTCGCGAGATATGGGAGTTTGAATCCAAGAAATGGTTGAGAAGGCAGAAAATTTTTCGCAATTCTGCTGCTCCAAACGCTTAACAAGAATGGCCTAGGGAAAAAATACACATACCGTTGTAATCGGGCGAGTTTCTACTTTCAGATGCAACAGGAATTTTTGGGTTAGGTCAATCCGTTCGCGAGATATGGGAGTTTGAAGCTAAGGAATGGCTGAGAAGACAACAAATTTTTCGCAATTCTGCTGCTCCAAACGCTTAACCAGAATGGCCTAGGGAAAAAATACACATACCGTTGTAATCGGGCGAGTTTCTACTTTCAGATGCAATTGGAATTTTTGGGTTAGGTCAATCCGTTCGCGAGATATGGGAGTTTGAAGCCAACAAATGGTTGAGAAGGCAACAAATTTTTCGCAATTCTGCTGCTCCAAACGCTTAACCAGAATGGCCTAGGGCAAAAATACACATACCGTTGTAATCGGGCGAGTTTCTACTTTCAGATGCAACAGGAATTTTTGGGTTAGGTCAATCCGTTCGCCAGATATGGGAGTTTGAAGCCAAGAAATGGTTGAGAAGGCAAAAAATTTTTCGCAATTCTGCTGCTCCAAACGCTTAACCAGAATGGCCTAGGGAAAAAATAAACATACCACTGTAATCGGGCGTGTTTCTACTTTCAGATGCAATAGGAATTTTTGGGTTAGGTCAATCCGTTCGCCAGATATGGGAGTTTGAAGCCAAGAAATGGTTGAGAAGGCAAAAAATTTTTCGCAATTCTGCTGCTCCAAACGCTTAACCAGAATGGCCTAGGGAAAAAATAAACATACCGCTGTAATCGGGCGAGTTTCTACTTTCAGATGCAATAGGAATTTTTGGGTTAGGTCAATCCGTTCGCGAGATATGGGAGTTTGAAGCCAAGAAATGGTTGAGAAGGCAAAAAATTTTTCGCAATTCTGCTGCTCCAAACGCTTAACAAGAATGGCCTAGGGAAAAAATACACATACCGTTGTAATCGGGCGAGTTTCTACTTTCAGATGCAACAGGAATTTTTGGGTTAGGTCAATCCGTTCGAGAGATATGGGAGTTTGACGCTAAGGAATGGTTGAGAGGACAACAAATTTTTCGCAATTCTGCTGCTCCAAACGCTTAACCAGAATGGCCTAGGGAAAAAATACACATACCGTTGTAATCGGGCGAGTTTCTACTTTCAGATGCAATAGGAATTTTTGGGTTAGGTCAATCCGTTCGCCAGGTATGGGAGTTTGAAGCCAAGAAATGGTTGAGAAGGCAAAAAATTTTTCGCAATTCTGCTGCTCCAAACGCTTAACCAGAATGGCCTAGGGAAAAAATACACATACCGCTGTAATCGGGCGAGTTTCTACTTTCAGATGCAATAGGAATTTTTGGGTTAGGTCAATCCGTTCGCCAGATATGGGAGTTTGAAGCCAAGAAATGGTTGAGAAGGCAAAAAATTTTTCGCAATTCTGCTGCTCCAAACGCTTAACCAGAATGGCCTAGGGAAAAAATAAACATACCGCTGTAATCGGGCGAGTTTCTACTTTCAGATGCAATAGGAATTTTTGGGTTAGGTCAATCCGTTCGCGAGATATGGGAGTTTGAAGCCAAGAAATGGTTGAGAAGGCAAAAAATTTTTCGCAATTCTGCTGCTCCAAACGCTTAACAAGAATGGCCTAGGGAAAAAATACACATACCGTTGTAATCGGGTGAGTTTCTACTTTCAGATGCAACAGGAATTTTTGGGTTAGGACAATCCGTTCGCGAGATATGGGAGTTTGAATCCAAGAAATGGTTGAGAAGGCAGAAAATTTTTCGCAATTCTGCTGCTCCAAACGCTTAACAAGAATGGCCTAGGGAAAAAATACACATACCGTTGTAATCGGGCGAGTTTCTACTTTCAGATGCAACAGGAATTTTTGGGTTAGGTCAATCCGTTCGCGAGATATGGGAGTTTGAAGCTAAGGAATGGCTGAGAAGACAACAAATTTTTCGCAATTCTGCTGCTCCAAACGCTTAACCAGAATGGCCTAGGGAAAAAATACACATACCGTTGTAATCGGGCGAGTTTCTACTTTCAGATGCAATTGGAATTTTTGGGTTAGGTCAATCCGTTCGCGAGATATGGGAGTTTGAAGCCAACAAATGGTTGAGAAGGCAACAAATTTTTCGCAATTCTGCTGCTCCAAACGCTTAACCAGAATGGCCTAGGGAAAAATACACATACCGTTGTAATCGGGGGAGTTTCTACTTTCAGATGCAACAGGAATTTTTGGGTTAGGTCAATCCGTTCGCCAGATATGGGAGTTTGAAGCCAAGAAATGGTTGAGAAGGCAAAAAATTTTACGCAATTCTGCTGCTCCAAACGCTTAACCAGAATGGCCTAGGGAAAAAATAAACATACCGCTGTAATCGGGCGTGTTTCTACTTTCAGATGCAATAGGAATTTTTGGGTTAGGTCAAACCGTTCGCGAGATATGGGAGTTTGAAGCCAAGAAATGGTTGAGAAGGCAAAAAATTTTTCGCAATTCTGCTGCTCCAAACGCTTAACCAGAATGGCCTAGGGAAAAAATACACATACCGTTGTAATCGGGCGAGTTTCTACTTTCAGATGCAACAGGAATTTTTGGGTTAGGTCAATCCGTTCGCGAGATATGGGAGTTTGAAGCTAAGGAATGGTTGAGAAGACAACAAATTTTTCGCAATTCTGCTGCTCCAAACGCTTAACCAGAATGGCCTAGGGAAAAAATACACATACCGTTGTAATCGGGCGAGTTTCTACTTTCAGATGCAATTGGAATTTTTGGGTTAGGTCAATCCGTTCGCGAGATATGGGAGTTTGAATCCAAGAAATGGTTGAGAAGGCAGAAAATTTTTCGCAATTCTGCTGCTCCAAACGCTTAACAAGAATGGCCTAGGGAAAAAATACACATACCGTTGTAATCGGGCGAGTTTCTACTTTCAGATGCAACAGGAATTTTTGGGTTAGGTCAATCCGTTCGCGAGATATGGGAGTTTGAAGCTAAGGAATGGCTGAGAAGACTACAAATTTTTCGCAATTCTGCTGCTCCAAACGCTTAACCAGAATGGCCTAGGGAAAAAATACACATACCGTTGTAATCGGGCGAGTTTCTACTTTCAGATGCAATTGGAATTTTTGGGTTAGGTCAATCCGTTCGCGAGATATGGGAGTTTGAAGCCAACAAATGGTTGAGAAGGCAACAAATTTTTCGCAATTCTGCTGCTCCAAACGCTTAACCAGAATGGCCTAGGGAAAAAATACACATACCGTTGTAATCGGGGGAGTTTCTACTTTCAGATGCAACAGGAATTTTTGGGTTAGGTCAATCCGTTCGCCAGATATGGGAGTTTGAAGCCAAGAAATGGTTGAGAAGGCAAAAAATTTTTCGCAATTCTGCTGCTCCAAACGCTTAACCAGAATGGCCTAGGGAAAAAATAAACATACCACTGTAATCGGGCGTGTTTCTACTTTCAGATGCAATAGGAATTTTTGGGTTAGATCAAACCGTTCGCGAGATATGGGAGTTTGAAGCCAAGAAATGGTTGAGAAGGCAAAAAATTTTTCGCAATTCTGCTGCTCCAAACGCTTAACCAGAATGGCCTAGGGAAAAAATACACATACCGTTGTAATCGGGCGAGTTTCTACTTTCAGATGCAACAGGAATTTTTGGGTTAGGTCAATCCGTTCGCGAGATATGGGAGTTTGAAGCTAAGGAATGGTTGAGAAGACAACAAATTTTTCGCAATTCTGCTGCTCCAAACGCTTAACCAGAATGGCCTAGGGAAAAAATACACATACCGTTGTAATCGGGCGAGTTTCTACTTTCAGATGCAATTGGAATTTTTGGGTTAGGTCAATCCGTTCGCGAGATATGGGAGTTTGAAGCCAAGAAATGGTTGAGAAGGCAACAAATTTTTCGCAATTCTGCTGCTCCAAACGCTTAACCAGAATGGCCTAGGGAAAAAATACACATACCGTTGTAATCGGGCGAGTTTCTACTTTCAGATGCAACAGGAATTTTTGGGTTAGGTCAATCCGTTCGCGAGATATGGGAGTTTGAAGCTAAGGAATGGTTGAGAAGACAACAAATTTTTCGCAATTCTGCTGCTCCAAACGCTTAACCAGAATGGCCTAGGGAAAAAATACACATACCGTTGTAATCGGGCGAGTTTCTACTTTCAGATGCAATTGGAATTTTTGGGTTAGGTCAATCCGTTCGCTAGATATGGGAGTTTGAAGCCAAGAAATGGTTGAGAAGGCAACAAATTTTTCGCAATTCTGCTGCTCCAAACGCTTAACCAGAATGGCCTAGGGAAAAAATACACACACCGTTGTAATCGGGCGAGATTCTACTTTCAGATGCAATAGGAATTTTTGGGTTAGGTCAATCCGTTCGCGAGATATGGGAGTTTGAAACCAAGAAACGGTTGAGAAGGCAAAAAATTTTTCGCAATTCTGCTGCTCCAAACGCTTAACCAGAATGGCCTAGGGAAAAAATACACATACCGTTGTAATCGGGCGAGTTTCTACTTTCAGATGCAACAGGAATTTTTGGGTTAGGTCAATCCGTTCGAGAGATATGGGAGTTTGACGCTAAGGAATGGTTGAGAGGACAACAAATTTTTCGCAATTCTGCTGCTCCAAACGCTTAACCAGAATGGCCTAGGGAAAAAATACACATACCGTTGTAATCGGGCGAGTTTCTACTTTCAGATGCAACAGGAATTTTTGGGTTAGGTCAATCCGTTCGCGAGATATGGGAGTTTGACGCTAAGAAATGGTTGAGAGGAAAACAAATTTTTCGCAATTCTGCTGCTCCAAACGCTTAACCAGAATGGCCTAGGGAAAAAATACACACACCGTTGTAATCGGGCGAGATTCTACTTTCAGATGCAATAGGAATTTTTGGGTTAGGTCAATCCGTTCGCGAGATATGGGAGTTTGAAGCTAAGGAATGGTTGAGAAGACAACAAATTTTTCGCAATTCTGCTGCTCCAAACGCTTAACCAGAAAGGCCTAGGGAAAAAATACACATACCGTTGTAATCGGGCGAGTTTCTACTTTCAGATGCAATAGGAATTTTTGGGTTAGGTCAATCCGTTCGAGAGATATGGGAGTTTGACGCTAAGGAATGGTTGAGAGGACAACAAATTTTTCGCAATTCTGCTGCTCCAAACGCTTAACCAGAATGGCCTAGGGAAAAAATACACATACCGTTGTAATCGGGCGAGTTTCTACTTTCAGATGCAATAGGAATTTTTGGGTTAGGTCAATCCGTTCGCCAGATATGGGAGTTTGAAGCCAAGAAATGGTTGAGAAGGCAAAAAATTTTTCGCAATTCTGCTGCTCCAAACGCTTAACCAGAATGGACTAGGGAAAAAATACACATACCGCTGTAATCGGGCGAGTTTCTACTTTCAGATGCAATAGGAATTTTTGGGTTAGGTCAATCCGTTCGCCAGATATGGAATTTGAAGCCAAGAAATGGTTGAGAAGGCAAAAAATTTTTCGCAATTCTGCTGCTCCAAACGCTTAACCAGAATGGCCTAGGGAAAAAATAAACATACCGCTGTAATCGGGCGAGTTTCTACTTTCAGATGCAATAGGAATTTTTGGGTTAGGTCAATCCGTTCGCGAGATATGGGAGTTTGAAGCTAAGGAATGGTTGAGAAGACAACAAATTTTTCGCAATTCTGCTGCTCCAAACGCTTAACCAGAAAGGCCTAGGGAAAAAATACACATACCGTTGTAATCGGGCGAGTTTCTACTTTCAGATGCAATAGGAATTTTTGGGTTAGGTCAATCCGTTCGCCAGATATCGGAGTTTGAAGCCAAGAAATGGTTGGGAAGGCAAAAAATTTTTCGCAATTCTGCTGCTCCAAACGCTTAACCAGAATGGCCTAGGGAAAAAATAAACATACCGCTGTAATCGGGCGAGTTTCTACTTTCAGATGCAATAGGAATTTTTGGGTTAGGTCAAACCGTTCGCGAGATATGGGAGTTTGAAGCCAAGAAATGGTTGAGAAGGCAAAAAATTTTTCGCAATTCTGCTGCTCCAAACGCTTAACCAGAATGGCCTAGGGAAAAAATACACATACCGTTGTAATCGGGCGAGTTTCTACTTTCAGATGCAACAGGAATTTTTGGGTTAGGTCAATCCGTTCGCGAGATATGGGAGTTTGAAGCTAAGGAATGGTTGAGAAGACAACAAATTTTTCGCAATTCTGCTGCTCCAAACGCTTAACCAGAATGGCCTAGGGAAAAAATACACATACCGTTGTAATCGGGCGAGTTTCTACTTTCAGATGCAATTGGAATTTTTGGGTTAGGTCAATCCGTTCGCGAGATATGGGAGTTTGAAGCCAAGAAATGGTTGAGAAGGCAACAAATTTTTCGCAATTCTGCTGCTCCAAACGCTTAACCAGAATGGCCTAGGGAAAAAATACACATACCGTTGTAATCGGGCGAGTTTCTACTTTCAGATGCAACAGGAATTTTTGGGTTAGGTCAATCCGTTCGAGAGATATGGGAGTTTGACGCTAAGAAATGTTTGAGAAGACAACAAATTTTTCGCAATTCTGCGGCTCCAAACGCTTAACCAGAATGGCCTAGGGAAAAAATACACATACCGTTGTAATCGGGCGAGTTTCTACTTTCAGATGCAATAGGAATTTTTGGGTTAGGTCAATCCGTTCGCCAGATATGGGAGTTTGAAGCCAAGAAATGGTTGAGAAGGCAAAAAATTTTTCGCAATTCTGCTGCTCCAAACGCTTAACCAGAATGGCCTAGGGAAAAAATAAACATACCGCTGTAATCGGGCGTGTTTCTACTTTCAGATGCAACAGGAATTTTTGGGTTAGGTCAATCCGTTCGCGAGATATGGGAGTTTGAAGCCAACAAATGGTTGAGAAGGCAACAAATTTTTCGCAATTCTGCTGCTCCAAACGCTTAACCAGAATGGCCTAGGGAAAAAATACACATACCGTTGTAATCGGGGGAGTTTCTACTTTCAGATGCAACAGGAATTTTTGGGTTAGATCAATCCGTTCGCCAGATATGGGAGTTTGAAGCCAAGAAATGGTTGAGAAGGCAAAAAATTTTTCGCAATTCTGCTGCTCCAAACGCTTAACCAGAATGGCCTAGGGAAAAAATAAACATACCGCTGTAATCGGGCGTGTTTCTACTTTCAGATGCAATAGGAATTTTTGGGTTAGGTCAAACCGTTCGCGAGATATGGGAGTTTGAAGCCAAGAAATGGTTGAGAAGGCAAAAAATTTTTCGCAATTCTGCTGCTCCAAACGCTTAACCAGAATGGCCTAGGGAAAAAATACACATACCGTTGTAATCGGGCGAGTTTCTACTTTCAGATGCAACAGGAATTTTTGGGTTAGGTCAATCCGTTCGCGAGATATGGGAGTTTGAAGCTAAGGAATGGTTGAGAAGACAACAAATTTTTCGCAATTCTGCTGCTCCAAACGCTTAACCAGAATGGCCTAGGGAAAAAATACACATACCGTTGTAATCGGGCGAGTTTCTACTTTCAGATGCAATTGGAATTTTTGGGTTAGGTCAATCCGTTCGCGAGATATGGGAGTTTGAAGCCAAGAAATGGTTGAGAAGGCAACAAATTTTTCGCAATTCTGCTGCTCCAAACGCTTAACCAGAATGGCCTAGGGAAAAAATACACATACCGTTGTAATCGGGCGAGTTTCTACTTTCAGATGCAACAGGAATTTTTGGGTTAGGTCAATCCGTTCGCGAGATATGGGAGTTTGAAGCTAAGGAATGGTTGAGAAGACAACAAATTTTTCGCAATTCTGCTGCTCCAAACGCTTAACCAGAATGGCCTAGGGAAAAAATACACATACCGTTGTAATCGGGCGAGTTTCTACTTTCAGATGCAATTGGAATTTTTGGGTTAGGTCAATCCGTTCGCGAGATATGGGAGTTTGAAGCCAAGAAATGGTTGAGAAGGCAACAAATTTTTCGCAATTCTGCTGCTCCAAACGCTTAACCAGAATGGCCTAGGGAAAAAATACACATACCGTTGTAATCGGGGGAGTTTCTACTTTCAGATGCAACAGGAATTTTTGGGTTAGGTCAATCCGTTCGCGAGATATGGGAGTTTGACGCTAAGAAATGGTTGAGAGGAAAACAAATTTTTCGCAATTCTGCTGCTCCAAACGCTTAACCAGAATGGCCTAGGGAAAAAATACACACACCGTTGTAATCGGGCGAGTTTCTACTTTCAGATGCAATTGGAATTTTTGGGTTAGGTCAATCCGTTCGCGAGATATTGGAGTTTGAAGCCAAGAAATGGTTGAGAAGGCAACAAATTTTTCGCAATTCTGCTGCTCCAAACGCTTAACCAGAATGGCCTAGGGAAAAAATACACATACCGTTGTAATCGGGCGAGTTTCTACTTTCAGATGCAACAGGAATTTTTGGGTTAGGTCAATCCGTTCGCGAGATATGGGAGTTTGAAGCTAAGGAATGGTTGAGAAGACAACAAATTTTTCGCAATTCTGCTGCTCCAAACGCTTAACCAGAATGGCCTAGGGAAAAAATACACATACCGTTGTAGTCGGGCGAGTTTCTACTTTCAGATGCAACAGGAATTTTTGGGTTAGGTCAATCCGTTCGCGAGATATGGGAGTTTGACGCTAAGAAATGGTTGAGAGGAAAACAAATTTTTCGCAATTCTGCTGCTCCAAACGCTTAACCAGAATGGCCTAGGGAAAAAATACACACACCGTTGTAATCGGGCGAGATTCTACTTTCAGATGCAATAGGAATTTTTGGGTTAGGTCAATCCGTTCGCGAGATATGGGAGTTTGAAGCTAAGGAATGGTTGAGAAGACAACAAATTTTTCGCAATTCTGCTGCTCCAAACGCTTAACCAGAAAGGCCTAGGGAAAAAATACACATACCGTTGTAATCGGGCGAGTTTCTACTTTCAGATGCAATAGGAATTTTTGGGTTAGGTCAATCCGTTCGAGAGATATGGGAGTTTGACGCTAAGGAATGGTTGAGAGGACAACAAATTTTTCGCAATTCTGCTGCTCCAAACGCTTAACCAGAATGGCCTAGGGAAAAAATACACATACCGTTGTAATCGGGCGAGTTTCTACTTTCAGATGCAATAGGAATTTTTGGGTTAGGTCAATCCGTTCGCCAGATATGGGAGTTTGAAGCCAAGAAATGGTTGAGAAGGCAAAAAATTTTTCGCAATTCTGCTGCTCCAAACGCTTAACCAGAATGGACTAGGGAAAAAATACACATACCGCTGTAATCGGGCGAGTTTCTACTTTCAGATGCAATAGGAATTTTTGGGTTAGGTCAATCCGTTCGCCAGATATGGAATTTGAAGCCAAGAAATGGTTGAGAAGGCAAAAAATTTTTCGCAATTCTGCTGCTCCAAACGCTTAACCAGAATGGCCTAGGGAAAAAATAAACATACCGCTGTAATCGGGCGAGTTTCTACTTTCAGATGCAATAGGAATTTTTGGGTTAGGTCAATCCGTTCGCGAGATATGGGAGTTTGAAGCTAAGGAATGGTTGAGAAGACAACAAATTTTTCGCAATTCTGCTGCTCCAAACGCTTAACCAGAAAGGCCTAGGGAAAAAATACACATACCGTTGTAATCGGGCGAGTTTCTACTTTCAGATGCAATAGGAATTTTTGGGTTAGGTCAATCCGTTCGCCAGATATCGGAGTTTGAAGCCAAGAAATGGTTGGGAAGGCAAAAAATTTTTCGCAATTCTGCTGCTCCAAACGCTTAACCAGAATGGCCTAGGGAAAAAATAAACATACCGCTGTAATCGGGCGAGTTTCTACTTTCAGATGCAATAGGAATTTTTGGGTTAGGTGAAACCGTTCGCGAGATATGGGAGTTTGAAGCCAAGAAATGGTTGAGAAGGCAAAAAATTTTTCGCAATTCTGCTGCTCCAAACGCTTAACCAGAATGGCCTAGGGAAAAAATACACATACCGTTGTAATCGGGCGAGTTTCTACTTTCAGATGCAACAGGAATTTTTGGGTTAGGTCAATCCGTTCGCGAGATATGGGAGTTTGAAGCTAAGGAATGGTTGAGAAGACAACAAATTTTTCGCAATTCTGCTGCTCCAAACGCTTAACCAGAATGGCCTAGGGAAAAAATACACATACCGTTGTAATCGGGCGAGTTTCTACTTTCAGATGCAATTGGAATTTTTGGGTTAGGTCAATCCGTTCGCGAGATATGGGAGTTTGAAGCCAAGAAATGGTTGAGAAGGCAACAAATTTTTCGCAATTCTGCTGCTCCAAACGCTTAACCAGAATGGCCTAGGGAAAAAATACACATACCGTTGTAATCGGGCGAGTTTCTACTTTCAGATGCAACAGGAATTTTTGGGTTAGGTCAATCCGTTCGAGAGATATGGGAGTTTGACGCTAAGAAATGTTTGAGAAGACAACAAATTTTTCGCAATTCTGCGGCTCCAAACGCTTAACCAGAATGGCCTAGGGAAAAAATACACATACCGTTGTAATCGGGCGAGTTTCTACTTTCAGATGCAATTGGAATTTTTGGGTTAGGTCAATCCGTTCGCCAGATATGGGAGTTTGAAGCCAAGAAATGGTTGAGAAGGCAAAAAATTTTTCGCAATTCTGCTGCTCCAAACGCTTAACCAGAATGGCCTAGGGAAAAAATAAACATACCGCTGTAATCGGGCGTGTTTCTACTTTCAGATGCAATAGGAATTTTTGGGTTAGGTCAAACCGTTCGCGAGATATGGGAGTTTGAAGCCAAGAAATGGTTGAGAAGGCAAAAAATTTTTCGCAATTCTGCTGCTCCAAACGCTTAACCAGAATGGCCTAGGGAAAAAATACACATACCGTTGTAATCGGGCGAGTTTCTACTTTCAGATGCAACAGGAATTTTTGGGTTAGGTCAATCCGTTCGCGAGATATGGGAGTTTGAAGCTAAGGAATGGTTGAGAAGACAACAAATTTTTCGCAATTCTGCTGCCCCAAACGCTTAACCAGAATGGCCTAGGGAAAAAATACACATACCGTTGTAATCGGGCGAGTTTCTACTTTCAGATGCAATTGGAATTTTTGGGTTAGGTCAATCCGTTCGCGAGATATGGGAGATTGAAGCCAAGAAATGGTTGAGAAGGCAACAAATTTTTCGCAATTCTGCTGCTCCAAACGCTTAACCAGAATGGCCTAGGGAAAAAATACACATACCGTTCTAATCGGGCGAGTTTCTACTTTCAGATGCAACAGGAATTTTTGGGTTAGGTCAATCCGTTCGCGAGATATGGGAGTTTGAAGCTAAGGAATGGTTGAGAAGACAACAAATTTTTCGCAATTCTGCTGCTCCAAACGCTTAACCAGAATGGCCTAGGGAAAAAATACACATACCGTTGTAATCGGGCGAGTTTCTACTTTCAGATGCAATTGGAATTTTTGGGTTAGGTCAATCCGTTCGCGAGATATGGGAGTTTGAAGCCAAGAAATGGTTGAGAAGGCAACAAATTTTTCGCAATTCTGCTGCTCCAAACGCTTAACCAGAATGGCCTAGGGAAAAAATACACATACCGTTGTAATCGGGGGAGTTTCTACTTTCAGATGCAACAGGAATTTTTGGGTTAGGTCAATCCGTTCGCGAGATATGGGAGTTTGACGCTAAGAAATGGTTGAGAGGAAAACAAATTTTTCGCAATTCTGCTGCTCCAAACGCTTAACCAGAATGGCCTAGGGAAAAAATACACATACCGTTGTAATCGGGCGAGTTTCTACTTTCAGATGCAGTAGGAATTTTTGGGTTAGGTCAATCCGTTCGCGAGATATGGGAGTTTGAAGCCAAGAAATGGTTGAGAAGGCAAAAAATTTTTCGCAATCCTGCTGCTCCAAACGCTTAACAAGAATGGCCTAGGGAAAAAATACACATACCGTTGTAATCGGGCGAGTTTCTACTTTCAGATGCAACAGGAATTTTTGGGTTAGGTCAATCCGTTCGAGAGATATGGGAGTTTGACGCTAAGGAATGGTTGAGAGGACAACAAATTTTTCGCAATTCTGCTGCTCCAAACGCTTAACCAGAATGGCCTAGGGAAAAAATACACATACCGTTGTAATCGGGCGAGTTTCTACTTTCAGATGCAATAGGAATTTTTGGGTTAGGTCAATCCGTTCGCCAGATATGGGAGTTTGAAGCCAAGAAATGGTTGAGAAGGCAAAAAATTTTTCGCAATTCTGCTGCTCCAAACGCTTAACCAGAATGGCCTAGGGAAAAAATACACATACCGCTGTAATCGGGCGAGTTTCTACTTTCAGATGCAATAGGAATTTTTGGGTTAGGTCAATCCGTTCGCCAGATATGGAATTTGAAGCCAAGAAATGGTTGAGAAGGCAAAAAATTTTTCGCAATTCTGCTGCTCCAAACGCTTAACCAGAATGGCCTAGGGAAAAAATACACATACCGTTGTAATCGGGCGAGTTTCTACTTTCAGATGCAACAGGAATTTTTGGGTTAGGTCAATCCGTTCGAGAGATATGGGAGTTTGACGCTAAGAAATGTTTGAGAAGACAACAAATTTTTCGCAATTCTGCGGCTCCAAACGCTTAACCAGAATGGCCTAGGGAAAAAATACACATACCGTTGTAATCGGGCGAGTTTCTACTTTCAGATGCAATAGGAATTTTTGGGTTAGGTCAATCCGTTCGCCAGATATGGGAGTTTGAAGCCAAGAAATGGTTGAGAAGGCAAAAAATTTTTCGCAATTCTGCTGCTCCAAACGCTTAACCAGAATGGCCTAGGGAAAAAATAAACATACCGCTGTAATCGGGCGTGTTTCTACTTTCAGATGCAATAGGAATTTTTGGGTTAGGTCAAACCGTTCGCGAGATATGGGAGTTTGAAGCCAAGAAATGGTTGAGAAGGCAAAAAATTTTTCGCAATTCTGCTGCTCCAAACGCTTAACCAGAATGGCCTAGGGAAAAAATACACATACCGTTGTAATCGGGCGAGTTTCTACTTTCAGATGCAATTGGAATTTTTGGGTTAGGTCAATCCGTTCGCGAGATATGGGAGTTTGAAGCCAAGAAATGGTTGAGAAGGCAACAAATTTTTCGCAATTCTGCTGCTCCAAACGCTTAACCAGAATGGCCTAGGGAAAAAATACACATACCGTTGTAATCGGGGGAGTTTCTACTTTCAGATGCAACAGGAATTTTTGGGTTAGGTCAATCCGTTCGCCAGATATGGGAGTTTGAAGCCAAGAAATGGTTGAGAAGGCAAAAAATTTTTCGCAATTCTGCTGCTCCAAACGCTTAACCAGAATGGCCTAGGGAAAAAATAAACATACCGCTGTAATCGGGCGTGTTTCTACTTTCAGATGCAATAGGAATTTTTGGGTTAGGTCAAACCGTTCGCGAGATATGGGAGTTTGAAGCCAAGAAATGGTTGAGAAGGCAAAAAATTTTTCGCAATTCTGCTGCTCCAAACGCTTAACCAGAATGGCCTAGGGAAAAAATACACATACCGTTGTAATCGGGCGAGTTTCTACTTTCAGATGCAACAGGAATTTTTGGGTTAGGTCAATCCGTTCGCGAGATATGGGAGTTTGAAGCTAAGGAATGGTTGAGAAGACAACAAATTTTTCGCAATTCTGCTGCTCCAAACGCTTAACCAGAATGGCCTAGGGAAAAAATACACATACCGTTGTAATCGGGCGAGTTTCTACTTTCAGATGCAATTGGAATTTTTGGGTTAGGTCAATCCGTTCGCGAGATATGGGAGTTTGAAGCCAAGAAATGGTTGAGAAGGCAACAAATTTTTCGCAATTCTGCTGCTCCAAACGCTTAACCAGAATGGCCTAGGGAAAAAATACACATACCGTTGTAATCGGGCGAGTTTCTACTTTCAGATGCAACAGGAATTTTTGGGTTAGGTCAATCCGTTCGCGAGATATGGGAGTTTGAAGCTAAGGAATGGTTGAGAAGACAACAAATTTTTCGCAATTCTGCTGCTCCAAACGCTTAACCAGAATGGCCTAGGGAAAAAATACACATACCGTTGTAATCGGGCGAGTTTCTACTTTCAGATGCAATTGGAATTTTTGGGTTAGGTCAATCCGTTCGCGAGATATGGGAGTTTGAAGCCAAGAAATGGTTGAGAAGGCAACAAATTTTTCGCAATTCTGCTGCTCCAAACGCTTAACCAGAATGGCCTAGGGAAAAAATACACATACCGTTGTAATCGGGGGAGTTTCTACTTTCAGATGCAACAGGAATTTTTGGGTTAGGTCAATCCGTTCGCGAGATATGGGAGTTTGACGCTAAGAAATGGTTGAGAGGAAAACAAATTTTTCGCAATTCTGCTGCTCCAAACGCTTAACCAGAATGGCCTAGGGAAAAAATACACATACCGTTGTAATCGGGCGAGTTTCTACTTTCAGATGCAGTAGGAATTTTTGGGTTAGGTCAATCCGTTCGCGAGATATGAGAGTTTGAAGCCAAGAAATGGTTGAGAAGGCAAAAAATTTTTCGCAATTCTGCTGCTCCAAACGCTTAACAAGAATGGCCTAGGGAAAAAATACACATACCGTTGTAATCGGGCGAGTTTCTACTTTCAGATGCAACAGGAATTTTTGGGTTAGGTCAATCCGTTCGAGAGATATGGGAGTTTGACGCTAAGGAATGGTTGAGAGGGCAACAAATTTTTCGCAATTCTGCTGCTCCAAACGCTTAACCAGAATGGCCTAGGGAAAAAATACACATACCGTTGTAATCGGGCGAGTTTCTACTTTCAGATGCAATTGGAATTTTTGGGTTAGGTCAATCCGTTCGCGAGATATGGGAGTTTGAAGCCAAGAAATGGTTGAGAAGGCAACAAATTTTTCGCAATTCTGCTGCTCCAAACGCTTAACCAGAATGGCCTAGGGAAAAAATACACATACCGTTGTAATCGGGCGAGTTTCTACTTTCAGATGCAATTGGAATTTTTGGGTTAGGTCAATCCGTTCGCGAGATATGGGAGTTTGAAGCCAAGAAATGGTTGAGAAGGCAACAAATTTTTCGCAATTCTGCTGCTCCAAACGCTTAACCAGAATGGCCTAGGGAAAAAATACACATACCGTTGTAATCGGGCGAGTTTCTACTTTCAGATGCAACAGGAATTTTTGGGTTAGGTCAATCCGTTCGCGAGATATGGGAGTTTGAAGCTAAGGAATGGTTGAGAAGACAACAAATTTTTCGCAATTCTGCTGCTCCAAACGCTTAACCAGAATGGCCTAGGGAAAAAATACACATACCGTTGTAATCGGGCGAGTTTCTACTTTCAGATGCAATTGGAATTTTTGGGTTAGGTCAATCCGTTCGCGAGATATGGGAGTTTGAAGCCAAGAAATGGTTGAGAAGGCAACAAATTTTTCGCAATTCTGCTGCTCCAAACGCTTAACCAGAATGGCCTAGGGAAAAAATACACATACCGTTGTAATCGGGGGAGTTTCTACTTTCAGATGCAACAGGAATTTTTGGGTTAGGTCAATCCGTTCGCGAGATATGGGAGTTTGACGCTAAGAAATGGTTGAGAGGAAAACAAATTTTTCGCAATTCTGCTGCTCCAAACGCTTAACCAGAATGGCCTAGGGAAAAAATACACATACCGTTGTAATCGGGCGAGTTTCTACTTTCAGATGCAGTAGGAATTTTTGGGTTAGGTCAATCCGTTCGCGAGATATGAGAGTTTGAAGCCAAGAAATGGTTGAGAAGGCAAAAAATTTTTCGCAATTCTGCTGCTCCAAACGCTTAACAAGAATGGCCTAGGGAAAAAATACACATACCGTTGTAATCGGGCGAGTTTCTACTTTCAGATGCAACAGGAATTTTTGGGTTAGGTCAATCCGTTCGAGAGATATGGGAGTTTGACGCTAAGGAATGGTTGAGAGGACAACAAATTTTTCGCAATTCTGCTGCTCCAAACGCTTAACCAGAATGGCCTAGGGAAAAAATACACATACCGTTGTAATCGGGCGAGTTTCTACTTTCAGATGCAATTGGAATTTTTGGGTTAGGTCAATCCGTTCGCGAGATATGGGAGTTTGAAGCCAAGAAATGGTTGAGAAGGCAACAAATTTTTCGCAATTCCGCTGCTCCAAACGCTTAACCAGAATGGCCTAGGGAAAAAATACACATACCGTTGTAATCGGGCGAGTTTCTACTTTCAGATGCAACAGGAATTTTTGGGTTAGGTCAATCCGTTCGCGAGATATGGGAGTTTGAAGCTAAGGAATGGTTGAGAAGACAACAAATTTTTCGCAATTCTGCTGCTCCAAACGCTTAACCAGAATGGCCTAGGGAAAAAATACACATACCGTTGTAATCGGGCGAGTTTCTACTTTCAGATGCAATTGGAATTTTTGGGTTAGGTCAATCCGTTCGCGAGATATGGGAGTTTGAAGCCAAGAAATGGTTGAGAAGGCAACAAATTTTTCGCAATTCTGCTGCTCCAAACGCTTAACCAGAATGGCCTAGGGAAAAAATACACATACCGTTGTAATCGGGGGAGTTTCTAATTTCAGATGCAACAGGAATTTTTAGGTTAGGTCAATCCGTTCGCGAGATATGGGAGTTTGACGCTAAGAAATGGTTGAGAGGAAAACAAATTTTTCGCAATTCTGCTGCTCCAAACGCTTAACCAGAATGGCCTAGGGAAAAAATACACATACCGTTGTAATCGGGCGAGTTTCTACTTTCAGATGCAGTAGGAATTTTTGGGTTAGGTCAATCCGTTCGCGAGATATGGGAGTTTGAAGCCAAGAAATGGTTGAGAAGGCAAAAAATTTTTCGCAATTCTGCTGCTCCAAACGCTTAACAAGAATGGCCTAGGGAAAAAATACACATACCGTTGTAATCGGGCGAGTTTCTACTTTCAGATGCAATAGGAATTTTTGGGTTAGGTCAATCCGTTCGCCAGATATGGGAGTTTGAAGCCAAGAAATGGTTGAGAAGGCAAAAAATTTTTCGCAATTCTGCTGCTCCAAACGCTTAACCAGAATGGCCTAGGGAAAAAATACACATACCGCTGTAATCGGGCGAGTTTCTACTTTCAGATGCAATAGGAATTTTTGGGTTAGGTCAATCCGTTCGCCAGATATGGGAGTTTGAAGCCAAGAAATGGTTGAGAAGGCAAAAAATTTTTCGCAATTCTGCTGCTCCAAACGCTTAACCAGAATGGCCTAGGGAAAAAATAAACATACCGCTGTAATCGGGCGAGTTTCTACTTTCAGATGCAATAGGAATTTTTGGGTTAGGTCAATCCGTTCGCGAGATATGGGAGTTTGAAGCCAAGAAATGGTTGAGAAGGCAAAAAATTTTTCGCAATTCTGCTGCTCCAAACGCTTAACAAGAATGGCCTAGGGAAAAAATATACATACCGTTGTAATCGGGTGAGTTTCTACTTTCAGATGCAACAGGAATTTTTGGGTTAGGACAATCCGTTCGCGAGATATGGGAGTTTGAATCCAAGAAATGGTTGAGAAGGCAGAAAATTTTTCGCAATTCTGCTGCTCCAAACGCTTAACAAGAATGGCCTAGGGAAAAAATACACATACCGTTGTAATCGGGCGAGTTTCTACTTTCAGATGCAACAGGAATTTTTGGGTTAGGTCAATCCGTTCGCGAGATATGGGAGTTTGAAGCTAAGGAATGGCTGAGAAGACAACAAATTTTTCGCAATTCTGCTGCTCCAAACGCTTAACCAGAATGGCCTAGGGAAAAAATACACATACCGTTGTAATCGGGCGAGTTTCTACTTTCAGATGCAATTGGAATTTTTGGGTTAGGTCAATCCGTTCGCGAGATATGGGAGTTTGAAGCCAACAAATGGTTGAGAAGGCAACAAATTTTTCGCAATTCTGCTGCTCCAAACGCTTAACCAGAATGGCCTAGGGAAAAATACACATACCGTTGTAATCGGGGGAGTTTCTACTTTCAGATGCAACAGGAATTTTTGGGTTAGGTCAATCCGTTCGCCAGATATGGGAGTTTGAAGCCAAGAAATGGTTGAGAAGGCAAAAAATTTTACGCAATTCTGCTGCTCCAAACGCTTAACCAGAATGGCCTAGGGAAAAAATAAACATACCGCTGTAATCGGGCGTGTTTCTACTTTCAGATGCAATAGGAATTTTTGGGTTAGGTCAAACCGTTCGCGAGATATGGGAGTTTGAAGCCAAGAAATGGTTGAGAAGGCAAAAAATTTTTCGCAATTCTGCTGCTCCAAACGCTTAACCAGAATGGCCTAGGGAAAAAATACACATACCGTTGTAATCGGGGGAGTTTCTAATTTCAGATGCAACAGGAATTTTTGGGTTAGGTCAATCCGTTCGCGAGATATGGGAGTTTGACGCTAAGAAATGGTTGAGAGGAAAACAAATTTTTCGCAATTCTGCTGCTCCAAACGCTTAACCAGAATGGCCTAGGGAAAAAATACACATACCGTTGTAATCGGGCGAGTTTCTACTTTCAGATGCAGTAGGAATTTTTGGGTTAGGTCAATCCGTTCGCGAGATATGGGAGTTTGAAGCCAAGAAATGGTTGAGAAGACAAAAAATTTTTCGCAATTCTGCTGCTCCAAACGCTTAACAAGAATGGCCTAGGGAAAAAATACACATACCGTTGTAATCGGGCGAGTTTCTACTTTCAGATGCAACAGGAATTTTTGGGTTAGGTCAATCCGTTCGAGAGATATGGGAGTTTGACGCTAAGGAATGGTTGAGAGGACAACAAATTTTTCGCAATTCTGCTGCTCCAAACGCTTAACCAGAATGGCCTAGGGAAAAAATACACATACCGTTGTAATCGGGCGAGTTTCTACTTTCAGATGCAATAGGAATTTTTGGGTTAGGTCAATCCGTTCGCCAGATATGGGAGTTTGAAGCCAAGAAATGGTTGAGAAGGCAAAAAATTTTTCGCAATTCTGCTGCTCCAAACGCTTAACCAGAATGGCCTAGGGAAAAAATACACATACCGCTGTAATCGGGCGAGTTTCTACTTTCAGATGCAATAGGAATTTTTGGGTTAGGTCAATCCGTTCGCCAGATATGGGAGTTTGAAGCCAAGAAATGGTTGAGAAGGCAAAAAATTTTTCGCAATTCTGCTGCTCCAAACGCTTAACCAGAATGGCCTAGGGAAAAAATAAACATACCGCTGTAATCGGGCGAGTTTCTACTTTCAGATGCAATAGGAATTTTTGGGTTAGGTCAATCCGTTCGCGAGATATGGGAGTTTGAAGCCAAGAAATGGTTGAGAAGGCAAAAAATTTTTCGCAATTCTGCTGCTCCAAACGCTTAACAAGAATGGCCTAGGGAAAAAATACACATACCGTTGTAATCGGGCGAGTTTCTACTTTCAGATGCAACAGGAATTTTTGGGTTAGGTCAATCCGTTCGAGAGATATGGGAGTTTGACGCTAAGGAATGGTTGAGAGGACAACAAATTTTTCGCAATTCTGCTGCTCCAAACGCTTAACCAGAATGGCCTAGGGAAAAAATACACATACCGTTGTAATCGGGCGAGTTTCTACTTTCAGATGCAATAGGAATTTTTGGGTTAGGTCAATCCGTTCGCCAGATATGGGAGTTTGAAGCCAAGAAATGGTTGAGAAGGCAAAAAATTTTTCGCAATTCTGCTGCTCCAAACGCTTAACCAGAATGGCCTAGGGAAAAAATACACATACCGCTGTAATCGGGCGAGTTTCTACTTTCAGATGCAATAGGAATTTTTGGGTTAGGTCAATCCGTTCGCCAGATATGGGAGTTTGAAGCCAAGAAATGGTTGAGAAGGCAAAAAATTTTTCGCAATTCTGCTGCTCCAAACGCTTAACCAGAATGGCCTAGGGAAAAAATACACATACCGCTGTAATCGGGCGAGTTTCTACTTTCAGATGCAATAGGAATTTTTGGGTTAGGTCAATCCGTTCGCCAGATATGGGAGTTTGAAGCCAAGAAATGGTTGAGAAGGCAAAAAATTTTTCGCAATTCTGCTGCTCCAAACGCTTAACCAGAATGGCCTAGGGAAAAAATAAACATACCGCTGTAATCGGGCGAGTTTCTACTTTCAGATGCAATAGGAATTTTTGGGTTAGGTCAATCCGTTCGCGAGATATGGGAGTTTGAAGCCAAGAAATGGTTGAGAAGGCAAAAAATTTTTCGCAATTCTGCTGCTCCAAACGCTTAACAAGAATGGCCTAGGGAAAAAATACACATACCGTTGTAATCGGGCGAGTTTCTACTTTCAGGTGCAACAGGAATTTTTGGGTTAGGTCAATCCGTTCGCGAGATATGGGAGTTTGAAGCTAAGGAATGGCTGAGAAGACAACAAATTTTTCGCAATTCTGCTGCTCCAAACGCTTAACCAGAATGGCCTAGGGAAAAAATACACATACCGTTGTAATCGGGCGAGTTTCTACTTTCAGATGCAATTGGAATTTTTGGGTTAGGTCAATCCGTTCGCGAGATATGGGAGTTTGAAGCCAACAAATGGTTGAGAAGGCAACAAATTTTTCGCAATTCTGCTGCTCCAAACGCTTAACCAGAATGGCCTAGGGAAAAATACACATACCGTTGTAATCGGGCGAGTTTCTACTTTCAGATGCAACAGGAATTTTTGGGTTAGGTCAATCCGTTCGCGAGATATGGGAGTTTGAAGCTAAGGAATGGTTGAGAAGACAACAAATTTTTCGCAATTCTGCTGCTCCAAACGCTTAACCAGAATGGCCTAGGGAAAAAATACACATACCGTTGTAATCGGGCGAGTTTCTACTTTCAGATGCAATTGGAATTTTTGGGTTAGGTCAATCCGTTCGCGAGATATGGGAGTTTGAATCCAAGAAATGGTTGAGAAGGCAGAAAATTTTTCGCAATTCTGCTGCTCCAAACGCTTAACAAGAATGGCCTAGGGAAAAAATACACATACCGTTGTAATCGGGCGAGTTTCTACTTTCAGATGCAACAGGAATTTTTGGGTTAGGTCAATCCGTTCGCGAGATATGGGAGTTTGAAGCTAAGGAATGGCTGAGAAGACAACAAATTTTTCGCAATTCTGCTGCTCCAAACGCTTAACCAGAATGGCCTAGGGAAAAAATACACATACCGTTGTAATCGGGCGAGTTTCTACTTTCAGATGCAATTGGAATTTTTGGGTTAGGTCAATCCGTTCGCGAGATATGGGAGTTTGAAGCCAACAAATGGTTGAGAAGGCAACAAATTTTTCGCAATTCTGCTGCTCCAAACGCTTAACCAGAATGGCCTAGGGCAAAAATACACATACCGTTGTAATCGGGCGAGTTTCTACTTTCAGATGCAACAGGAATTTTTGGGTTAGGTCAATCCGTTCGCCAGATATGGGAGTTTGAAGCCAAGAAATGGTTGAGAAGGCAAAAAATTTTTCGCAATTCTGCTGCTCCAAACGCTTAACCAGAATGGCCTAGGGAAAAAATAAACATACCACTGTAATCGGGCGTGTTTCTACTTTCAGATGCAATAGGAATTTTTGGGTTAGGTCAATCCGTTCGCCAGATATGGGAGTTTGAAGCCAAGAAATGGTTGAGAAGGCAAAAAAATTTTTCGCAATTCTGCTGCTCCAAACGCTTAACCAGAATGGCCTAGGGAAAAAATAAACATACCGCTGTAATCGGGCGAGTTTCTACTTTCAGATGCAATAGGAATTTTTGGGTTAGGTCAATCCGTTCGCGAGATATGGGAGTTTGAAGCCAAGAAATGGTTGAGAAGGCAAAAAATTTTTCGCAATTCTGCTGCTCCAAACGCTTAACAAGAATGGCCTAGGGAAAAAATACACATACCGTTGTAATCGGGCGAGTTTCTACTTTCAGATGCAACAGGAATTTTTGGGTTAGGTCAATCCGTTCGAGAGATATGGGAGTTTGACGCTAAGGAATGGTTGAGAGGACAACAAATTTTTCGCAATTCTGCTGCTCCAAACGCTTAACCAGAATGGCCTAGGGAAAAAATACACATACCGTTGTAATCGGGCGAGTTTCTACTTTCAGATGCAATAGGAATTTTTGGGTTAGGTCAATCCGTTCGCCAGATATGGGAGTTTGAAGCCAAGAAATGGTTGAGAAGGCAAAAAATTTTTCGCAATTCTGCTGCTCCAAACGCTTAACCAGAATGGCCTAGGGAAAAAATACACATACCGCTGTAATCGGGCGAGTTTCTACTTTCAGATGCAATAGGAATTTTTGGGTTAGGTCAATCCGTTCGCCAGATATGGGAGTTTGAAGCCAAGAAATGGTTGAGAAGGCAAAAAATTTTTCGCAATTCTGCTGCTCCAAACGCTTAACCAGAATGGCCTAGGGAAAAAATAAACATACCGCTGTAATCGGGCGAGTTTCTACTTTCAGATGCAATAGGAATTTTTGGGTTAGGTCAATCCGTTCGCGAGATATGGGAGTTTGAAGCCAAGAAATGGTTGAGAAGGCAAAAAATTTTTCGCAATTCTGCTGCTCCAAACGCTTAACAAGAATGGCCTAGGGAAAAAATACACATACCGTTGTAATCGGGTGAGTTTCTACTTTCAGATGCAACAGGAATTTTTGGGTTAGGACAATCCGTTCGCGAGATATGGGAGTTTGAATCCAAGAAATGGTTGAGAAGGCAGAAAATTTTTCGCAATTCTGCTGCTCCAAACGCTTAACAAGAATGGCCTAGGGAAAAAATACACATACCGTTGTAATCGGGCGAGTTTCTACTTTCAGATGCAACAGGAATTTTTGGGTTAGGTCAATCCGTTCGCGAGATATGGGAGTTTGAAGCTAAGGAATGGCTGAGAAGACAACAAATTTTTCGCAATTCTGCTGCTCCAAACGCTTAACCAGAATGGCCTAGGGAAAAAATACACATACCGTTGTAATCGGGCGAGTTTCTACTTTCAGATGCAATTGGAATTTTTGGGTTAGGTCAATCCGTTCGCGAGATATGGGAGTTTGAAGCCAACAAATGGTTGAGAAGGCAACAAATTTTTCGCAATTCTGCTGCTCCAAACGCTTAACCAGAATGGCCTAGGGAAAAATACACATACCGTTGTAATCGGGGGAGTTTCTACTTTCAGATGCAACAGGAATTTTTGGGTTAGGTCAATCCGTTCGCCAGATATGGGAGTTTGAAGCCAAGAAATGGTTGAGAAGGCAAAAAATTTTACGCAATTCTGCTGCTCCAAACGCTTAACCAGAATGGCCTAGGGAAAAAATAAACATACCGCTGTAATCGGGCGTGTTTCTACTTTCAGATGCAATAGGAATTTTTGGGTTAGGTCAAACCGTTCGCGAGATATGGGAGTTTGAAGCCAAGAAATGGTTGAGAAGGCAAAAAATTTTTCGCAATTCTGCTGCTCCAAACGCTTAACCAGAATGGCCTAGGGAAAAAATACACATACCGTTGTAATCGGGCGAGTTTCTACTTTCAGATGCAACAGGAATTTTTGGGTTAGGTCAATCCGTTCGCGAGATATGGGAGTTTGAAGCTAAGGAATGGTTGAGAAGACAACAAATTTTTCGCAATTCTGCTGCTCCAAACGCTTAACCAGAATGGCCTAGGGAAAAAAATACACATACCGTTGTAATCGGGCGAGTTTCTACTTTCAGATGCAATTGGAATTTTGGGTTAGGTCAATCCGTTCGCGAGATATGGGAGTTTGAATCCAAGAAATGGTTGAGAAGGCAGAAAATTTTTCGCAATTCTGCTGCTCCAAACGCTTAACAAGAATGGCCTAGGGAAAAAATACACATACCGTTGTAATCGGGCGAGTTTCTACTTTCAGATGCAACAGGAATTTTTGGGTTAGGTCAATCCGTTCGCGAGATATGGGAGTTTGAAGCTAAGGAATGGCTGAGAAGACAACAAATTTTTCGCAATTCTGCTGCTCCAAACGCTTAACCAGAATGGCCTAGGGAAAAAATACACATACCGTTGTAATCGGGCGAGTTTCTACTTTCAGATGCAATTGGAATTTTTGGGTTAGGTCAATCCGTTCGCGAGATATGGGAGTTTGAAGCCAACAAATGGTTGAGAAGGCAACAAATTTTTCGCAATTCTGCTGCTCCAAACGCTTAACCAGAATGGCCTAGGGCAAAAATACACATACCGTTGTAATCGGGCGAGTTTCTACTTTCAGATGCAACAGGAATTTTTGGGTTAGGTCAATCCGTTCGCCAGATATGGGAGTTTGAAGCCAAGAAATGGTTGAGAAGGCAAAAAATTTTTCGCAATTCTGCTGCTCCAAACGCTTAACCAGAATGGCCTAGGGAAAAAATAAACATACCACTGTAATCGGGCGTGTTTCTACTTTCAGATGCAATAGGAATTTTTGGGTTAGGTCAATCCGTTCGCCAGATATGGGAGTTTGAAGCCAAGAAATGGTTGAGAAGGCAAAAAATTTTTCGCAATTCTGCTGCTCCAAACGCTTAACCAGAATGGCCTAGGGAAAAAATAAACATACCGCTGTAATCGGGCGAGTTTCTACTTTCAGATGCAATAGGAATTTTTGGGTTAGGTCAATCCGTTCGCGAGATATGGGAGTTTGAAGCCAAGAAATGGTTGAGAAGGCAAAAAATTTTTCGCAATTCTGCTGCTCCAAACGCTTAACAAGAATGGCCTAGGGAAAAAATACACATACCGTTGTAATCGGGCGAGTTTCTACTTTCAGATGCAACAGGAATTTTTGGGTTAGGTCAATCCGTTCGAGAGATATGGGAGTTTGACGCTAAGGAATGGTTGAGAGGACAACAAATTTTTCGCAATTCTGCTGCTCCAAACGCTTAACCAGAATGGCCTAGGGAAAAAATACACATACCGTTGTAATCGGGCGAGTTTCTACTTTCAGATGCAATAGGAATTTTTGGGTTAGGTCAATCCGTTCGCCAGGTATGGGAGTTTGAAGCCAAGAAATGGTTGAGAAGGCAAAAAATTTTTCGCAATTCTGCTGCTCCAAACGCTTAACCAGAATGGCCTAGGGAAAAAATACACATACCGCTGTAATCGGGCGAGTTTCTACTTTCAGATGCAATAGGAATTTTTGGGTTAGGTCAATCCGTTCGCCAGATATGGGAGTTTGAAGCCAAGAAATGGTTGAGAAGGCAAAAAATTTTTCGCAATTCTGCTGCTCCAAACGCTTAACCAGAATGGCCTAGGGAAAAAATAAACATACCGCTGTAATCGGGCGAGTTTCTACTTTCAGATGCAATAGGAATTTTTGGGTTAGGTCAATCCGTTCGCGAGATATGGGAGTTTGAAGCCAAGAAATGGTTGAGAAGGCAAAAAATTTTTCGCAATTCTGCTGCTCCAAACGCTTAACAAGAATGGCCTAGGGAAAAAATACACATACCGTTGTAATCGGGTGAGTTTCTACTTTCAGATGCAACAGGAATTTTTGGGTTAGGACAATCCGTTCGCGAGATATGGGAGTTTGAATCCAAGAAATGGTTGAGAAGGCAGAAAATTTTTCGCAATTCTGCTGCTCCAAACGCTTAACAAGAATGGCCTAGGGAAAAAATACACATACCGTTGTAATCGGGCGAGTTTCTACTTTCAGATGCAACAGGAATTTTTGGGTTAGGTCAATCCGTTCGCGAGATATGGGAGTTTGAAGCTAAGGAATGGCTGAGAAGACAACAAATTTTTCGCAATTCTGCTGCTCCAAACGCTTAACCAGAATGGCCTAGGGAAAAAATACACATACCGTTGTAATCGGGCGAGTTTCTACTTCAGATGCAGCAGGAATTTTTGGGTTAGGTCAATCCGTTCGCGAGATATGGGAGTTTGAAGCCAACAAATGGTTGAGAAGGCAACAAATTTTTCGCAATTCTGCTGCTCCAAACGCTTAACCAGAATGGCCTAGGGAAAAATACACATACCGTTGTAATCGGGGGAGTTTCTACTTTCAGATGCAACAGGAATTTTTGGGTTAGGTCAATCCGTTCGCCAGATATGGGAGTTTGAAGCCAAGAAATGGTTGAGAAGGCAAAAAATTTTACGCAATTCTGCTGCTCCAAACGCTTAACCAGAATGGCCTAGGGAAAAAATAAACATACCGCTGTAATCGGGCGTGTTTCTACTTTCAGATGCAATAGGAATTTTTGGGTTAGGTCAAACCGTTCGCGAGATATGGGAGTTTGAAGCCAAGAAATGGTTGAGAAGGCAAAAAATTTTTCGCAATTCTGCTGCTCCAAACGCTTAACCAGAATGGCCTAGGGAAAAAATACACATACCGTTGTAATCGGGCGAGTTTCTACTTTCAGATGCAACAGGAATTTTTGGGTTAGGTCAATCCGTTCGCGAGATATGGGAGTTTGAAGCTAAGGAATGGTTGAGAAGACAACAAATTTTTCGCAATTCTGCTGCTCCAAACGCTTAACCAGAATGGCCTAGGGAAAAAATACACATACCGTTGTAATCGGGCGAGTTTCTACTTTCAGATGCAATTGGAATTTTTGGGTTAGGTCAATCCGTTCGCGAGATATGGGAGTTTGAATCCAAGAAATGGTTGAGAAGGCAGAAAATTTTTCGCAATTCTGCTGCTCCAAACGCTTAACAAGAATGGCCTAGGGAAAAAATACACATACCGTTGTAATCGGGCGAGTTTCTACTTTCAGATGCAACAGGAATTTTTGGGTTAGGTCAATCCGTTCGCGAGATATGGGAGTTTGAAGCTAAGGAATGGCTGAGAAGACTACAAATTTTTCGCAATTCTGCTGCTCCAAACGCTTAACCAGAATGGCCTAGGGAAAAAATACACATACCGTTGTAATCGGGCGAGTTTCTACTTTCAGATGCAATTGGAATTTTTGGGTTAGGTCAATCCGTTCGCGAGATATGGGAGTTTGAAGCCAACAAATGGTTGAGAAGGCAACAAATTTTTCGCAATTCTGCTGCTCCAAACGCTTAACCAGAATGGCCTAGGGAAAAAATACACATACCGTTGTAATCGGGGGAGTTTCTACTTTCAGATGCAACAGGAATTTTTGGGTTAGGTCAATCCGTTCGCCAGATATGGGAGTTTGAAGCCAAGAAATGGTTGAGAAGGCAAAAAATTTTTCGCAATTCTGCTGCTCCAAACGCTTAACCAGAATGGCCTAGGGAAAAAATAAACATACCACTGTAATCGGGCGTGTTTCTACTTTCAGATGCAATAGGAATTTTTGGGTTAGATCAAACCGTTCGCGAGATATGGGAGTTTGAAGCCAAGAAATGGTTGAGAAGGCAAAAAATTTTTCGCAATTCTGCTGCTCCAAACGCTTAACCAGAATGGCCTAGGGAAAAAATACACATACCGTTGTAATCGGGCGAGTTTCTACTTTCAGATGCAACAGGAATTTTTGGGTTAGGTCAATCCGTTCGCGAGATATGGGAGTTTGAAGCTAAGGAATGGTTGAGAAGACAACAAATTTTTCGCAATTCTGCTGCTCCAAACGCTTAACCAGAATGGCCTAGGGAAAAAATACACATACCGTTGTAATCGGGCGAGTTTCTACTTTCAGATGCAATTGGAATTTTTGGGTTAGGTCAATCCGTTCGCGAGATATGGGAGTTTGAAGCCAAGAAATGGTTGAGAAGGCAACAAATTTTTCGCAATTCTGCTGCTCCAAACGCTTAACCAGAATGGCCTAGGGAAAAAATACACATACCGTTGTAATCGGGCGAGTTTCTACTTTCAGATGCAACAGGAATTTTTGGGTTAGGTCAATCCGTTCGCGAGATATGGGAGTTTGAAGCTAAGGAATGGTTGAGAAGACAACAAATTTTTCGCAATTCTGCTGCTCCAAACGCTTAACCAGAATGGCCTAGGGAAAAAATACACATACCGTTGTAATCGGGCGAGTTTCTACTTTCAGATGCAATTGGAATTTTTGGGTTAGGTCAATCCGTTCGCTAGATATGGGAGTTTGAAGCCAAGAAATGGTTGAGAAGGCAACAAATTTTTCGCAATTCTGCTGCTCCAAACGCTTAACCAGAATGGCCTAGGGAAAAAATACACACACCGTTGTAATCGGGCGAGATTCTACTTTCAGATGCAATAGGAATTTTTGGGTTAGGTCAATCCGTTCGCGAGATATGGGAGTTTGAAACCAAGAAACGGTTGAGAAGGCAAAAAATTTTTCGCAATTCTGCTGCTCCAAACGCTTAACCAGAATGGCCTAGGGAAAAAATACACATACCGTTGTAATCGGGCGAGTTTCTACTTTCAGATGCAACAGGAATTTTTGGGTTAGGTCAATCCGTTCGAGAGATATGGGAGTTTGACGCTAAGGAATGGTTGAGAGGACAACAAATTTTTCGCAATTCTGCTGCTCCAAACGCTTAACCAGAATGGCCTAGGGAAAAAATACACATACCGTTGTAATCGGGCGAGTTTCTACTTTCAGATGCAATAGGAATTTTTGGGTTAGGTCAATCCGTTCGCCAGATATGGGAGTTTGAAGCCAAGAAATGGTTGAGAAGGCAAAAAATTTTTCGCAATTCTGCTGCTCCAAACGCTTAACCAGAATGGCCTAGGGAAAAAATACACATACCGCTGTAATCGGGCGAGTTTCTACTTTCAGATGCAATAGGAATTTTTGGGTTAGGTCAATCCGTTCGCCAGATATGGAATTTGAAGCCAAGAAATGGTTGAGAAGGCAAAAAATTTTTCGCAATTCTGCTGCTCCAAACGCTTAACCAGAATGGCCTAGGGAAAAAATAAACATACCGCTGTAATCGGGCGAGTTTCTACTTTCAGATGCAATAGGAATTTTTGGGTTAGGTCAATCCGTTCGCGAGATATGGGAGTTTGAAGCCAAGAAATGGTTGAGAAGGCAAAAAATTTTTCGCAATTCTGCTGCTCCAAACGCTTAACAAGAATGGCCTAGGGAAAAAATACACATACCGTTGTAATCGGGTGAGTTTCTACTTTCAGATGCAACAGGAATTTTTGGGTTAGGACAATCCGTTCGCGAGATATGGGAGTTTGAATCCAAGAAATGGTTGAGAAGGCAGAAAATTTTTCGCAATTCTGCTGCTCCAAACGCTTAACAAGAATGGCCTAGGGAAAAAATACACATACCGTTGTAATCGGGCGAGTTTCTACTTTCAGATGCAACAGGAATTTTTGGGTTAGGTCAATCCGTTCGCGAGATATGGGAGTTTGAAGCTAAGAAATGGCTGAGAAGACAACAAATTTTTCGCAATTCTGCTGCTCCAAACGCTTAACCAGAATGGCCTAGGGAAAAAATACACATACCGTTGTAATCGGGCGAGTTTCTACTTTCAGATGCAATTGGAATTTTTGGGTTAGGTCAATCCGTTCGCGAGATATGGGAGTTTGAAGCCAACAAATGGTTGAGAAGGCAACAAATTTTTCGCAATTCTGCTGCTCCAAACGCTTAACCAGAATGGCCTAGGGAAAAAATACACATACCGTTGTAATCGGGGGAGTTTCTACTTTCAGATGCAACAGGAATTTTTGGGTTAGGTCAATCCGTTCGCCAGATATGGGAGTTTGAAGCCAAGAAATGGTTGAGAAGGCAAAAAATTTTTCGCAATTCTGCTGCTCCAAACGCTTAACCAGAATGGCCTAGGGAAAAAATACACATACCGTTGTAATCGGGCGAGTTTCTACTTTCAGATGCAATTGGAATTTTTGGGTTAGGTCAATCCGTTCGCGAGATATGGGAGTTTGACGCTAAGAAATGGTTGAGAGGAAAACAAATTTTTCGCAATTCTGCTGCTCCAAACGCTTAACCAGAATGGCCTAGGGAAAGAATACACATACCGTTGTAATCGGGCGAGTTTCTACTTTCAGATGCAACAGGAATTTTTGGGTTAGGTCAATCCGTTCGCGAGATATGGGAGTTTGAAGCTAAGGAATGGTTGAGAAGACAACAAATTTTTCGCAATTCTGCTGCTCCAAACGCTTAACCAGAATGGCCTAGGGAAAAAATACACATACCGTTGTAATCGGGCGAGTTTCTACTTTCAGATGCAATCGGAATTTTTGGGTTAGGTCAATCCGTTCGCGAGATATGGGAGTTTGAAGCCAAGAAATGGTTGAGAAGGCAACAAATTTTTCGCAATTCTGCTGCTCCAAACGCTTAACCAGAATGGCCTAGGGAAAAAATACACATACCGTTGTAATCGGGGGAGTTTCTACTTTCAGATGCAACAGGAATTTTTGGGTTAGGTCAATCCGTTCGCGAGATATGGGAGTTTGACGCTAAGAAATGGTTGAGAGGAAAACAAATTTTTCGCAATTCTGCTGCTCCAAACGCTTAACCAGAATGGCCTAGGGAAAAAATACACATACCGTTGTAATCGGGCGAGTTTCTACTTTCAGATGCAATAGGAATTTTTGGGTTAGGTCAATCCGTTCGCCAGATATGGGAGTTTGAAGCCAAGAAATGGTTGAGAAGGCAAAAAATTTTTCGCAATTCTGCTGCTCCAAACGCTTAACCAGAATGGCCTAGGGAAAAAATACACATACCGCTGTAATCGGGCGAGTTTCTACTTTCAGATGCAATAGGAATTTTTGGGTTAGGTCAATCCGTTCGCGAGATATGAGAGTTTGAAGCCAAGAAATGGTTGAGAAGGCAAAAAATTTTTCGCAATTCTGCTGCTCCAAACGCTTAACCAGAATGGCCTAGGGAAAAAATAAACATACCGTTGTAATCGGGCGAGTTTCTACTTTCAGAAGCAACAGGAATTTTTGGTTTAGGTCAATCCGTTCGCGAGATATGGGAGTTTGAAGCTAAGAAATGGTTGAGAAGACAACAAATTTTTCGCACTTCTGCTGCTCCAAACGCTTAACCAGAATGGCCTAGGGAAAAAATACACATACCGCTGTAATCGGGCGAGTTTCTACTTTCAGAAGCAACAGGAACTTTTGGTTTAGGTCAATCCGTTCGCGAGATATGGGAGTTTGAAGCTAAGGAATGGTTGAGAAGACAACAAATTTTTCGCAATTCTGCTGCTCCAAACGCTTAACCAGAATGGCCTAGGGAAAAAATACACATACCGTTGTAATCGGGCGAGTTTCTACTTTCAGATGCAATTGGAATTTTTGGGTTAGGTCAATCCGTTCGCGAGATATGGGAGTTTGAAGCCAAGAAATGGTTGAGAAGGCAACAAATTTTTCGCAATTCTGCTGCTCCAAACGCTTAACCAGAATGGCCTAGGG
The DNA here is from genome assembly GCF_051014685.1 of Ptiloglossa arizonensis. Lineage (NCBI taxonomy): Eukaryota > Metazoa > Arthropoda > Insecta > Hymenoptera > Colletidae > Ptiloglossa > Ptiloglossa arizonensis. The sequence continues at coordinate 760,968 of NW_027478556.1, read as the reverse complement.
AAAAAATACACATACCGTTGTAATCGGGCGAGTTTCTACTTTCAGATGCAACAGGAATTTTTGGGTTAGGTCAATCCGTTCGCGAGATATGGGAGTTTGAAGCTAAGGAATGGTTGAGAAGACAACAAATTTTTCGCAATTCTGCTGCTCCAAACGCTTAACCAGAATGGCCTAGGGAAAAAATACACATACCGTTGTAATCGGGCGAGTTTCTACTTTCAGATGCAATTGGAATTTTTGGGTTAGGTCAATCCGTTCGCTAGATATGGGAGTTTGAAGCCAAGAAATGGTTGAGAAGGCAACAAATTTTTCGCAATTCTGCTGCTCCAAACGCTTAACCAGAATGGCCTAGGGAAAAAATACACACACCGTTGTAATCGGGCGAGATTCTACTTTCAGATGCAATAGGAATTTTTGGGTTAGGTCAATCCGTTCGCGAGATATGGGAGTTTGAAACCAAGAAACGGTTGAGAAGGCAAAAAATTTTTCGCAATTCTGCTGCTCCAAACGCTTAACCAGAATGGCCTAGGGAAAAAATACACATACCGTTGTAATCGGGCGAGTTTCTACTTTCAGATGCAACAGGAATTTTTGGGTTAGGTCAATCCGTTCGAGAGATATGGGAGTTTGACGCTAAGGAATGGTTGAGAGGACAACAAATTTTTCGCAATTCTGCTGCTCCAAACGCTTAACCAGAATGGCCTAGGGAAAAAATACACATACCGTTGTAATCGGGCGAGTTTCTACTTTCAGATGCAATAGGAATTTTTGGGTTAGGTCAATCCGTTCGCCAGATATGGGAGTTTGAAGCCAAGAAATGGTTGAGAAGGCAAAAAATTTTTCGCAATTCTGCTGCTCCAAACGCTTAACCAGAATGGCCTAGGGAAAAAATACACATACCGCTGTAATCGGGCGAGTTTCTACTTTCAGATGCAATAGGAATTTTTGGGTTAGGTCAATCCGTTCGCCAGATATGGAATTTGAAGCCAAGAAATGGTTGAGAAGGCAAAAAATTTTTCGCAATTCTGCTGCTCCAAACGCTTAACCAGAATGGCCTAGGGAAAAAATAAACATACCGCTGTAATCGGGCGAGTTTCTACTTTCAGATGCAATAGGAATTTTTGGGTTAGGTCAATCCGTTCGCGAGATATGGGAGTTTGAAGCCAAGAAATGGTTGAGAAGGCAAAAAATTTTTCGCAATTCTGCTGCTCCAAACGCTTAACAAGAATGGCCTAGGGAAAAAATACACATACCGTTGTAATCGGGTGAGTTTCTACTTTCAGATGCAACAGGAATTTTTGGGTTAGGACAATCCGTTCGCGAGATATGGGAGTTTGAATCCAAGAAATGGTTGAGAAGGCAGAAAATTTTTCGCAATTCTGCTGCTCCAAACGCTTAACAAGAATGGCCTAGGGAAAAAATACACATACCGTTGTAATCGGGCGAGTTTCTACTTTCAGATGCAACAGGAATTTTTGGGTTAGGTCAATCCGTTCGCGAGATATGGGAGTTTGAAGCTAAGAAATGGCTGAGAAGACAACAAATTTTTCGCAATTCTGCTGCTCCAAACGCTTAACCAGAATGGCCTAGGGAAAAAATACACATACCGTTGTAATCGGGCGAGTTTCTACTTTCAGATGCAATTGGAATTTTTGGGTTAGGTCAATCCGTTCGCGAGATATGGGAGTTTGAAGCCAACAAATGGTTGAGAAGGCAACAAATTTTTCGCAATTCTGCTGCTCCAAACGCTTAACCAGAATGGCCTAGGGAAAAAATACACATACCGTTGTAATCGGGGGAGTTTCTACTTTCAGATGCAACAGGAATTTTTGGGTTAGGTCAATCCGTTCGCCAGATATGGGAGTTTGAAGCCAAGAAATGGTTGAGAAGGCAAAAAATTTTTCGCAATTCTGCTGCTCCAAACGCTTAACCAGAATGGCCTAGGGAAAAAATACACATACCGTTGTAATCGGGCGAGTTTCTACTTTCAGATGCAATTGGAATTTTTGGGTTAGGTCAATCCGTTCGCGAGATATGGGAGTTTGACGCTAAGAAATGGTTGAGAGGAAAACAAATTTTTCGCAATTCTGCTGCTCCAAACGCTTAACCAGAATGGCCTAGGGAAAGAATACACATACCGTTGTAATCGGGCGAGTTTCTACTTTCAGATGCAACAGGAATTTTTGGGTTAGGTCAATCCGTTCGCGAGATATGGGAGTTTGAAGCTAAGGAATGGTTGAGAAGACAACAAATTTTTCGCAATTCTGCTGCTCCAAACGCTTAACCAGAATGGCCTAGGGAAAAAATACACATACCGTTGTAATCGGGCGAGTTTCTACTTTCAGATGCAATCGGAATTTTTGGGTTAGGTCAATCCGTTCGCGAGATATGGGAGTTTGAAGCCAAGAAATGGTTGAGAAGGCAACAAATTTTTCGCAATTCTGCTGCTCCAAACGCTTAACCAGAATGGCCTAGGGAAAAAATACACATACCGTTGTAATCGGGGGAGTTTCTACTTTCAGATGCAACAGGAATTTTTGGGTTAGGTCAATCCGTTCGCGAGATATGGGAGTTTGACGCTAAGAAATGGTTGAGAGGAAAACAAATTTTTCGCAATTCTGCTGCTCCAAACGCTTAACCAGAATGGCCTAGGGAAAAAATACACATACCGTTGTAATCGGGCGAGTTTCTACTTTCAGATGCAATAGGAATTTTTGGGTTAGGTCAATCCGTTCGCCAGATATGGGAGTTTGAAGCCAAGAAATGGTTGAGAAGGCAAAAAATTTTTCGCAATTCTGCTGCTCCAAACGCTTAACCAGAATGGCCTAGGGAAAAAATACACATACCGCTGTAATCGGGCGAGTTTCTACTTTCAGATGCAATAGGAATTTTTGGGTTAGGTCAATCCGTTCGCGAGATATGAGAGTTTGAAGCCAAGAAATGGTTGAGAAGGCAAAAAATTTTTCGCAATTCTGCTGCTCCAAACGCTTAACCAGAATGGCCTAGGGAAAAAATAAACATACCGTTGTAATCGGGCGAGTTTCTACTTTCAGAAGCAACAGGAATTTTTGGTTTAGGTCAATCCGTTCGCGAGATATGGGAGTTTGAAGCTAAGAAATGGTTGAGAAGACAACAAATTTTTCGCACTTCTGCTGCTCCAAACGCTTAACCAGAATGGCCTAGGGAAAAAATACACATACCGCTGTAATCGGGCGAGTTTCTACTTTCAGAAGCAACAGGAACTTTTGGTTTAGGTCAATCCGTTCGCGAGATATGGGAGTTTGAAGCTAAGAAATGGTTGAGAAGACAACAAATTTTTCGCACTTCTGCTGCTCCAAACGCTTAACCAGAATGGCCTAGGGAAAAAATACACATACCGCTGTAATCGGGCGAGTTTCTACTTTCAGATGCAATAGGAATTTTTGGGTTAGGTCAATCCGTTCGCGAGATATGGGAGTTTGAAGCCAAGAAATGGTTGAGAAGGCAAAAAATTTTTCGCAATTCTGCTGCTCCAAACGCTTAACCAGAGTGGCCTAGGGAAAAATTAAACATACCGCTGTAATCGGGCGAGTTTCTACTTTCAGAAGCAACAGGAATTTTTGGTTTAGGTCAATCCGTTCGCGAGATATGGGAGTTTGAAGCTAAGAAATGGTTGAGAAGACAACAAATTTTTCGCACTTCTGCTGCTCCAAACGCTTAACCAGAATGGCCTAGAGAAAAAATACACATACCGCTGTAATCGGGCGAGTTTCTACTTTCAGATGCAATAGGAATTTTTGGGTTAGGTCAATCCGTTCGCGAGATATGGGAGTTTGAAGCCAAGAAATGGTTGAGAAGGCAAAAAATTTTTCGCAATTCTGCTGCTCCAAACGCTTAACCAGAGTGGCCTAGGGAAAAAATAAACATACCGCTGTAATCGGGCGAGTTTCTACTTTCAGAAGCAACAGGAACATTTGGTTTAGGTCAATCCGTTCGCTAGATGTGGGAGATTGAAGCTAAGGAATGGTTGAGAAGACAACAAATTTTTCGCAATTCTGCTGCTCCAAACGCTTAACCAGAATGGCCTAGGGAAAAAATACACATACCGTTGTAATCGGGCGAGTTTCTACTTTCAGATGCAATTGGAATTTTTGGGTTAGGTCAATCCGTTCGCGAGATATGGGAGTTTGAAGCCAAGAAATGGTTGAGAAGGCAACAAATTTTTCGCAATTCTGCTGCTCCAAACGCTTAACCAGAGTGGCCTAGGGAAAAAATAAACATACCGCTGTAATCGGGCGAGTTTCTACTTTCAGAAGCAACAGGAACTTTTGGTTTAGGTCAGTCCGTTCGCGAGATGTGGGAGATTGAAGCTAGGAAATGGTTGAGAAGACAACAAATTTTTCGCAATTCTGCTGCTCCAAACGCTTAACAAGAATGCCCTAGGGAAAAAATACACATACCGTTGTAATCGGGCGAGTTTCTACTTTCAGACGCTACAGGAATTTTTGGGTTAGGTCAATCCGTTCGCGAGATATGGGAGTCTGACGCTAAGAAATGGTTGAGAGGACAACAAATTTTTCGGAATTCTGCTGCTCCAAACGCTTAACCAGAATGGCCTAGGGAAAAAATACACATACCGTTGTAATCGGGGGAGTTTCTACTTTCAGATGCAACAGGAATTTTTGGGTTAGGTCAATCCGTTCGCGAGATATGGGAGTTTGACGCTAAGAAATGGTTGAGAGGACAACAAATTTTTCGCAATTCTGCTGCTCCAAACGCTTAACCAGAATAGCCTAGGGAAAAAATACACATACCGTTGTAATAAGGCGAGTTTCTACTTTCAGATGCAGTAGGAATTTTTGGGTTAGGTCAATCCGTTCGCGAGATATGGGAGTTTGAAGCCAAGAAATGGTTGAGAAGGCAAAAAATTTTTCGCAATTCTGCTGCTCCAAACGCTTAACAAGAATGGCCTAGGGAAAAAATACACATACCGTTGTAATCGGGCGAGTTTCTACTTTCAGATGCAACAGGAATTTTTGGGTTAGGTCAATCCGTTCGAGAGATATGGGAGTTTGACGCTAAGAAATGGTTGAGAAGACAACAAATTTTTCGCAATTCTGCTGCTCCAAACGCTTAACCAGAATGGCCTAGGGAAAAAATACACATACCGTTGTAATCGGGCGAGTTTCTACTTTCAGATGCAATAGGAATTTTTGGGTTAGGTCAATCCGTTCGCCAGATATGGGAGTTTGAAGCCAAGAAATGGTTGAGAAGGCAAAAAATTTTTCGCAATTCTGCTGCTCCAAACGCTTAACCAGAATGGCCTAGGGAAAAAATAAACATACCGCTGTAATCGGGCGAGTTTCTACTTTCAGATGCAATAGGAATTTTTGGGTTAGGTCAATCCGTTCGCGAGATATGGGAGTTTGAAGCCAAGAAATGGTTGAGAAGGCAAAAAATTTTTCGCAATTCTGCTGCTCCAAACGCTTAACAAGAATGGCCTAGGGAAAAAATACACATACCGTTGTAATCGGGTGAGTTTCTACTTTAAGATGCAACAGGAATTTTTGGGTTAGGACAATCCGTTCGCGAGATATGGGAGTTTGAATCCAAGAAATGGTTGAGAAGGCTGAAAATTTTTCGCAATTGTGCTGCTCCAAACGCTTAACAAGAATGGCCTAGGGAAAAAATACACATACCGTTGTAATCGGGCGAGTTTCTACTTTCAGATGCAACAGGAATTTTTTGGTTAGGTCAATCCGTTCGCGAGATATGGGAGTTTGAAGCTAAGAAATGGTTGAGAAGACAACAAATTTTTCGCACTTCTGCTGCTCCAAACGCTTAACCAGAATGGCCTAGGGAAAAAATGCACATACCGTTGTAATCGGGCGAGTTTCTACTTTCAGATGCAGTAGGAATTTTTGGGTTAGGTCAATCCGTTCGCGAGATATGGGAGTTTGACGCTAAGAAATGGTTGAGAGGAAAACAAATTTTTCGCAATTCTGCTGCTCCACACGCTTAACCAGAATGGCCTAGGGAAAAAATACACATACCGTTGTAATCGGGCGAGTTTCTACTTTCAGATGCAACAGGAATTTTTGGGTTAGGACAATCCGTTCGCGAGATATGGGAGTTTGAAGCCAAGAAATGGTTGAGAAGGCAGAAAATTTTTCGCAATTCTGCTGCTCCAAACGCTTAACAAGAATGGCCTAGGGAAAAAATACACATACCGTTGTAATCGGGCGAGTTTCTACTTTCAGATGCAACAGGAATTTTTGGGTTAGGTCAATCCGTTCGCGAGATATGGGAGTTTGAAGCTAAGAAATGGTTGAGAAGACAACAAATTTTTCGCACTTCTGCTGCTCCAAACGCTTAACCAGAATGGCCTAGGGAAAAAATACACATACCGTTGTAATCGGGGGAGATTCTACTTTCAGATGCAACAGGAGTTTTTGGGTTAGGTCAATCCGTTCGCGAGATATGGGAGTTTGAAGCCAAGAAATGGTTGAGAAGACAACAAATTTTTCGCACTTCTGCTGCTCCAAACGCTTAACCAGAGTGGCCTAGGGAAAAAATAAACATACCGCTGTAATCGGGCGAGTTTCTACTTTCAGAAGCAACAGGAACTTTTGGTTTAGGTCAATCCGTTCGCGAGATGTGGGAGATTGAAGCTAAGAAATGGTTGAGAAGACAACAAATTTTTCGCACTTCTGCTGCTCCAAACGCTTAACCAGAGTGGCCTAGGGAAAAAATAAACATACCGCTGTAATCGGGCGAGTTTCTACTTTCAGAAGCAACAGGAACTTTTGGTTTAGGTCAATCCGTTCGCGAGATGTGGGAGATTGAAGCTAAGAAATGGTTGAGAAGACAACAAATTTTTCGCAATTCTGCTGCTCCAAACGCTTAACAAGAATGCCCTAGGGAAAAAATACACATACCGTTGTAATCGGGCGAGTTTCTACTTTCAGACGCTACAGGAATTTTTGGGTTAGGTCAATCCGTTCGCGAGATATGGGAGTCTGACGCTAAGAAATGGTTGAGAGGACAACAAATTTTTCGCAATTCTGCTGCTCCAAACGCTTAACCAGAATGGCCTAGGGAAAAAATACACATACCGTTGTAATCGGGGGAGTTTCTACTTTCAGATGCAACAGGAATTTTTGGGTTAGGTCAATCCGTTCGCGAGATATGGGAGTTTGACGCTAAGAAATGGTTGAGAGGACAACAAATTTTTCGCAATTCTGCTGCTCCAAACGCTTAACCAGAATAGCCTAGGGAAAAAATACACATACCGTTGTAATAAGGCGAGTTTCTACTTTCAGATGCAGTAGGAATTTTTGGGTTAGGTCAATCCGTTCGCGAGATATGGGAGTTTGAAGCCAAGAAATGGTTGAGAAGGCAAAAAATTTTTCGCAATTCTGCTGCTCCAAACGCTTAACAAGAATGGCCTAGGGAAAAAATACACATACCGTTGTAATCGGGCGAGTTTCTACTTTCAGATGCAATTGGAATTTTTGGGTTAGGTCAATCCGTTCGCGAGATATGGGAGTTTGAAGCCAAGAAATGGTTGAGAAGGCAACAAATTTTTCGCAATTCTGCTGCTCCAAACGCTTAACCAGAATGGCCTAGGGAAAAAATACACATACCGTTGTAATCGGGCGAGTTTCTACTTTCAGATGCAACAGGAATTTTTGGGTTAGGTCAATCCGTTCGCGAGATATGGGAGTTTGAAGCTAAGGAATGGTTGAGAAGACAACAAATTTTTCGCAATTCTGCTGCTCCAAACGCTTAACCAGAATGGCCTAGGGAAAAAATACACATACCGTTGTAATCGGGCGAGTTTCTACTTTCAGATGCAATTGGAATTTTTGGGTTAGGTCAATCCGTTCGCGAGATATGGGAGTTTGAAGTCAAGAAATGGTTGAGAAGGCAACAAATTTTTCGCAATTCTGCTGCTCCAAACGCTTAACCAGAATGGCCTAGGGAAAAAATACACATACCGTTGTAATCGGGGGAGTTTCTAATTTCAGATGCAACAGGAATTTTTGGGTTAGGTCAATCCGTTCGCGAGATATGGGAGTTTGACGCTAAGAAATGGTTGAGAGGAAAACAAATTTTTCGCAATTCTGCTGCTCCAAACGCTTAACCAGAATGGCCTAGGGAAAAAATACACATACCGTTGTAATCGGGCGAGTTTCTACTTTCAGATGCAGTAGGAATTTTTGGGTTAGGTCAATCCGTTCGCGAGATATGGGAGTTTGAAGCCAAGAAATGGTTGAGAAGGCAAAAAATTTTTCGCAATTCTGCTGCTCCAAACGCTTAACAAGAATGGCCTAGGGAAAAAATACACATACCGTTGTAATCGGGCGAGTTTCTACTTTCAGATGCAACAGGAATTTTTGGGTTAGGTCAATCCGTTCGAGAGATATGGGAGTTTGACGCTAAGGAATGGTTGAGAGGACAACAAATTTTTCGCAATTCTGCTGCTCCAAACGCTTAACCAGAATGGCCTAGGGAAAAAATACACATACCGTTGTAATCGGGCGAGTTTCTACTTTCAGATGCAATAGGAATTTTTGGGTTAGGTCAATCCGTTCGCCAGATATGGGAGTTTGAAGCCAAGAAATGGTTGAGAAGGCAAAAAATTTTTCGCAATTCTGCTGCTCCAAACGCTTAACCAGAATGGCCTAGGGAAAAAATACACATACCGCTGTAATCGGGCGAGTTTCTACTTTCAGATGCAATAGGAATTTTTGGGTTAGGTCAATCCGTTCGCCAGATATGGGAGTTTGAAGCCAAGAAATGGTTGAGAAGGCAAAAAATTTTTCGCAATTCTGCTGCTCCAAACGCTTATCCAGAATGGCCTAGGGAAAAAATAAACATACCGCTGTAATCGGGCGAGTTTCTACTTTCAGATGCAATAGGAATTTTTGGGTTAGGTCAATCCGTTCGCGAGATATGGGAGTTTGAAGCCAAGAAATGGTTGAGAAGGCAAAAAATTTTTCGCAATTCTGCTGCTCCAAACGCTTAACAAGAATGGCCTAGGGAAAAAATACACATACCGTTGTAATCGGGTGAGTTTCTACTTTCAGATGCAACAGGAATTTTTGGGTTAGGACAATCCGTTCGCGAGATATGGGAGTTTGAATCCAAGAAATGGTTGAGAAGGCAGAAAATTTTTCGCAATTCTGCTGCTCCAAACGCTTAACAAGAACGGCCTAGGGAAAAAATACACATACCGTTGTAATCGGGCGAGTTTCTACTTTCAGATGCAACAGGAATTTTTGGGTTAGGTCAATCCGTTCGCGAGATATGGGAGTTTGAAGCTAAGGAATGGCTGAGAAGACAACAAATTTTTCGCAATTCTGCTGCTCCAAACGCTTAACCAGAATGGCCTAGGGAAAAAATACACATACCGTTGTAATCGGGCGAGTTTCTACTTTCAGATGCAATTGGAATTTTTGGGTTAGGTCAATCCGTTCGCGAGATATGGGAGTTTGAAGCCAACAAATGGTTGAGAAGGCAACAAATTTTTCGCAATTCTGCTGCTCCAAACGCTTAACCAGAATGGCCTAGGGAAAAATACACATACCGTTGTAATCGGGGGAGTTTCTACTTTCAGATGCAACAGGAATTTTTGGGTTAGGTCAATCCGTTCGCCAGATATGGGAGTTTGAAGCCAAGAAATGGTTGAGAAGGCAAAAAATTTTTCGCAATTCTGCTGCTCCAAACGCTTAACCAGAATGGCCTAGGGAAAAAATAAACATACCGCTGTAATCGGGCGTGTTTCTACTTTCAGATGCAATAGGAATTTTTGGGTTAGGTCAAACCGTTCGCGAGATATGGGAGTTTGAAGCCAAGAAATGGTTGAGAAGGCAAAAAATTTTTCGCAATTCTGCTGCTCCAAACGCTTAACCAGAATGGCCTAGGGAAAAAATACACATACCGTTGTAATCGGGCGAGTTTCTACTTTCAGATGCAACAGGAATTTTTGGGTTAGGTCAATCCGTTCGCGAGATATGGGAGTTTGAAGCTAAGGAATGGTTGAGAAGACAACAAATTTTTCGCAATTCTGCTGCTCGAAACGCTTAACCAGAATGGCCTAGGGAAAAAATACACATACCGTTGTAATCGGGCGAGTTTCTACTTTCAGATGCAATCGGAATTTTTGGGTTAGGTCAATCCGTTCGCGAGATATGGGAGTTTGAATCCAAGAAATGGTTGAGAAGGCAGAAAATTTTTCGCAATTCTGCTGCTCCAAACGCTTAACAAGAATGGCCTAGGGAAAAAATACACATACCGTTGTAATCGGGCGAGTTTCTACTTTCAGATGCAACAGGAATTTTTGGGTTAGGTCAATCCGTTCGCGAGATATGGGAGTTTGAAGCTAAGGAATGGCTGAGAAGACAACAAATTTTTCGCAATTCTGCTGCTCCAAACGCTTAACCAGAATGGCCTAGGGAAAAAATACACATACCGTTGTAATCGGGCGAGTTTCTACTTTCAGATGCAATTGGAATTTTTGGGTTAGGTCAATCCGTTCGCGAGATATGGGAGTTTGAAGCCAACAAATGGTTGAGAAGGCAACAAATTTTTCGCAATTCTGCTGCTCCAAACGCTTAACCAGAATGGCCTAGGGAAAAAATACACATACCGTTGTAATCGGGGGAGTTTCTACTTTCAGATGCAACAGGAATTTTTGGGTTAGGTCAATCCGTTCGCCAGATATGGGAGTTTGAAGCCAAGAAATGGTTGAGAAGGCAAAAAATTTTTCGCAATTCTGCTGCTCCAAACGCTTAACCAGAATGGCCTAGGGAAAAAATAAACATACCGCTGTAATCGGGCGTGTTTCTACTTTCAGATGCAATAGGAATTTTTGGGTTAGATCAAACCGTTCGCGAGATATGGGAGTTTGAAGCCAAGAAATGGTTGAGAAGGCAAAAAATTTTTCGCAATTCTGCTGCTCCAAACGCTTAACCAGAATGGCCTAGGGAAAAAATACACATACCGTTGTAATCGGGCGAGTTTCTACTTTCAGATGCAACAGGAATTTTTGGGTTAGGTCAATCCGTTCGCGAGATATGGGAGTTTGAAGCTAAGGAATGGTTGAGAAGACAACAAATTTTTCGCAATTCTGCTGCTCCAAACGCTTAACCAGAATGGCCTAGGGAAAAAATACACATACCGTTGTAATCGGGCGAGTTTCTACTTTCAGATGCAATTGGAATTTTTGGGTTAGGTCAATCCGTTCGCGAGATATGGGAGTTTGAAGCTAAGAAATGGTTGAGAAGGCAACAAATTTTTCGCAATTCTGCTGCTCCAAACGCTTAACCAGAATGGCCTAGGGAAAAAATGCACATACCGTTGTAATCGGGCGAGTTTCTACTTTCAGATGCAACAGGAATTTTTGGGTTAGGTCAATCCGTTCGCGAGATATGGGAGTTTGAAGCTAAGGAATGGTTGAGAAGACAACAAATTTTTCGCAATTCTGCTGCTCCAAACGCTTAACCAGAATGGCCTAGGGAAAAATACACATACCGTTGTAATCGGGGGAGTTTCTACTTTCAGATGCAACAGGAATTTTTGGGTTAGGTCAATCCGTTCGCCAGATATGGGAGTTTGAAGCCAAGAAATGGTTGAGAAGGCAAAAAATTTTTCGCAATTCTGCTGCTCCAAACGCTTAACCAGAATGGCCTAGGGAAAAAATAAACATACCGCTGTAATCGGGCGTGTTTCTACTTTCAGATGCAATAGGAATTTTTGGGTTAGGTCAAACCGTTCGCGAGATATGGGAGTTTGAAGCCAAGAAATGGTTGAGAAGGCAAAAAATTTTTCGCAATTCTGCTGCTCCAAACGCTTAACCAGAATGGCCTAGGGAAAAAATACACATACCGATGTAATCGGGCGAGTTTCTACTTTCAGATGCAACAGGAATTTTTGGGTTAGGTCAATCCGTTCGCGAGATATGGGAGTTTGAAGCTAAGGAATGGTTGAGAAGACAACAAATTTTTCGCAATTCTGCTGCTCCAAACGCTTAACCAGAATGGCCTAGGGAAAAAATACACATACCGTTGTAATCGGGCGAGTTTCTACTTTCAGATGCAATCGGAATTTTTGGGTTAGGTCAATCCGTTCGCGAGATATGGGAGTTTGAAGCCAAGAAATGGTTGAGAAGGCAACAAATTTTTCGCAATTCTGCTGCTCCAAACGCTTAACCAGAATGGCCTAGGGAAAAAATACACACACCGTTGTAATCGGGCGAGATTCTACTTTCAGATGCAATAGGAATTTTTGGGTTAGGTCAATCCGTTCGCGAGATATGGGAGTTTGAAACCAAGAAACGGTTGAGAAGGCAAAAAATTTTTCGCAATTCTGCTGCTCCAAACGCTTAACCAGAATGGCCTAGGGAAAAAATACACATACCGTTGTAATCGGGCGAGTTTCTACTTTCAGATGCAACAGGAATTTTTGGGTTAGGTCAATCCGTTCGAGAGATATGGGAGTTTGAAGCTAAGGAATGGTTGAGAAGACAACAAATTTTTCGCAATTCTGCTGCTCCAAACGCTTAACCAGAATGGCCTAGGGAAAAATACACATACCGTTGTAATCGGGGGAGTTTCTACTTTCAGATGCAACAGGAATTTTTGGGTTAGGTCAATCCGTTCGCCAGATATGGGAGTTTGAAGCCAAGAAATGGTTGAGAAGGCAAAAAATTTTTCGCAATTCTGCTGCTCCAAACGCTTAACCAGAATGGCCTAGGGAAAAAATAAACATACCGCTGTAATCGGGCGTGTTTCTACTTTCAGATGCAATAGGAATTTTTGGGTTAGGTCAAACCGTTCGCGAGATATGGGAGTTTGAAGCCAAGAAATGGTTGAGAAGGCAAAAAATTTTTCGCAATTCTGCTGCTCCAAACGCTTAACCAGAATGGCCTAGGGAAAAAATACACATACCGTTGTAATCGGGCGAGTTTCTACTTTCAGATGCAACAGGAATTTTTGGGTTAGGTCAATCCGTTCGCGAGATATGGGAGTTTGAAGCTAAGGAATGGTTGAGAAGACAACAAATTTTTCGCAATTCTGCTGCTCCAAACGCTTAACCAGAATGGCCTAGGGAAAAAATACACATACCGTTGTAATCGGGCGAGTTTCTACTTTCAGATGCAATCGGAATTTTTGGGTTAGGTCAATCCGTTCGCGAGATATGGGAGTTTGAATCCAAGAAATGGTTGAGAAGGCAGAAAATATTTCGCAATTCTGCTGCTCCAAACGCTTAACAAGAATGGCCTAGGGAAAAAATACACATACCGTTGTAATCGGGCGAGTTTCTACTTTCAGATGCAACAGGAATTTTTGGGTTAGGTCAATCCGTTCGCGAGATATGGGAGTTTGAAGCTAAGGAATGGCTGAGAAGACAACAAATTTTTCGCAATTCTGCTGCTCCAAACGCTTAACCAGAATGGCCTAGGGAAAAAATACACATACCGTTGTAATCGGGCGAGTTTCTACTTTCAGATGCAACAGGAATTTTTGGGTTAGGTCAATCCGTTCGCGAGATATGGGAGTTTGAAGCCAACAAATGGTTGAGAAGGCAACAAATTTTTCGCAATTCTGCTGCTCCAAACGCTTAACCAGAATGGCCTAGGGAAAAAATACACATACCGTTGTAATCGGGGGAGTTTCTACTTTCAGATGCAACAGGAATTTTTGGGTTAGGTCAATCCGTTCGCCAGATATGGGAGTTTGAAGCCAAGAAATGGTTGAGAAGGCAAAAAATTTTTCGCAATTCTGCTGCTCCAAACGCTTAACCAGAATGGCCTAGGGAAAAAATAAACATACCGCTGTAATCGGGCGTGTTTCTACTTTCAGATGCAATAGGAATTTTTGGGTTAGATCAAACCGTTCGCGAGATATGGGAGTTTGAAGCCAAGAAATGGTTGAGAAGGCAAAAAATTTTTCGCAATTCTGCTGCTCCAAACGCTTAACCAGAATGGCCTAGGGAAAAAATACACATACCGATGTAATCGGGCGAGTTTCTACTTTCAGATGCAACAGGAATTTTTGGGTTAGGTCAATCCGTTCGCGAGATATGGGAGTTTGAAGCTAAGGAATGGTTGAGAAGACAACAAATTTTTCGCAATTCTGCTGCTCCAAACGCTTAACCAGAATGGCCTAGGGAAAAAATACACATACCGTTGTAATCGGGCGAGTTTCTACTTTCAGATGCAATTGGAATTTTTGGGTTAGGTCAATCCGTTCGCGAGATATGGGAGTTTGAAGCTAAGAAATGGTTGAGAAGGCAACAAATTTTTCGCAATTCTGCTGCTCCAAACGCTTAACCAGAATGGCCTAGGGAAAAAATGCACATACCGTTGTAATCGGGCGAGTTTCTACTTTCAGATGCAACAGGAATTTTTGGGTTAGGCCAATCCGTTCGCGAGATATGGGCGTTTGAAGCTAAGGAATGGTTGAGAAGACAACAAATTTTTCGCAATTCTGCTGCTCCAAACGCTTAACCAGAATGGCCTAGGGAAAAAATACACATACCGTTGTAATCGGGCGAGTTTCTACTTTCAGATGCAATTGGAATTTTTGGGTTAGGTCAATCCGTTCGCGAGATATGGGAGTTTGAAGCCAAGAAATGGTTGAGAAGGCAACAAATTTTTCGCAATTCTGCTGCTCCAAACGCTTAACCAGAATGGCCTAGGGAAAAAATACACACACCGTTGTAATCGGGCGAGATTCTACTTTCAGATGCAATAGGAATTTTTGGGTTAGGTCAATCCGTTCGCGAGATATGGGAGTTTGAAACCAAGAAACGGTTGAGAAGGCAAAAAATTTTTCGCAATTCTGCTGCTCCAAACGCTTAACCAGAATGGCCTAGGGAAAAAATACACATACCGTTGTAATCGGGCGAGTTTCTACTTTCAGATGCAACAGGAATTTTTGGGTTAGGTCAATCCGTTCGAGAGATATGGAAGTTTGACGCTAAGGAATGGTTGAGAGGACAACAAATTTTTCGCAATTCTGCTGCTCCAAACGCTTAACCAGAATGGCCTAGGGAAAAAATACACATACCGTTGTAATCGGGCGAGTTTCTACTTTCAGATGCTATAGGAATTTTTGGGTTAGGTCAATCCGTTCGCCAGATATGGGAGTTTGAAGCCAAGAAATGGTTGAGAAGGCAAAAAATTTTTCGCAATTCTGCTGCTCCAAACGCTTAACCAGAATGGCCTAGGGAAAAAATACACATACCGCTGTAATCGGGCGAGTTTCTACTTTCAGATGCAATAGGAATTTTTGGGTTAGGTCAATCCGTTCGCCAGATATGGAATTTGAAGCCAAGAAATGGTTGAGAAGGCAAAAAATTTTTCGCAATTCTGCTGCTCCAAACGCTTAACCAGAATGGCCTAGGGAAAAAATAAACATACCGCTGTAATCGGGCGAGTTTCTACTTTCAGATGCAATAGGAATTTTTGGGTTAGGTCAATCCGTTCGCGAGATATGGGAGTTTGAAGCCAAGAAATGGTTGAGAAGGCAAAAAATTTTTCGCAATTCTGCTGCTCCAAACGCTTAACAAGAATGGCCTAGGGAAAAAATACACATACCGTTGTAATCGGGTGAGTTTCTACTTTCAGATGCAACAGGAATTTTTGGGTTAGGACAATCCGTTCGCGAGATATGGGAGTTTGAATCCAAGAAATGGTTGAGAAGGCAGAAAATTTTTCGCAATTCTGCTGCTCCAAACGCTTAACAAGAATGGCCTAGGGAAAAAATACACATACCGTTGTAATCGGGCGAGTTTCTACTTTCAGATGCAACTGGAATTTTTGGGTTAGGTCAATCCGTTCGCGAGATATGGGAGTTTGAAGCTAAGGAATGGCTGAGAAGACAACAAATTTTTCGCAATTCTGCGGCTCCAAACGCTTAACCAGAATGGCCTAGGGAAAAAATACACATACCGTTGTAATCGGGCGAGTTTCTACTTTCAGATGCAATTGGAATTTTTGGGTTAGGTCAATCCGTTCGCGAGATATGGGAGTTTGAAGCCAACAAATGGTTGAGAAGGCAACAAATTTTTCGCAATTCTGCTGCTCCAAACGCTTAACCAGAATGGCCTAGGGAAAAAATACACATACCGTTGTAATCGGGGGAGTTTCTACTTTCAGCTGCAACAGGAATTTTTGGGTTAGGTCAATCCGTTCGCCAGATATGGGAGTTTGAAGCCAAGAAATGGTTGAGAAGGCAAAAAATTTTTCGCAATTCTGCTGCTCCAAACGCTTAACCAGAATGGCCTAGGGAAAAAATAAACATACCGCTGTAATCGGGCGTGTTTCTACTTTCAGATGCAATAGGAATTTTTGGGTTAGGTCAAACCGTTCGCGAGATATGGGAGTTTGAAGCCAAGAAATGGTTGAGAAGGCAAAAAATTTTTCGCAATTCTGCTGCTCCAAACGCTTAACCAGAATGGCCTAGGGAAAAAATACACATACCGTTGTAATCGGGCGAGTTTCTACTTTCAGATGCAACAGGAATTTTTGGGTTAGGTCAATCCGTTCGCGAGATATGGGAGTTTGAAGCTAAGGAATGGTTGAGAAGACAACAAATTTTTCGCAATTCTGCTGCTCCAAACGCTTAACCAGAATGGCCTAGGGAAAAAATACACATACCGTTGTAATCGGGCGAGTTTCTACTTTCAGATGCAATTGGAATTTTTGGGTTAGGTCAATCCGTTCGCGAGATATGGGAGTTTGAAGCCAAGAAATGGTTGAGAAGGCAACAAATTTTTCGCAATTCTGCTGCTCCAAACGCTTAACCAGAATGGCCTAGGGAAAAAATACACATACCGTTGTAATCGGGCGAGTTTCTACTTTCAGATGCAACAGGAATTTTTGGGTTAGGTCAATCCGTTCGCGAGATATGGGAGTTTGAAGCTAAGGAATGGTTGAGAAGACAACAAATTTTTCGCAATTCTGCTGCTCCAAACGCTTAACCAGAATGGCCTAGGGAAAAAATACACATACCGTTGTAATCGGGCGAGTTTCTACTTTCAGATGCAATTGGAATTTTTGGGTTAGGTCAATCCGTTCGCGAGATATGGGAGTTTGAAGCCAAGAAATGGTTGAGAAGGCAACAAATTTTTCGCAATTCTGCTGCTCCAAACGCTTAACCAGAATGGCCTAGGGAAAAAATACACATACCGTTGTAATCGGGGGAGTTTCTACTTTCAGATGCAACAGGAATTTTTGGGTTAGGTCAATCCGTTCGCGAGATATGGGAGTTTGACGCTAAGAAATGGTTGAGAGGAAAACAAATTTTTCGCAATTCTGCTGCTCCAAACGCTTAACCAGAATGGCCTAGGGAAAAAATACACATACCGTTGTAATCGGGCGAGTTTCTACTTTCAGATGCAGTAGGAATTTTTGGGTTAGGTCAATCCGTTCGCGAGATATGGGAGTTTGAAGCCAAGAAATGGTTGAGAAGGCAAAAAATTTTTCGCAATTCTGCTGCTCCAAACGCTTAACAAGAATGGCCTAGGGAAAAAATACACATTCCGTTGTAATCGGGCGAGTTTCTACTTTCAGATGCAACAGGAATTTTTGGGTTAGGTCAATCCGTTCGAGAGATATGGGAGTTTGACGCTAAGGAATGGTTGAGAGGACAACAAATTTTTCGCAATTCTGCTGCTCCAAACGCTTAACCAGAATGGCCTAGGGAAAAAATACACATACCGTTGTAATCGGGCGAGTTTCTACTTTCAGATGCAATAGGAATTTTTGGGTTAGGTCAATCCGTTCGCCAGATATGGGAGTTTGAAGCCAAGAAATGGTTGAGAAGGCAAAAAATTTTTCGCAATTCTGCTGCTCCAAACGCTTAACCAGAATGGCCTAGGGAAAAAATACACATACCGCTGTAATCGGGCGAGTTTCTACTTTCAGATGCAATAGGAATTTTTGGGTTAGGTCAATCCGTTCGCGAGATATGGGAGTTTGAAGCTAAGGAATGGTTGAGAAGACAACAAATTTTTCGCAATTCTGCTGCTCCAAACGCTTAACCAGAATGGCCTAGGGAAAAAATACACATACCGTTGTAATCGGGCGAGTTTCTACTTTCAGACGCAATTGGAATTTTTGGGTTAGGTCAATCCGTTCGCGAGATATGGGAGTTTGAAGCCAAGAAATGGTTGAGAAGGCAACAAATTTTTCGCAATTCTGCTGCTCCAAACGCTTAACCAGAATGGCCTAGGGAAAAAATACACATACCGTTGTAATCGGGGGAGTTTCTACTTTCAGATGCAACAGGAATTTTTGGGTTAGGTCAATCCGTTCGCGAGATATGGGAGTTTGACGCTAAGAAATGGTTGAGAGGAAAACAAATTTTTCGCAATTCTGCTGCTCCAAACGCTTAACCAGAATGGCCTAGGGAAAAAATACACATACCGTTGTAATCGGGCGAGTTTCTACTTTCAGATGCAGTAGGAATTTTTGGGTTAGGTCAATCCGTTCGCGAGATATGGGAGTTTGAAGCCAAGAAATGGTTGAGAAGGCAAAAAATTTTTCGCAATTCTGCTGCTCCAAACGCTTAACAAGAATGGCCTAGGGAAAAAATACACATTCCGTTGTAATCGGGCGAGTTTCTACTTTCAGATGCAACAGGAATTTTTGGGTTAGGTCAATCCGTTCGAGAGATATGGGAGTTTGACGCTAAGGAATGGTTGAGAGGACAACAAATTTTTCGCAATTCTGCTGCTCCAAACGCTTAACCAGAATGGCCTAGGGAAAAAATACACATACCGTTGTAATCGGGCGAGTTTCTACTTTCAGATGCAATAGGAATTTTTGGGTTAGGTCAATCCGTTCGCCAGATATGGGAGTTTGAAGCCAAGAAATGGTTGAGAAGGCAAAAAATTTTTCGCAATTCTGCTGCTCCAAACGCTTAACCAGAATGGCCTAGGGAAAAAATACACATACCGCTGTAATCGGGCGAGTTTCTACTTTCAGATGCAATAGGAATTTTTGGGTTAGGTCAATCCGTTCGCGAGATATGGGAGTTTGAAGCTAAGGAATGGTTGAGAAGACAACAAATTTTTCGCAATTCTGCTGCTCCAAACGCTTAACCAGAATGGCCTAGGGAAAAAATACACATACCGTTGTAATCGGGCGAGTTTCTACTTTCAGATGCAATTGGAATTTTTGGGTTAGGTCAATCCGTTCGCGAGATATGGGAGTTTGAAGCCAAGAAATGGTTGAGAAGGCAACAAATTTTTCGCAATTCTGCTGCTCCAAACGCTTAACCAGAATGGCCTAGGGAAAAAATACACATACCGTTGTAATCGGGCGAGTTTCTACTTTCAGATGCAACAGGAATTTTTGGGTTAGGTCAATCCGTTCGCGAGATATGGGAGTTTGAAGCTAAGGAATGGTTGAGAAGACAACAAATTTTTCGCAATTCTGCTGCTCCAAACGCTTAACCAGAATGGCCTAGGGAAAAAATACACATACCGTTGTAATCGGGCGAGTTTCTACTTTCAGATGCAATTGGAATTTTTGGGTTAGGTCAATCCGTTCGCGAGATATGGGAGTTTGAAGCCAAGAAATGGTTGAGAAGGCAACAAATTTTTCGCAATTCTGCTGCTCCAAACGCTTAACCAGAATGGCCTAGGGAAAAAATACACATACCGTTGTAATCGGGGGAGTTTCTACTTTCAGATGCAACAGGAATTTTTGGGTTAGGTCAATCCGTTCGCGAGATATGGGAGTTTGACGCTAAGAAATGGTTGAGAGGAAAACAAATTTTTCGCAATTCTGCTGCTCCAAACGCTTAACCAGAATGGCCTAGGGAAAAAATACACATACCGTTGTAATCGGGCGAGTTTCTACTTTCAGATGCAGTAGGAATTTTTGGGTTAGGTCAATCCGTTCGCGAGATATGGGAGTTTGAAGCCAAGAAATGGTTGAGAAGGCAAAAAATTTTTCGCAATTCTGCTGCTCCAAACGCTTAACAAGAATGGCCTAGGGAAAAAATACACATACCGTTGTAATCGGGTGAGTTTCTACTTTCAGATGCAACAGGAATTTTTGGGTTAGGACAATCCGTTCGCGAGATATGGGAGTTTGAATCCAAGAAATGGTTGAGAAGGCAGAAAATTTTTCGCAATTCTGCTGCTCCAAACGCTTAACAAGAATGGCCTAGGGAAAAAATACACATACCGTTGTAATCGGGCGAGTTTCTGCTTTCAGATGCAACAGGAATTTTTGGGTTAGGTCAATCCGTTCGCGAGATATGGGAGTTTGAAGCTAAGGAATGGCTGAGAAGACAACAAATTTTTCGCAATTCTGCTGCTCCAAACGCTTAACCAGAATGGCCTAGGGAAAAAATACACATACCGTTGTAATCGGGCGAGTTTCTACTTTCAGATGCAATTGGAATTTTTGGGTTAGGTCAATCCGTTCGCGAGATATGGGAGTTTGAAGCCAACAAATGGTTGAGAAGGCAACAAATTTTTCGCAATTCTGCTGCTCCAAACGCTTAACCAGAATGGCCTAGGGAAAAAATACACATACCGTTGTAATCGGGGGAGTTTCTACTTTCAGATGCAACAGGAATTTTTGGGTTAGGTCAATCCGTTCGCCAGATATGGGAGTTTGAAGCCAAGAAATGGTTGAGAAGGCAAAAAATTTTTCGCAATTCTGCTGCTCCAAACGCTTAACCAGAATGGCCTAGGGAAAAAATAAACATACCGCTGTAATCGGGCGTGTTTCTACTTTCAGATGCAATAGGAATTTTTGGGTTAGGTCAAACCGTTCGCGAGATATGGGAGTTTGAAGCCAAGAAATGGTTGAGAAGGCAAAAAATTTTTCGCAATTCTGCTGCTCCAAACGCTTAACCAGAATGGCCTAGGGAAAAAATACACATACCGTTGTAATCGGGCGAGTTTCTACTTTCAGATGCAACAGGAATTTTTGGGTTAGGTCAATCCGTTCGCGAGATATGGGAGCTTGAAGCTAAGGAATGGTTGAGAAGACAACAAATTTTTCGCAATTCTGCTGCTCCAAACGCTTAACCAGAATGGCCTAGGGAAAAAATACACATACCGTTGTAATCGGGCGAGTTTCTACTTTCAGATGCAATTGGAATTTTTGGGTTAGGTCAATCCGTTCGCGAGATATGGGAGTTTGAAGCCACGAAATGGTTGAGAAGGCAACAAATTTTTCGCAATTCTGCTGCTCCAAACGCTTAACCAGAATGGCCTAGGGAAAAAATACACATACCGTTGTAATCGGGCGAGTTTCTACTTTCAGATGCAACAGGAATTTTTGGGTTAGGTCAATCCGTTCGCGAGATATGGGAGTTTGAAGCTAAGGAATGGTTGAGAAGACAACAAATTTTTCGCAATTCTGCTGCTCCAAACGCTTAACCAGAATGGCCTAGGGAAAAAATACACATACCGCTGTAATCGGGCGAGTTTCTACTTTCAGATGCAATAGGAATTTTTGGGTTAGGTCAATCCGTTCGCGAGATATGAGAGTTTGAAGCCAAGAAATGGTTGAGAAGGCAAAAAATTTTTCGCAATTCTGCTGCTCCAAACGCTTAACCAGAATGGCCTAGGGAAAAAATAAACATACCGTTGTAATCGGGCGAGTTTCTACTTTCAGAAGCAACAGGAATTTTTGGTTTAGGTCAATCCGTTCGCGAGATATGGGAGTTTGAAGCTAAGAAATGGTTGAGAAGACAACAAATTTTTCGCACTTCTGCTGCTCCAAACGCTTAACCAGAATGGCCTAGGGAAAAAATACACATACCGCTGTAATCGGGCGAGTTTCTACTTTCAGAAGCAACAGGAAGTTTTGGTTTAGGTCAATCCGTTCGCGAGATATGGGAGTTTGAAGCTAAGAAATGGTTGAGAAGACAACAAATTTTTCGCACTTCTGCTGCTCCAAACGCTTAACCAGAATGGCCTAGGGAAAAAATACACATACCGCTGTAATCGGGCGAGTTTCTACTTTCAGATGCAATAGGAATTTTTGGGTTAGGTCAATCCGTTCGCGAGATATGGGAGTTTGAAGCCAAGAAATGGTTGAGAAGGCAAAAAATTTTTCGCAATTCTGCTGCTCCAAACGCTTAACCAGAGTGGCCTAGGGAAAAAATAAACATACCGCTGTAATCGGGCGAGTTTCTACTTTCAGAAGCAACAGGAATTTTTGGTTTAGGTCAATCCGTTCGCGAGATATGGGAGTTTGAAGCTAAGAAATGGTTGAGAAGACAACAAATTTTTCGCACTTCTGCTGCTCCAAACGCTTAACCAGAATGGCCTAGAGAAAAAATACACATACCGCTGTAATCGGGCGAGTTTCTACTTTCAGATGCAATAGGAATTTTTGGGTTAGGTCAATCCGTTCGCGAGATATGGGAGTTTGAAGCCAAGAAATGGTTGAGAAGGCAAAAAATTTTTCGCAATTCTGCTGCTCCAAACGCTTAACCAGAGTGGCCTAGGGAAAAAATAAACATACCGCTGTAATCGGGCGAGTTTCTACTTTCAGAAGCAACAGGAACATTTGGTTTAGGTCAATCCGTTCGCTAGATGTGGGAGATTGAAGCTAAGGAATGGTTGAGAAGACAACAAATTTTTCGCACTTCTGCTGCTCCAAACGCTTAACCAGAATGGCCTAGGGAAAAAATACACAAACCGTTGTAATCGGGCGAGTTTCTACTTTCAGATGCAGTAGGAATTTTTGGGTTAGGTCAATCCGTTCGCGAGATATGGGAGTTTGAAGCCAAGAAATGGTTGAGAAGACAACAAATTTTTCGCACTTCTGCTGCTCCAAACGCTTAACCAGAGTGGCCTAGGGAAAAAATAAACATACCGCTGTAATCGGGCGAGTTTCTACTTTCAGAAGCAACAGGAACTTTTGGTTTAGGTCAATCCGTTCGCGAGATGTGGGAGATTGAAGCTAAGAAATGGTTGAGAAGACAACAAATTTTTCGCAATTCTGCTGCTCCAAACGCTTAACAAGAATGCCCTAGGGAAAAAATACACATACCGTTGTAATCGGGCGAGTTTCTACTTTGAGACGCTACAGGAATTTTTGGGTTAGGTCAATCCGTTCGCGAGATATGGGAGTCTGACGCTAAGAAATGGTTGAGAGGACAACAAATTTTTCGCAATTCTGCTGCTCCAAACGCTTAACCAGAATGGCCTAGGGAAAAAATACACATACCGTTGTAATCGGGGGAGTTTCTACTTTCAGATGCAACAGGAATTTTTGGGTTAGGTCAATCCGTTCGCGAGATATGGGAGTTTGACGCTAAGAAATGGTTGAGAGGACAACAAATTTTTCGCAATTCTGCTGCTCCAAACGCTTAACCAGAATAGCCTAGGGAAAAAATACACATACCGTTGTAATAAGGCGAGTTTCTACTTTCAGATGCAGTAGGAATTTTTGGGTTAGGTCAATCCGTTCGCGAGATATGGGAGTTTGAAGCCAAGAAATGGTTGAGAAGGCAAAAAATTTTTCGCAATTCTGCTGCTCCAAACGCTTAACAAGAATGGCCTAGGGAAAAAATACACATACCGTTGTAATCGGGCGAGTTTCTACTTTCAGATGCAACAGGAATTTTTGGGTTAGGTCAATCCGTTCGAGAGATATGGGAGTTTGACGCTAAGAAATGGTTGAGAAGACAACAAATTTTTCGCAATTCTGCTGCTCCAAACGCTTAACCAGAATGGCCTAGGGAAAAAATACACATACCGTTGTAATCGGGCGAGTTTCTACTTTCAGATGCAATAGGAATTTTTGGGTTAGGTCAATCCGTTCGCCAGATATGGGAGTTTGAAGCCAAGAAATGGTTGAGAAGGCAAAAAATTTTTCGCAATTCTGCTGCTCCAAACGCTTAACCAGAATGGCCTAGGGAAAAAATAAACATACCGCTGTAATCGGGCGAGTTTCTACTTTCAGATGCAATAGGAATTTTTGGGTTAGGTCAATCCGTTCGCGAGATATGGGAGTTTGAAGCCAAGAAATGGTTGAGAAGGCAAAAAATTTTTCGCAATTCTGCTGCTCCAAACGCTTAACAAGAATGGCCTAGGGAAAAAATACACATACCGTTGTAATCGGGTGAGTTTCTACTTTTCAGATGCAACAGGAATTTTTGGGTTAGGACAATCCGTTCGCGAGATATGGGAGTTTGAATCCAAGAAATGGCTGAGAAGGCAGAAAATTTTTCGCAATTGTGCTGCTCCAAACGCTTAACAAGAATGGCCTAGGGAAAAAATACACATACCGTTGTAATCGGGCGAGTTTCTACTTTCAGATGCAACAGGAATTTTTTGGTTAGGTCAATCCGTTCGCGAGATATGGGAGTTTGAAGCTAAGAAATGGTTGAGAAGACAACAAATTTTTCGCACTTCTGCTGCTCCAAACGCTTAACCAGAATGGCCTAGGGAAAAAATGCACATACCGTTGTAATCGGGCGAGTTTCTACTTTCAGATGCAGTAGGAATTTTTGGGTTAGGTCAATCCGTTCGCGAGATATGGGAGTTTGAAGCCAAGAAATGGTTGGGAAGGCAAAAAATTTTTCGCAATTCTGCTGCTCCACACGCTTAACCAGAATGGCCTAGGGAAAAAATACACATACCGTTGTAATCGGGCGAGTTTCTACTTTCAGATGCAACAGGAATTTTTGGGTTAGGACAATCCGTTCGCGAGATATGGGAGTTTGAAGCCAAGAAATGGTTGAGAAGGCAGAAAATTTTTCGCAATTCTGCTGCTCCAAACGCTTAACAAGAATGGCCTAGGGAAAAAATACACATACCGTTGTAATCGGGCGAGTTTCTACTTTCAGATGCAACAGGAATTTTTGGGTTAGGTCAATCCGTTCGCGAGATATGGGAGTTTGAAGCTAAGAAATGGTTGAGAAGACAACAAATTATTCGCACTTCTGCTGCTCCAAACGCTTAACCAGAATGGCCTAGGGAAAAAATACACATACCGTTGTAATCGGGGGAGATTCTACTTTCAGATGCAACAGGAGTTTTTGGGTTAGGTCAATCCGTTCGCTAGATATGGGAGTTTGACGCTAAGAAATGGTTGAGAGGACAACAAATTTTTCGCAATTCTGCTGCTCCAAACGCTTAACCAGAATGGCCTAGGGAAAAAATACACATACCGTTGTAATCGGGCGAGTTTCTACTTTCAGATGCAGCAGGAATTTTTGGGTTAGGTCAATCCGTTCGCGAGATATGGGTGTTTGAAGCCAAGAAATGGTTGAGAAGGCAAAAAATTTTTCGCAATTCTGCTGCTCCAAACGCTTAACAAGAATGGCCTAGGCAAAAAATACACATACCGTTGTAATCGAGCGGGTTTCTACTTTCAGATGCAACAGGAATTTTTGGGTTAGGTCAATCCGTTCGAGAGATATGGGAGTTTGACGCTAAGAAATGGTTGAGAAGACAACAAATTTTTCGCAATTCCGCTGCTCCAAACGCTTAACCAGAATGGCCTAGGGAAAAAATACACATACCGTTGTAATCGGGCGAGTTTCTACTTTCAGATGCAATAGGAATTTTTGGGTTAGGTCAATCCGTTCGCCAGATATGGGAGTTTGAAGCCAAGAAATGGTTGAGAAGGCAAAAAATTTTTCGCAATTCTGCTGCTCCAAACGCTTAACAAGAATGGCCTAGGGAAAAAATACACATACCGCTGTAATCGGGTGAGTTTCTACTTTCAGATGCAACAGGAATTTTTGGGTTAGGTCAATCCGTTCGCGCGATATGGGAGTTTGAAGCCAAGGAATGGTTGAGAAGGCAAAAAATTTTTCGCAATTCTGCTGCTCCAAACGCTTAACCAGAGTGGCCTAGGGAAAAAATACACATACCGTTGTAATCGGACGAGTTTCTACTTTCAGATGCAACAGGAATTTTTGGGTTAGGTCAATCCGTTCGCGAGATATGGGAGTTTGACGCTAAGAAATGTTTGAGAAGACAACAAATTTTTCGCAATTCTGCTGCTCCAAACGCTTAACCAGAATGGCCTAGGGAAAAAATACACATACCGTTGTAATCGGACGAGTTTCTACTTTCAGATGCAACAGGAATTTTTGGGTTAGGTCAATCCGTTCGCGAGATATGGGAGTTTGACGCTAAGAAATGTTTGAGAAGACAACAAATTTTTCGCAATTCTGCTGCTCCAAACGCTTAACAAGAATGGCCTAGGGAAAAAATACACATACCGCTGTAATCGGGTGAGTTTCTACTTTCAGATGCAACAGGAATTTTTGGGTTAGGTCAATCCGTTCGCGAGATATGGGAGTTTGAAGCCAAGGAATGGTTGAGAAGGCAAAAAATTTTTCGCAATTCTGCTGCTCCAAACGCTTAACCAGAGTGGCCTAGGGAAAAAATACACATACCGTTGTAATCGGACGAGTTTCTACTTTCAGATGCAACAGGAATTTTTGGGTTAGGTCAATCCGTTCGCGAGATATGGGAGTTTGACGCTAAGAAATGTTTGAGAAGACAACAAATTTTTCGCAATTCTGCTGCTCCAAACGCTTAACCAGAATGGCCTAGGGAAAAAATACACATACCGTTGTAATCGGGCGAGTTTCTACTTTCAGATGCAATAGGAATTTTTGGGTTAGGTCAATCCGTTCGCGAGATATGGGAGTTTGAAGCCAAGAAATGGTTGAGAAGGCAAAAAATTTTTCGCAATTCTGCTGCTCCAAACGCTTAACCAGAATAGCCTAGGGAAAAAATACACATACCGCTGTTATCGAGCGAGTTTCTACTTTCAGATACAATAGGAATTTTTGGGTTAGGTCAATCCGTTCGCGAGATATGGGAGTTTGAAGCCAAGAAATGGTTGAGAAGGCAAAAAATTTTTCGCAATTCTGCTGCTCCAAACGCTTAACCAGAATAGCCTAGGGAAAAAATACACATACCGCTGTTATCGAGCGAGTTTCTACTTTCAGATACAATAGGAATTTTTGGGTTAGGTCAATCCGTTCGCGAGATATGGGAGTTTGAAGCCAAGAAATGGTTGAGAAGGCAAAAAATTTTTCGCAATTCAGCTGCTCCAAACGCTTAACCAGAATGGCCTAGGGAAAAAATACACATACCGCTGTAATCGGGCGAGTTTCTACTTTCAGATGCCATAGGAATTTTTGGGTTAGGTCAATCCGTTCGCGAGATATGGGAGTTTGAAGCCAAGAAATGGTTGAGAAGGCAAAAAATTTTTCGCAATTCTGCTGCTCCAAACGCTTAA
This sequence comes from Ptiloglossa arizonensis, assembly GCF_051014685.1. NCBI lineage: Eukaryota > Metazoa > Arthropoda > Insecta > Hymenoptera > Colletidae > Ptiloglossa > Ptiloglossa arizonensis. The sequence goes on along the minus strand of NW_027478556.1, from coordinate 733,730 downwards.
CAAGAATGGCCTAGGGAAAAAATACTCATACCGTTGTAATCGGGCGAGTTTCTACTTTCAGATGCAGTAGGAATTTTTGGGTTAGGTCAATCCTTTCGCGAGATATGGGAGTTTGAAGCCAAGAAATGGTTGAGAAGGCAGAAAATTTTTCGCAATTCTGCTGCTCCAAACGCTTAACAAGAATGGCCTAGGGAAAAAATACTCATACCGTTGTAATCGGGCGAGTTTCTACTTTCAGATGCAACAGGAATTTTTGGGTTAGGTCAATCCGTTCGCGAGATATGGGAGTTTGAAGCTAAGAAATGGTTGAGAAGACAACAAATTTTTCGCACTTCTGCTGTTCCAAACGCTTAACCAGAATGGCCTAGGGAAAAAATACACATACCGTTGTAATCGGGCGAGTTTCTACTTTCAGATGCAATTGGAATTTTTGGGTTAGGTCAATCCGTTCGCGAGATATGGGAGTTTGAAGCCAAGAAATGGTTGAGAAGGCAACAAATTTTTCGCAATTCTGCTGCTCCAAACGCTTAACCAGAATGGCCTAGGGAAAAAATACACATACCGTTGTAATCGGGCGAGTTTCTACTTTCAGACGCTACAGGAATTTTTGGGTTTGTTCAATCCGTTCGCGAGATATGGGAGTTTGACGCTAAGAAATGGTTGAGAGGACAACAAATTTTTCGCAATTCTGCTGCTCCAAACGCTTAACCAGAATGGCCTAGGGAAAAAATACACATACCGTTGTAATCGGGCGAGTTTCTACTTTCAGATGCAGTAGGAATTTTTGGGTTAGGTCAATCCGTTCGCGAGATATGGGAGTTTGAAGCCAAGAAATGGTTGAGAAGGCAAAAAATTTTTCGCAATTCTGCTGCTCCACACGCTTAACCAGAATGGCCTAGGGAAAAAATACTCATACCGTTGTAATCGGGCGAGTTTCTACTTTCAGATGCAGTAGGAATTTTTGGGTTAGGTCAATCCTTTCGCGAGATATGGGAGTTTGAAGCCAAGAAATGGTTGAGAAGGCAGAAAATTTTTCGCAATTCTGCTGCTCCAAACGCTTAACAAGAATGGCCTAGGGAAAAAATACTCATACCGTTGTAATCGGGCGAGTTTCTACTTTCAGATGCAACAGGAATTTTTGGGTTAGGTCAATCCGTTCGCGAGATATGGGAGTTTGAAGCTAAGAAATGGTTGAGAAGACAACAAATTTTTCGCACTTCTGCTGTTCCAAACGCTTAACCAGAATGGCCTAGGGAAAAAATACACATACCGTTGTAATCGGGCGAGTTTCTACTTTCAGATGCAATTGGAATTTTTGGGTTAGGTCAATCCGTTCGCGAGATATGGGAGTTTGAAGCCAAGAAATGGTTGAGAAGGCAACAAATTTTTCGCAATTCTGCTGCTCCAAACGCTTAACCAGAATGGCCTAGGGAAAAAATACACATACCGTTGTAATCGGGCGAGTTTCTACTTTCAGACGCTACAGGAATTTTTGGGTTTGTTCAATCCGTTCGCGAGATATGGGAGTTTGACGCTAAGAAATGGTTGAGAGGACAACAAATTTTTCGCAATTCTGCTGCTCCAAACGCTTAACCAGAATGGCCTAGGGAAAAAATACACATACCGTTGTAATCGGGCGAGTTTCTACTTTCAGATGCAGTAGGAATTTTTGGGTTAGGTCAATCCGTTCGCGAGATATGGGAGTTTGAAGCCAAGAAATGGTTGAGAAGGCAAAAAATTTTTCGCAATTCTGCTGCTCCACACGCTTAACCAGAATGGCCTAGGGAAAAAATACACATACCGTTGAAATCGGGCGAGTTTCTACTTTCAGATGCAACAGGAATTTTTGGGATAGGACAATCCGTTCGCGAGATATGGGAGTTTGAAGCCAAGAAATGGTTGAGAAGGCTGAAAATTTTTCGCAATTCTGCTGCTTCAAACGCTTAACAAGAATGGCCTAGGGAAAAAATACACATACCGTTGTAATCGGGCGAGTTTCTACTTTCAGAAGCAACAGGAATTTTTGGGTTAGGTCAATCCGTTCGCGAGATATGGGAGTTTGACGCTAAGAAATGGTTGAGCGGACAACAAATTTTTCGCAATTCTGCTGCTCCAAACGCTTAACCAGAATGGCCTAGGGAAAAAATACACATACCGTTGTAATCGGGCGAGTTTCTACTTTCAGATGCAGTAGGAATTTTTGGGTTAGGTCAATCCGTTCGCGAGATATGGGAGTTTGAAGCCAAGAAATGGTTGAGAAGGCAAAAAATTTTTCGCAATTCTGCTGCTCCACACGCTTAACCAGAATGGCCTAGGGAAAAAATACACATACCGTTGAAATCGGGCGAGTTTCTACTTTCAGATGCAACAGGAATTTTTGGGATAGGACAATCCGTTCGTGAGATATGGGAGTTTGAAGCCAAGAAATGGTTGAGAAGGCTGAAAATTTTTCGCAATTCTGCTGCTTCAAACGCTTAACAAGAATGGCCTAGGGAAAAAATACACATACCGTTGTAATCGGGCGAGTTTCTACTTTCAGATGCAACAGGAATTTTTGGGTTAGGTCAATCCGTTCGCCAGATATGGGAGTTTGAAGCCAAGAAATGGTTGAGAAGGCAAAAAATTTTTCGCAATTCTGCTGCTCCAAACGCTTAACCAGAATGGCCTAGGGAAAAAATACACATACCGTTGTAATCAGGCGAGTTTCTACTTTCAGATGCAATAGGAATTTTTGGGTTAGGTCAATCCGTTCGCCAGATATGGGAGTTTGAAGCCAAGAAATGGTTGAGAAGGCAAAAAATTTTTCGCAATTCTGCTGCTCCAAACGCTTAACCAGAATGGCCTAGGGAAAAAATACACATACCGCTGTAATCGGGCGAGTTTCTACTTTCAGATGCAACAGGACTTTTTGGGTTAGGTCAATCCGTTCGCGAGATATGGGAGTTTGACGCTAAGAAATGGTTGAGCGGACAACAAATTTTTCGCAATTCTGCTGCTCCAAACGCTTAACCAGAATGGCCTAGGGAAAAAATACACATACCGTTGTAATCGGGCGAGTTTCTACATTCAGATGCAGTAGGAATTTTTGGGTTAGGTCAATCCGTTCGCGAGATATGGGAGTTTGAAGCCAAGAAATGGTTGAGAAGGCAAAAAATTTTTCGCAATTCTGCTGCTCCACACGCTTAACCAGAATGGCCTAGGGAAAAAATACACATACCGTTGAAATCGGGCGAGTTTCTACTTTCAGATGCAACAGGAATTTTTGGGATAGGACAATCCGTTCGCGAGATATGGGAGTTTGAAGCCAAGAAATGGTTGAGAAGGCTGAAAATTTTTCGCAATTCTGCTGCTTCAAACGCTTAACAAGAATGGCCTAGGGAAAAAATACACATACCGTTGTAATCGGGCGAGTTTCTACTTTCAGATGCAACAGGAATTTTTGGGTTAGGTCAATCCGTTCGCGAGATATGGGAGTTTGACGCTAAGAAATGGTTGAGCGGACAACAAATTTTTCGCAATTCTGCTGCTCCAAACGCTTAACCAGAATGGCCTAGGGAAAAAATACACATACCGTTGTAATCAGGCGAGTTTCTACTTTCAGATGCAATAGGAATTTTTGGGTTAGGTCAATCCGTTCGCCAGATATGGGAGTTTGAAGCCAAGAAATGGTTGAGAAGGCAAAAAATTTTTCGCAATTCTGCTGCTCCAAACGCTTAACCAGAATGGCCTAGGGAAAAAATACACATACCGCTGTAATCGGGCGAGTTTCTACTTTCAGATGCAACAGGACTTTTTGGGTTAGGTCAATCCGTTCGCGAGATATGGGAGTTTGACGCTAAGAAATGGTTGAGCGGACAACAAATTTTTCGCAATTCTGCTGCTCCAAACGCTTAACCAGAATGGCCTAGGGAAAAAATACACATACCGTTGTAATCAGGCGAGTTTCTACTTTCAGATGCAATAGGAATTTTTGGGTTAGGTCAATCCGTTCGCCAGATATGGGAGTTTGAAGCCAAGAAATGGTTGAGAAGGCAAAAAATTTTTCGCAATTCTGCTGCTCCAAACGCTTAACCAGAATGGCCTAGGGAAAAAATAAACATACCGCTGTAATCGGGCGAGTTTCTACTTTCAGATGCAATAGGAATTTTTGGGTTAGGTCAATCCGTTCGCGAGATATGGGAGTTTGAAGCCAAGAAATGGTTGAGAAGGCAAAAAATTTTTCGCAATTCTGCTGCTCCAAACGCTTAACCAGAATGGCTTAGGGAAAAAATAAACATACCGCTGTAATCGGGCGAGTTTCTACTTTCAGAAGCAACAGGAACTTTTGGTTTAGGTCAATCCGTTCGCGAGATATGGGAGTTTGAAGCTAAGAAATGGTTGAGAAGACAACAAATTTTTCGCACTTCTGCTGCTCCAAACGCTTAACCAGAATGGCCTAGGGAAAAAATACACAAACCGTTGTAATCGGGCGAGTTTCTACTTTCAGATGCAGTAGGAATTTTTGGGTTAGGTCAATCCGTTCGCGAGATATGGGAGTTTGACGCTAAGAAATGGTTGAGAGGACAACAAATTTTTCGCAATTCTGCTGCTCCAAACGCTTAACAAGAATGGCCTAGGGAAAAAATACACATACCGTTGTAATCGGGTGAGTTTCTACTTTCAGACGCAACAGGAATTTTTGGGTTAGGACAATCCGTTCGCGAGATATGGGAGTTTGAATCCAAGAAATGGTTGAGAAGGCAGAAAATTTTTCGCAATTCTGCTGCTCCAAACGCTTAACAAGAATGGCCTAGGGAAAAAATACACATACCGTTGTAATCGGGCGAGTTTCCACTTTCAGATGCAACAGGAATTTTTTGGTTAGGTCAATCCGTTCGCGAGATATGGGAGTTTGAAGCTAAGAAATGGTTGAGAAGACAACAAATTTTTCGCACTTCTGCTGCTCCAAACGCTTAACCAGAATGGCCTAGGGAAAAAATGCACATACCGTTGTAATCGGGCGAGTTTCTACTTTCAGATGCAGTAGGAATTTTTGGGTAAGGTCAATCCGTTCGCGAGATATGGGAGTTTGAAGCCAAGAAATGGTTGGGAAGGCAAAAAATTTTTCGCAATTCTGCTGCTCCACACGCTTAACCAGAATGGCCTAGGGAAAAAATACACATACCGTTGTAATCGGGCGAGTTTCTACTTTCAGATGCAACAGGAATTTTTGGGTTAGGACAATCCGTTCGCGAGATATGGGAGTTTGAAGCCAAGAAATGGTTGAGAAGGCAACAAATTTTTCGCAATTCTGCTGCTCCAAACGCTTAACCAGAATGGCCTAGGGAAAAAATACACATACCGCTGTAATCGGGCGAGTTTCTACTTTCAGATGCAATAGGAATTTTTGGGTTAGGTCAATCCGTTCGCGAGGTATGGGAGTTTGAAGCCAAGAAATGGTTGAGAAGGCAACAAATTTTTCGCAATTCTGCTGCTCCAAACGCTTAACCAGAATGGCCTAGGGAAAAAATACACATACCGTTGTAATCGGGCGAGTTTCTACTTTCAGACGCTACAGGAATTTTTGGGTTTGTTCAATCCGTTCGCGAGATATGGGAGTTTGACGCTAAGAAATGGTTGAGAGGACAACAAATTTTTCGCAATTCTGCTGCTCCAAACGCTTAACCAGAATGGCCTAGGGAAAAAATACACATACCGTTGTAATCGGGCGAGTTTCTACTTTCAGATGCAGTAGGAATTTTTGGGTTAGGTCAATCCGTTCGCGAGATATGGGAGTTTGAAGCCAAGAAATGGTTGAGAAGGCAAAAAATTTTTCGCAATTCTGCTGCTCCACACGCTTAACCAGAATGGCCTAGGGAAAAAATACACATACCGTTGAAATCGGGCGAGTTTCTACTTTCAGATGCAACAGGAATTTTTGGGATAGGACAATCCGTTCGCGAGATATGGGAGTTTGAAGCCAAGAAATGGTTGAGAAGGCTGAAAATTTTTCGCAATTCTGCTGCTTCAAACGCTTAACAAGAATGGCCTAGGGAAAAAATACACATACCGTTGTAATCGGGCGAGTTTCTACTTTCAGATGCAACAGGAATTTTTGGGTTAGGTCAATCCGTTCGCGAGATATGGGAGTTTGACGCTAAGAAATGGTTGAGCGGACAACAAATTTTTCGCAATTCTGCTGCTCCAAACGCTTAACCAGAATGGCCTAGGGAAAAAATACACATACCGTTGTAATCAGGCGAGTTTCTACTTTCAGATGCAATAGGAATTTTTGGGTTAGGTCAATCCGTTCGCCAGATATGGGAGTTTGAAGCCAAGAAATGGTTGAGAAGGCAAAAAATTTTTCGCAATTCTGCTGCTCCAAACGCTTAACCAGAATGGCCTAGGGAAAAAATACACATACCGCTGTAATCGGGCGAGTTTCTACTTTCAGATGCAACAGGACTTTTTGGGTTAGGTCAATCCGTTCGCGAGGTATGGGAGTTTGAAGCCAAGAAATGGTTGAGAAGGCAACAAATTTTTCGCAATTCTGCTGCTCCAAACGCTTAACCAGAATGGCCTAGGGAAAAAATACACATACCGTTGTAATCGGGCGAGTTTCTACTTTCAGACGCTACAGGAATTTTTGGGTTTGTTCAATCCGTTCGCGAGATATGGGAGTTTGACGCTAAGAAATGGTTGAGAGGACAACAAATTTTTCGCAATTCTGCTGCTCCAAACGCTTAACCAGAATGGCCTAGGGAAAAAATACACATACCGTTGTAATCGGGCGAGTTTCTACTTTCAGATGCAGTAGGAATTTTTGGGTTAGGTCAATCCGTTCGCGAGATATGGGAGTTTGAAGCCAAGAAATGGTTGAGAAGGCAAAAAATTTTTCGCAATTCTGCTGCTCCACACGCTTAACCAGAATGGCCTAGGGAAAAAATACACATACCGTTGAAATCGGGCGAGTTTCTACTTTCAGATGCAACAGGAATTTTTGGGATAGGACAATCCGTTCGCGAGATATGGGAGTTTGAAGCCAAGAAATGGTTGAGAAGGCTGAAAATTTTTCGCAATTCTGCTGCTTCAAACGCTTAACAAGAATGGCCTAGGGAAAAAATACACATACCGTTGTAATCGGGCGAGTTTCTACTTTCAGATGCAACAGGAATTTTTGGGTTAGGTCAATCCGTTCGCGAGATATGGGAGTTTGACGCTAAGAAATGGTTGAGCGGACAACAAATTTTTCGCAATTCTGCTGCTCCAAACGCTTAACCAGAATGGCCTAGGGAAAAAATACACATACCGTTGTAATCAGGCGAGTTTCTACTTTCAGATGCAATAGGAATTTTTGGGTTAGGTCAATCCGTTCGCCAGATATGGGAGTTTGAAGCCAAGAAATGGTTGAGAAGGCAAAAAATTTTTCGCAATTCTGCTGCTCCAAACGCTTAACCAGAATGGCCTAGGGAAAAAATACACATACCGCTGTAATCGGGCGAGTTTCTACTTTCAGATGCAACAGGACTTTTTGGGTTAGGTCAATCCGTTCGCGAGATATGGGAGTTTGACGCTAAGAAATGGTTGAGCGGACAACAAATTTTTCGCAATTCTGCTGCTCCAAACGCTTAACCAGAATGGCCTAGGGAAAAAATACACATACCGTTGTAATCAGGCGAGTTTCTACTTTCAGATGCAATAGGAATTTTTGGGTTAGGTCAATCCGTTCGCCAGATATGGGAGTTTGAAGCCAAGAAATGGTTGAGAAGGCAAAAAATTTTTCGCAATTCTGCTGCTCCAAACGCTTAACCAGAATGGCCTAGGGAAAAAATAAACATACCGCTGTAATCGGGCGAGTTTCTACTTTCAGAAGCAACAGGAACTTTTGATTTAGGTCAATCCGTTCGCGAGATATGGGAGTTTGAAGCTAAGAAATGGTTGAGAAGACAACAAATTTTTCGCACTTCTGCTGCTCCAAACGCTTAACCAGAATGGCCTAGGGAAAAAATACACAAACCGTTGTAATCGGGCGAGTTTCTACTTTCAGATGCAGTAGGAATTTTTGGGTTAGGTCAATCCGTTCGCGAGATATGGGAGTTTGACGCTAAGAAATGTTTGAGAAGACAACAAATTTTTCGCAATTCTGCTGCTCCAAACGCTTAACCAGAATGGCCTAGGGAAAAAATACACATACCGTTGTAATCGGACGAGTTTCTACTTTCAGATGCAACAGGAATTTTTGGGTTAGGTCAATCCGTTCGCGAGATATGGGAGTTTGACGCTAAGAAATGTTTGAGAAGACAACAAATTTTTCGCAATTCTGCTGCTCCAAACGCTTAACAAGAATGGCCTAGGGAAAAAATACACATACCGCTGTAATCGGGTGAGTTTCTACTTTCAGATGCAACAGGAATTTTTGGGTTAGGTCAATCCGTTCGCGAGATATGGGAGTTTGAAGCCAAGGAATGGTTGAGAAGGCAAAAAATTTTTCGCAATTCTGCTGCTCCAAACGCTTAACCAGAGTGGCCTAGGGAAAAAATACACATACCGTTGTAATCGGACGAGTTTCTACTTTCAGATGCAACAGGAATTTTTGGGTTAGGTCAATCCGTTCGCGAGATATGGGAGTTTGACGCTAAGAAATGTTTGAGAAGACAACAAATTTTTCGCAATTCTGCTGCTCCAAACGCTTAACCAGATTGGCCTAGGGAAAAAATACACATACCGTTGTAATCGGGCGAGTTTCTACTTTCAGATGCAATAGGAATTTTTGGGTTAGGTCAATCCGTTCGCGAGATATGGGAGTTTGAAGCCAAGAAATGGTTGAGAAGGCAAAAAATTTTTCGCAATTCTGCTGCTCCAAACGCTTAACCAGAATAGCCTAGGGAAAAAATACACATACCGCTGTTATCGAGCGAGTTTCTACTTTCAGATACAATAGGAATTTTTGGGTTAGGTCAATCCGTTCGCGAGATATGGGAGTTTGAAGCCAAGAAATGGTTGAGAAGGCAAAAAATTTTTCGCAATTCTGCTGCTCCAAACGCTTAACCAGAATAGCCTAGGGAAAAAATACACATACCGCTGTTATCGAGCGAGTTTCTACTTTCAGATACAATAGGAATTTTTGGGTTAGGTCAATCCGTTCGCGAGATATGGGAGTTTGAAGCCAAGAAATGGTTGAGAAGGCAAAAAATTTTTCGCAATTCAGCTGCTCCAAACGCTTAACCAGAATGGCCTAGGGAAAAAATACACATACCGCTGTAATCGGGCGAGTTTCTACTTTCAGATGCCATAGGAATTTTTGGGTTAGGTCAATCCGTTCGCGAGATATGGGAGTTTGAAGCCAAGAAATGGTTGAGAAGGCAAAAAATTTTTCGCAATTCTGCTGCTCCAAACGCTTAACAAGAATGGCCTAGGGAAAAAATACTCATACCGTTGTAATCGGGCGAGTTTCTACTTTCAGATGCAGTAGGAATTTTTGGGTTAGGTCAATCCGTTCGCGAGATATGGGAGTTTGAAGCCAAGAAATGGTTGAGAAGGCAGAAAATTTTTCGCAATTCTGCTGCTCCAAACGCTTAACAAGAATGGCCTAGGGAAAAAATACTCATACCGTTGTAATCGGGCGAGTTTCTACTTTCAGATGCAACAGGAATTTTTGGGTTAGGTCAATCCGTTCGCGAGATATGGGAGTTTGAAGCTAAGAAATGGTTGAGAAGACAACAAATTTTTCGCACTTCTGCTGTTCCAAACGCTTAACCAGAATGGCCTAGGGAAAAAATACACATACCGTTGTAATCGGGCGAGTTTCTACTTTCAGATGCAACAGGAATTTTTGGGATAGGACAATCCGTTCGCGAGATATGGGAGTTTGAAGCCAAGAAATGGTTGAGAAGGCTGAAAATTTTTCGCAATTCTGCTGCTTCAAACGCTTAACAAGAATGGCCTAGGGAAAAAATACACATACCGTTGTAATCGGGCGAGTTTCTACTTTCAGAAGCAACAGGAATTTTTGGGTTAGGTCAATCCGTTCGCGAGATATGGGAGTTTGACGCTAAGAAATGGTTGAGCGGACAACAAATTTTTCGCAATTCTGCTGCTCCAAACGCTTAACCAGAATGGCCTAGGGAAAAAATACACATACCGTTGTAATCGGGCGAGTTTCTACTTTCAGATGCAGTAGGAATTTTTGGGTTAGGTCAATCCGTTCGCGAGATATGGGAGTTTGAAGCCAAGAAATGGTTGAGAAGGCAAAAAATTTTTCGCAATTCTGCTGCTCCACACGCTTAACCAGAATGGCCTAGGGAAAAAATACACATACCGTTGAAATCGGGCGAGTTTCTACTTTCAGATGCAACAGGAATTTTTGGGATAGGACAATCCGTTCGCGAGATATGGGAGTTTGAAGCCAAGAAATGGTTGAGAAGGCTGAAAATTTTTCGCAATTCTGCTGCTTCAAACGCTTAACAAGAATGGCCTAGGGAAAAAATACACATACCGTTGTAATCGGGCGAGTTTCTACTTTCAGATGCAACAGGAATTTTTGGGTTAGGTCAATCCGTTCGCGAGATATGGGAGTTTGACGCTAAGAAATGGTTGAGCGGACAACAAATTTTTCGCAATTCTGCTGCTCCAAACGCTTAACCAGAATGGCCTAGGGAAAAAATACACATACCGTTGTAATCAGGCGAGTTTCTACTTTCAGATGCAATAGGAATTTTTGGGTTAGGTCAATCCGTTCGCCAGATATGGGAGTTTGAAGCCAAGAAATGGTTGAGAAGGCAAAAAATTTTTCGCAATTCTGCTGCTCCAAACGCTTAACCAGAATGGCCTAGGGAAAAAATACACATACCGCTGTAATCGGGCGAGTTTCTACTTTCAGATGCAACAGGACTTTTTGGGTTAGGTCAATCCGTTCGCGAGATATGGGAGTTTGACGCTAAGAAATGGTTGAGCGGACAACAAATTTTTCGCAATTCTGCTGCTCCAAACGCTTAACCAGAATGGCCTAGGGAAAAAATACACATACCGTTGTAATCAGGCGAGTTTCTACTTTCAGATGCAATAGGAATTTTTGGGTTAGGTCAATCCGTTCGCCAGATATGGGAGTTTGAAGCCAAGAAATGGTTGAGAAGGCAAAAAATTTTTCGCAATTCTGCTGCTCCAAACGCTTAACCAGAATGGCCTAGGGAAAAAATAAACATACCGCTGTAATCGGGCGAGTTTCTACTTTCAGATGCAATAGGAATTTTTGGGTTAGGTCAATCCGTTCGCGAGATATGGGAGTTTGAAGCCAAGAAATGGTTGAGAAGGCAAAAAATTTTTCGCAATTCTGCTGCTCCAAACGCTTAACCAGAATGGCTTAGGGAAAAAATAAACATACCGCTGTAATCGGGCGAGTTTCTACTTTCAGAAGCAACAGGAACTTTTGGTTTAGGTCAATCCGTTCGCGAGATATGGGAGTTTGAAGCTAAGAAATGGTTGAGAAGACAACAAATTTTTCGCACTTCTGCTGCTCCAAACGCTTAACCAGAATGGCCTAGGGAAAAAATACACAAACCGTTGTAATCGGGCGAGTTTCTACTTTCAGATGCAGTAGGAATTTTTGGGTTAGGTCAATCCGTTCGCGAGATATGGGAGTTTGACGCTAAGAAATGGTTGAGAGGACAACAAATTTTTCGCAATTCTGCTGCTCCAAACGCTTAACAAGAATGGCCTAGGGAAAAAATACACATACCGTTGTAATCGGGTGAGTTTCTACTTTCAGATGCAACAGGAATTTTTGGGTTAGGACAATCCGTTCGCGAGATATGGGAGTTTGAATCCAAGAAATGGTTGAGAAGGCAGAAAATTTTTCGCAATTCTGCTGCTCCAAACGCTTAACAAGAATGGCCTAGGGAATAAATACACATACCGTTGTAATCGGGCGAGTTTCCACTTTCAGATGCAACAGGAATTTTTTGGTTAGGTCAATCCGTTCGCGAGATATGGGAGTTTGAAGCTAAGAAATGGTTGAGAAGACAACAAATTTTTCGCACTTCTGCTGCTCCAAACGCTTAACCAGAATGGCCTAGGGAAAAAATGCACATACCGTTGTAATCGGGCGAGTTTCTACTTTCAGATGCAGTAGGAATTTTTGGGTAAGGTCAATCCGTTCGCGAGATATGGGAGTTTGAAGCCAAGAAATGGTTGGGAAGGCAAAAAATTTTTCGCAATTCTGCTGCTCCACACGCTTAACCAGAATGGCCTAGGGAAAAAATACACATACCGTTGTAATCGGGCGAGTTTCTACTTTCAGATGCAACAGGAATTTTTGGGTTAGGACAATCCGTTCGCGAGATATGGGAGTTTGAAGCCAAGAAATGGTTGAGAAGGCAACAAATTTTTCGCAATTCTGCTGCTCCAAACGCTTAACCAGAATGGCCTAGGGAAAAAATACACATACCGCTGTAATCGGGCGAGTTTCTACTTTCAGATGCAATAGGAATTTTTGGGTTAGGTCAATCCGTTCGCGAGGTATGGGAGTTTGAAGCCAAGAAATGGTTGAGAAGGCAACAAATTTTTCGCAATTCTGCTGCTCCAAACGCTTAACCAGAATGGCCTAGGGAAAAAATACACATACCGTTGTAATCGGGCGAGTTTCTACTTTCAGACGCTACAGGAATTTTTGGGTTTGTTCAATCCGTTCGCGAGATATGGGAGTTTGACGCTAAGAAATGGTTGAGAGGACAACAAATTTTTCGCAATTCTGCTGCTCCAAACGCTTAACCAGAATGGCCTAGGGAAAAAATACACATACCGTTGTAATCGGGCGAGTTTCTACTTTCAGATGCAGTAGGAATTTTTGGGTTAGGTCAATCCGTTCGCGAGATATGGGAGTTTGAAGCCAAGAAATGGTTGAGAAGGCAAAAAATTTTTCGCAATTCTGCTGCTCCACACGCTTAACCAGAATGGCCTAGGGAAAAAATACACATACCGTTGAAATCGGGCGAGTTTCTACTTTCAGATGCAACAGGAATTTTTGGGATAGGACAATCCGTTCGCGAGATATGGGAGTTTGAAGCCAAGAAATGGTTGAGAAGGCTGAAAATTTTTCGCAATTCTGCTGCTTCAAACGCTTAACAAGAATGGCCTAGGGAAAAAATACACATACCGTTGTAATCGGGCGAGTTTCTACTTTCAGATGCAACAGGAATTTTAGGGTTAGGTCAATCCGTTCGCGAGATATGGGAGTTTGACGCTAAGAAATGGTTGAGCGGACAACAAATTTTTCGCAATTCTGCTGCTCCAAACGCTTAACCAGAATGGCCTAGGGAAAAAATACACATACCGTTGTAATCAGGCGAGTTTCTACTTTCAGATGCAATAGGAATTTTTGGGTTAGGTCAATCCGTTCGCCAGATATGGGAGTTTGAAGCCAAGAAATGGTTGAGAAGGCAAAAAATTTTTCGCAATTCTGCTGCTCCAAACGCTTAACCAGAATGGCCTAGGGAAAAAATACACATACCGCTGTAATCGGGCGAGTTTCTACTTTCAGATGCAACAGGACTTTTTGGGTTAGGTCAATCCGTTCGCGAGATATGGGAGTTTGACGCTAAGAAATGGTTGAGCGGACAACAAATTTTTCGCAATTCTGCTGCTCCAAACGCTTAACCAGAATGGCCTAGGGAAAAAATACACATACCGTTGTAATCAGGCGAGTTTCTACTTTCAGATGCAATAGGAATTTTTGGGTTAGGTCAATCCGTTCGCCAGATATGGGAGTTTGAAGCCAAGAAATGGTTGAGAAGGCAAAAAATTTTTCGCAATTCTGCTGCTCCAAACGCTTAACCAGAATGGCCTAGGGAAAAAATAAACATACCGCTGTAATCGGGCGAGTTTCTACTTTCAGATGCAATAGGAATTTTTGGGTTAGGTCAATCCGTTCGCGAGATATGGGAGTTTGAAGCCAAGAAATGGTTGAGAAGGCAAAAAATTTTTCGCAATTCTGCTGCTCCAAACGCTTAACCAGAATGGCCTAGGGAAAAAATAAACATACCGCTGTAATCGGGCGAGTTTCTACTTTCAGAAGCAACAGGAACTTTTGGTTTAGGTCAATCCGTTCGCGAGATATGGGAGTTTGAAGCTAAGAAATGGTTGAGAAGACAACAAATTTTTCGCACTTCTGCTGCTCCAAACGCTTAACCAGAATGGCCTAGGGAAAAAATACACAAACCGTTGTAATCGGGCGAGTTTCTACTTTCAGATGCAGTAGGAATTTTTGGGTTAGGTCAATCCGTTCGCGAGATATGGGAGTTTGAAGCCAAGAAATGGTTGAGAAGGCAAAAAATTTTTCGCAATTCTGCTGCTCCAAACGCTTAACAAGAATGGCCTAGGGAAAAAATACACATACCGTTGTAATCGGGTGAGTTTCTACTTTCAGATGCAACAGGAATTTTTGGGTTAGGACAATCCGTTCGCGAGATATGGGAGTTTGAATCCAAGAAATGGTTGAGAAGGCAGAAAATTTTTCGCAATTCTGCTGCTCCAAACGCTTAACAAGAATGGCCTAGGGAAAAAATACACATACCGTTGTAATCGGGCGAGTTTCTACTTTCAGATGCAACAGGAATTTTTTGGTTAGGTCAATCCGTTCGCGAGATATGGGAGTTTGAAGCTAAGAAATGGTTGAGAAGACAACAAATTTTTCGCACTTCTGCTGCTCCAAACGCTTAACCAGAATGGCCTAGGGAAAAAATGCACATACCGTTGTAATCGGGCGAGTTTCTACTTTCAGATGCAGTAGGAATTTTTGGGTTAGGTCAATCCGTTCGCGAGATATGGGAGTTTGAAGCCAAGAAATGGTTGGGAAGGCAAAAAATTTTTCGCAATTCTGCTGCTCCACACGCTTAACCAGAATGGCCTAGGGAAAAAATACACATACCGTTGTAATCGGGCGAGTTTCTACTTTCAGATGCAACAGGAATTTTTGGGTTAGGACAATCCGTTCGCGAGATATGGGAGTTTGAAGCCAAGAAATGGTTGAGAAGGCAAAAAATTTTTCGCAATTCTGCTGCTCCACACGCTTAACCAGAATGGCCTAGGGAAAAAATACACATACCGTTGTAATCGGGCGAGTTTCTACTTTCAGATGCAGTAGGAATTTTTGGGTTAGGTCAATCCGTTCGCGAGATATGGGAGTTTGAAGCCAAGAAATGGTTGAGAAGGCAGAAAATTTTTCGCAATTCTGCTGCTCCAAACGCTTAACAAGAATGGCCTAGGGAAAAAATACACATACCGTTGTAATCGGGCGAGTTTCTACTTTCAGATGCAACAGGAATTTTTGGGTTAGGTCAATCCGTTCGCGAGATATGGGAGTTTGAAGCTAAGAAATGGTTGAGAAGACAACAAATTTTTCGCACTTCTGCTGTTCCAAACGCTTAACCAGAATGGCCTAGGGAAAAAATACACATACCGTTGTAATCGGGCGAGTTTCTACTTTCAGATGCAATTGGAATTTTTGGGTTAGGTCAATCTGTTCGCGAGATATGGGAGTTTGAAGCCAAGAAATGGTTGAGAAGGCAACAAATTTTTCGCAATTCTGCTGCTCCAAACGCTTAACCAGAATGGCCTAGGGAAAAAATACACATACCGTTGTAATCGGGCGAGTTTCTACTTTCAGACGCTACAGGAATTTTTGGGTTTGTTCAATCCGTTCGCGAGATATGGGAGTTTGACGCTAAGAAATGGTTGAGAGGACAACAAATCTTTCGCAATTCTGCTGCTCCAAACGCTTAACCAGAATGGCCTAGGGAAAAAATACACATACCGTTGTAATCGGGCGAGTTTCTACTTTCAGATGCAGTAGGAATTTTTGGGTTAGGTCAATCCGTTCGCGAGATATGGGAGTTTGAATCCAAGAAATGGTTGGGAAGGCAAAAAATTTTTCGCAATTCTGCTGCTCCACACGCTTAACCAGAATGGCCTAGGGAAAAAATACACATACCGTTGTAATCGGGCGAGTTTCTACTTTCAGATGCAACAGGAATTTTTGGGTTAGGACAATCCGTTCGCGAGATATGGGAGTTTGAAGCCAAGAAATGGTTGAGAAGGCAGAAAATTTTTCGCAATTCTGCTGCTCCAAACGCTTAACAAGAATGGCCTAGGGAAAAAATACACATACCGTTGTAATCGGGCGAGTTTCTACTTTCAGATGCAACAGGAATTTTTGGGTTAGGTCAATCCGTTCGCGAGATATGGGAGTTTGAAGCTAAGAAATGATTGAGAAGACAACAAATTTTTCGCACTTCTGCTGCTCCAAACGCTTAACCAGAATGGCCTAGGGAAAAAAATACACATACCGTTGTAATCGGGCGAGTTTCTACTTTCAGATGCAATTGGAATTTTTGGGTTAGGTCAATCCGTTCGCGAGATATGGGAGTTTGAAGCCAAGAAATGGTTGAGAAGGCAAAAAATTTTTCGCAATTCTGCTGCTCCACACGCTTAACCAGAATGGCCTAGGGAAAAAATACACATACCGTTGAAATCGGGCGAGTTTCTACTTTCAGATGCAATAGGAATTTTTGGGTTAGGTCAATCCGTTCACCAGATATGGGAGTTTGAAGCCAAGAAATGGTTGAGAAGGCAAAAAATTTTTCGCAATTCTGCTGCTCCAAACGCTTAACCAGAATGGCCTAGGGAAAAAATACACATACCGCTGTAATCGGGCGAGTATCTACTTTCAGATGCAACAGGACTTTTTGGGTTAGGTCAATCCGTTCGCGAGATATGGGAGTTTGACGCTAAGAAATGGTTGAGCGGACAACAAATTTTTCGCAATTCTGCTGCTCCAAACGCTTAACCAGAATGGCCTAGGGAAAAAATACACATACCGTTGTAATCAGGCGAGTTTCTACTTTCAGATGCAATAGGAGTTTTTGGGTTAGGTCAATCCGTTCGCCAGATATGGGAGTTTGAAGCCAAGAAATGGTTGAGAAGGCAAAAAATTTTTCGCAATTCTGCTGCTCCAAACGCTTAACCAGAATGGCCTAGGGAAAAAATAAACATACCGCTGTAATCGGGCGAGTTTCTACTTTCAGATGCAATAGGAATTTTTGGGTTAGGTCAATCCGTTCGCGAGATATGGGAGTTTGAAACCAAGAAATGGTTGAGAAGGCAAAAAATTTTTCGCAATTCTGCTGCTCCAAACGCTTAACCAGAATGGCCTAGGGAAAAAATAAACATACCGCTGTAATCGGGCGAGTTTCTACTTTCAGAAGCAACAGGAACTTTTGGTTTAGGTCAATCCGTTCGCGAGATATGGGAGTTTGAAGCTAAGAAATGGTTGAGAAGACAACAAATTTTTCGCAGTTCTGCTGCTCCAAACGCTTAACCAGAATGGCCTAGGGAAAAAATACACAAACCGTTGTAATCCGGCGAGTTTCTACTTTCAGATGCAGTAGGAATTTTTGGGTTAGGTCAATCCGTTCGCGAGATATGGGAGTTTGAAGCCAAGAAATGGTTGAGAAGGCAAAAAATTTTTCGCAATTCTGCTGCTCCAAACGCTTAACAAGAATGGCCTAGGGAAAAAATACACATACCGTTGTAATCGGGTGAGTTTCTACTTTCAGATGCAACAGGAATTTTTGGGTTAGGACAATCCGTTCGCGAGATATGGGAGTTTGAATCCAAGAAATGGTTGAGAAGGCAGAAAATTTTTCGCAATTCTGCTGCTCCAAACGCTTAACAAGAATGGCCTAGGGAAAAAATACACATACCGTTGTAATCGGGCGAGTTTCTACTTTCAGATGCAACAGGAATTTTTTGGTTAGGTCAATCCGTTCGCGAGATATGGGAGTTTGAAGCTAAGAAATGGTTGAGAAGACAACAAATTTTTCGCACTTCTGCTGCTCCAAACGCTTAACCAGAATGGCCTAGGGAAAAAATGCACATACCGTTGTAATCGGGCGAGTTTCTACTTTCAGATGCAGTAGGAATTTTTGGGTTAGGTCAATCCGTTCGCGAGATATGGGAGTTTGAATCCAAGAAATGGTTGGGAAGGCAAAAAATTTTTCGCAATTCTGCTGCTCCACACGCTTAACCAGAATGGCCTAGGGAAAAAATACACATACCGTTGTAATCGGGCGAGTTTCTACTTTCAGATGCAACAGGAATTTTTGGGTTAGGACAATCCGTTCGCGAGATATGGGAGTTTGAAGCCAAGAAATGGTTGAGAAGGCAGAAAATTTTTCGCAATTCTGCTGCTCCAAACGCTTAACAAGAATGGCCTAGGGAAAAAATACACATACCGTTGTAATCGGGCGAGTTTCTACTTTCAGATGCAACAGGAATTTTTGGGTTAGGTCAATCCGTTCGCGAGATATGGGAGTTTGAAGCTAAGAAATGATTGAGAAGACAACAAATTTTTCGCACTTCTGCTGCTCCAAACGCTTAACCAGAATGGCCTAGGGAAAAAAATACACATACCGTTGTAATCGGGCGAGTTTCTACTTTCAGATGCAATTGGAATTTTTGGGTTAGGTCAATCCGTTCGCGAGATATGGGAGTTTGAAGCCAAGAAATGGTTGAGAAGGCAACAAATTTTTCGCAATTCTGCTGCTCCAAACGCTTAACCAGAATGGCCTAGGGAAAAAATACACATACCGTTGTAATCGGGGGAGATTCTACTTTCAGATGCAACAGGAATTTTTGGGTTAGGTCAATCCGTTCGCGAGATATGGGTGTTTGACGCTAAGAAATGGTTGAGAGGACAACAAATTTTTCGCAATTCTGCTGCTCCAAACGCTTAACCAGAATGGCCTAGGGAAAAAATACACATACCGTTGTAATCGGGCGAGTTTCTACTTTCAGATGCAGTAGGAATTTTTGGGTTAGGTCAATCCGTTCGCGAGATATGGGAGTTTGAAGCCAAGAAATGGTTGAGAAGGCAAAAAATTTTTCGCCATTCTGCTGCTCCAAACGCTTAACAAGAATGGCCTAGGGAAAAAATACACATACCGTTGTAATCGGGCGAGTTTCTACTTTCAGATGCAACAGGAATTTTTGAGTTAGGTCAATCCGTTCGAGAGATATGGGAGTTTGACGCTAAGAAATGGTTGAGAAGACAACAAATTTTTCGCAATTCCGCTGCTCCAAACGCTTAACCAGAATGGCCTAGGGAAAAAATACACATACCGTTGTAATCGGGCGAGTTTCTACTTTCAGATGCAATAGGAATTTTTGGGTTAGGTCAATCCGTTCGCCAGATATGGGAGTTTGAAGCCAAGAAATGGTTGAGAAGGCAAGAAATTTTTCGCAATTCTGCTGCTCCAAACGCTTAACCAGAATGACCTAGGGAAAAAATACACATACCGCTGTAATCGGGTGTGTTTCTACTTTCAGATACAATAGGAATTTTTGGGTTAGGTCAATCCGTTCGCGAGATATGGGAGTTTGAAGCCAAGAAATGGTTGAGAAGGCGAAAAATTTTTCGCAATTCTGCTGCTCCAAACGCTTAACAAGAATGGCCTAGGGTAAAAATACACATACCGCTGTAATCGGGCGAGTTTCTACTTTCAGACGCAACAGGAATTTTTGAGTTAGGTCAATCCGTTCGCGAGACACGGGAGTTTGAAGCCAAGGAATGGCTGAGAAGGCAAAAAATTTTTCGCAATTCTGCTGCTCCAAACGCTTAACCAGAATGGCCTAGGGAAAAAATACACATACCGTAGTAATCGGGCGAGTTTCTACTTTCAGATACAATAGGAATTTTTGGGTTAGGTCAATCCGTACGCGAGATATGGGAGTTTGAAGCCAAGAAATGGTTGAGAAGGCAAAAAATTTTTCGCAATTCAGCTGCTCCAAACGCTTAACCAGAATGGCCTAGGGAAAAAATACACATACCGCTGTAATCGGGCGAGTTTCTACATTCAGATGCAATAGGAATTTTTGGGTTAGGTCAATCCGTTCGCGAGATATGGGAGTTTGAAGCCAAGAAATGGTTGAGAAGGCAAAAAATTTTTCGCAATTCTGCTGCTCCAAACGCTTAACCAGAATGGCCTAGGGAAAAAATACACACACCGTTGTAATCGGGCGAGTTTCTACTTTCAGACGCTACAGGAATTTTTGGGTTTGTTCAATCCGTTCGCGAGATATGGGAGTTTGACGCTAAGAAATGGTTGAGAGGACAACAAATTTTTCGCCATTCTGCTGCTCCAAACGCTTAACAAGAATGGCCTAGGGAAAAAATACACATACCGTTGTAATCGGGCGAGTTTCTACTTTCAGATGCAACAGGAATTTTTGGGTTAGGTCAATCCGTTCGAGAGATATGGGAGTTTGACGCTAAGAAATGGTTGAGAAGACAACAAATTTTTCGCAATTCCGCTGCTCCAAACACTTAACCAGAATGGCCTAGGGAAAAAATACACATACCGTTGTAATCGGGCGAGTTTCTACTTTCAGATGCCATAGGAATTTTTGGGTTAGGTCAATCCGTTCGCCAGATATGGGAGTTTGAAGCCTAGAAGTGGTTGAGAAGGCAAAAAATTTTTCGCAATTCTGCTGCTCCAAACGCTTAACCAGAATGGCCTAGGGAAAAAATACACATACCGCTGTAATCGGGTGTGTTTCTACTTTCAGATACAATAGGAATTTTTGGGTTAGGTCAATCCGTTCGCGAGATATGGGAGTTTGAAGCCAAGAAATGGTTGAGAAGGCGAAAAATTTTTCGCAATTCTGCTGCTCCAAACGCTTAACAAGAATGGCCTAGGGTAAAAATACACATACCGCTGTAATCGGGCGAGTTTCTACTTTCAGACGCAACAGGAATTTTTGAGATAGGTCAATCCGTTCGCGAGACACGGGAGTTTGAAGCCAAGGAATGGTTGAGAAGGCAAAAAATTTTTCGCAATTCTGCTGCTCCAAACGCTTAACCAGAATGGCCTAGGGAAAAAATACACATACCGTAGTAATCGGGCGAGTTTCTACTTTCAGATGCAACAGGAATTTTTGGGTTAGGTCAATCCGTTCGCGAGATATGGGAGTTTGACGCCTAGGAATGGTTGAGAAGGCGAAAAATTTTTCGCAATTCTGCTGCTCCAAACGCTTAACAAGAATGGCCTAGGGTAAAAATACACATACCGCTGTAATCGGGCGAGTTTCTACTTTCAGACGCAACAGGAATTTTTGAGTTACGTCAATCCGTTCGCGAGATATGGGAGTTTGAAGCCAAGGAATGGTTGAGAAGGCAAAAAATTTTTCGCAATTCTGCTGCTCCAAACGCTTAACCAGAATGGCCTAGGGAAAAAATACACATACCGTTGTAATCGGACGAGTTTCTACTTTCAGATGCAACAGGAATTTTTGGGTTAGGTCAATCCGTTCGCGAGATATGGGAGTTTGACGCTAAGAAATGGTTGAGAAGACAACAAATTTTTCGCAATTCTGCTGCTCCAAACGCTTAACCAGAATGGACTAGGGAAAAAATACACATACCGTTGTAATCGGGCGAGTTTCTACTTTCAGATGCAATAGGAATTTTTGGGTTAGGTCAATCCGTTCGCGAGATATGGGAGTTTGAAGCCAAGAAATGGTTGAGAAGGCAAAAAATTTTTCGCAATTCTGCTGCTCCAAACGCTTAACCAGAATAGCCTAGGGAAAAAATACACATACCGCTGTTATCGAGCGAGTTTCTACTTTCAGATACAATAGGAATTTTTGGGTTAGGTCAATCCGTTCGCGAGATATGGGAGTTTGAAGCCAAGAAATGGTTGAGAAGGCAAAAAAATTTTCGTAATTCTGCTGCTCCAAACGCTTAACCAGAATAGCCTAGGGAAAAAATACACATACCGCTGTTATCGAGCGAGTTTCTACTTTCAGATACAATAGGAATTTTTGGGTTAGGTCAATCCGTTCGCGAGATATGGGAGTTTGAAGCCAAGAAATGGTTGAGAAGGCAAAAAATTTTTCGCAATTCAGCTGCTCCAAACGCTTAACCAGAATGGCCTAGGGAAAAAATACACATACCGCTGTAATCGGGCGAGTTTCTACTTTCAGATGCAATAGGAATTTTTGGGTTAGGTCAATCCGTTCGCGAGATATGGGAGTTTGAAGCCAAGAAATGGTTGAGATGGCAAAAAATTTTTCGCAATTCTGCTGCTCCAAACGCTTAACCAGAATGGCCTAGGGAAAAAATACACATACCGTTGTAATCGGGCGAGTTTCTACTTTCAGACGCTACAGGAATTTTTGGGTTTGTTCAATCCGTTCGCGAGATATGGGAGCTTGACGCTAAGAAATGGTTGAGAGGACAACAAATTTTTCGCAATTCTGCTGCTCCAAACGCTTAACCAGAATGGCCTAGGGAAAAAATACACATACCGTTGTAATCGGGCGAGTTTCTACTTTCAGATGCAGCAGGAATTTTTGGGTTAGGTCAATCCGTTCGCGAGATATGGGAGTTTGAAGCCAAGAAATGGTTGAGAAGGCAAAAAATTTTTCGCAATTCTGCTGCTCCACACGCTTAACCAGAATGGCCTAGGGAAAAAATACACATACCGTTGTAATCGGGCGAGTATCTACTTTCAGATGCAGTAGGAATTTTTGGGTTAGGTCAATCCGTTCGCGAGATATGGGAGTTTGAAGCCAAGAAATGGTTGAGAAGGCAGAAAATTTTTCGCAATTTTGCTGCTCCAAACGCTTAACAAGAATGGCCTAGGGAAAAAATACACATACCGTTGTAATCGGGCGAGTTTCTACTTTCAGATGCAACAGGAATTTTTGGGTTAGGTCAATCCGTTCGCGAGATATGGGAGTTTGAAGCTAAGAAATGGTTGAGAAGACAAAAAATTTTTCGCACTTCTGCTGCTCCAAACGCTTAACCAGAATGGCCTAGGGAAAAAATACACATACCGTTGTATTCGGGCGAGTTTCTACTTTCAGATGCAATTGGAATTTTTGGGTTAGGTCAATCCGTTCGCGAGATATGGGAGTTTGAAGCCAAGAAATGGTTGAGAAGGCAACAAATTTTTCGCAATTCTGCTGCTCCAAACGCTTAACCAGAATGGCCTAGGGAAAAAATACACATACCGCTGTAATCGGGCGAGTTTCTACTTTCAGATGCAATAGGAATTTTTGGGTAAGGTCAATCCGTTCGCGAGATATGGGAGTTTGAAGCCAAGAAATGGTTGAGAAGGCAAAAAATTTTTCGCAATTCTGCTGCTCCAAACGCTTAACCAGAATGGCCTAGGGAAAAAATACACATACCGTTGTAATCGGGCGAGTTTCTACTTTCAGATGCAGTAGGAATTTTTGGGTTAGGTCAATACGTTCGCGAGATATGGGAGTTTGAAGCCAAGAAATGGTTGAGAAGGCAAAAAATTTTTCGCAATTCTGCTGCTCCACACGCTTAACCAGAATGGCCTAGGGAAAAAATACACATACCGTTGTAATCGGGCGAGTTTCTACTTTCAGATGCAGTAGGAATTTTTGGGTGAGGTCAATCCGTTCGCGAGATATGGGAGTTTGAAGCCAAGAAATGGTTGAGAAGGCAGAAAATTTTTCGCAATTCTGCTGCTCCAAACGCTTAACAAGAATGGCCTAGGGAAAAAATACACATACCGTTGTAATCGGGCGAGTTTCTACTTTCAGATGCAACAGGAATTTTTGGGTTAGGTCAATCCGTTCGCGAGATATGGGAGTTTGAAGCTAAGAAATGGTTGAGAAGACAACAAATTTTTCGCACTTCTGCTGCTCCAAACGCTTAACCAGAATGGCCTAGGGAAAAAATACACATACCGTTGTAATCGGGCGAGTTTCTACTTTCAGATGCAATTGGAATTTTTGGGTTAGGTCAATCCGTTCGCGAGATATGGGAGTTTGAAGCCAAGAAATGGTTGAGAAGGCAACAAATTTTTCGCAATTCTGCTGCTCCAAACGCTTAACCAGAATGGCCTAGGGAAAAAATACACATACCGTTGTAATCGGGCGAGTTTCTACTTTCAGATGCAACAGGAATTTTTGGGTTAGGTCAATCCGTTCGCGAGATATGGGAGTTTGACGCTAAGAAATGGTTGAGAGGACAACAAATTTTTCGCAATTCTGCTGCGCCAAACGCTTAACCAGAATGGCCTAGGGAAAAAATACACATACCTTTGTGATCGGGCGAGTTTCTACTTTCAGATGCAGTAGGAATTTTTGGGTTAGGTCAATCCGTTCGCGAGATATGGGAGTTTGAAGCCAAGAAATGGTTGAGAAGGCAAAAAATTTTTCGCAATTCTGCTGCTCCAAACGCTTAACAAGAATGGCCTAGGGAAAAAGTACACATACCGTTGTAATCGGGCGAGTTTCTACTTTCTGATGCAACAGGAATTTTTGGGTTAGGTCAATCCGTTCGAAAGATATGGGAGTTTGACGCTAAGAAATGGTTGAGAAGACAACAAATTTTTCGCAATTCTGCTGCTCCAAACGCTTAACCAGAATGGCCTAGGGAAAAAATACACATACCGTAGTAATCGGGCGAGTTTCTACTTTCAGATGCAACAGGAATTTTTGGGTTGGGTCAATACGTTCGCGAGATATGGGAGTTTGAAGCCAAGAAATGGTTGAGAAGGCAACAAATTTTTCGCAATTCTGCTGCTCCACACGCTTAACAAGAATGGCCTAGGGTAAAAATACACATACCGCTGTAATCGGGCGAGTTTCTACTTTCAGATGCAACAGGAATTTTTGGGTTAGGTCAATCCGTTCGCGAGATATGGGAGTTTGACGCTAAGAAATGGTTGAGAAGACAACAAATTTTTCGCAATTCTGCTGCTCCAAACGCTTAACCAGAATGGCCTAGGGAAAAAATACACATACCGTTGTAATCGGGCGAGTTTCTACTTTCAGATGCAATAGGAATTTTTGGGTTAGGTCAATCCGTTCGCAAGATATGGGAGTTTGAAGCCAAGAAATGGTTGAGAAGGCAAAAAATTTTTCGCAATTCTGCTGCTCCAAACGCTTAACCAGAGTGGCCTAGGGAAAAAATAAACATACCGCTGTAATCGGGCGAGTTTCTACTTTCAGAAGCAACAGGAATTTTTGGTTTAGGTCAATCCGTTCGCGAGATATGGGAGTTTGAAGCTAAGAAATGGTTGAGAAGACAACAAATTTTTTGCACTTCTGCTGCTCCAAACGCTTAACCAGAATAGCCTAGGGAAAAAATACACATACCGCTGTTATCGAGCGAGTTTCTACTTTCAAATACAATAGGAATTTTTGGGTTAGGTCAATCCGTTCGCGAGATATGGGAGTTTGAAGCCAAGAAATGGTTGAGAAGGCAGAAAATTTTTCGCAATTCTGCTGCTCCAAACGCTTAACAAGAATGGCCTAGGGAAAAAATACACATACCGTTGTAATCGGGCGAGTTTCTACTTTCAGATGCAACAGGAATTTTTGGGTTAGGTCAATCCGTTCGCGAGATATGGGAGTTTGAAGCTAAGAAATGGTTGAGAAGACAACAAATTTTTCGCACTTCTGCTGCTCCAAACGCTTAACCAGAATGGCCTAGGGAAAAAATACACATACCGTTGTAATCGGGCGAGTTTCTACTTTCAGATGCAATTGGAATTTTTGGGTTAGGTCAATCCGTTCGCGAGATATGGGAGTTTGAAGCCAAGAAATGGTTGAGAAGGCAACAAATTTTTCGCAATTCTGCTGCTCCAAACGCTTAACCAGAATGGCCTAGGGAAAAAATACACATACCGTTGTAATCGGGCGAGTTTCTACTTTCAGATGCAACAGGAATTTTTGGGTTAGGTCAATCCGTTCGCGAGATATGGGAGTTTGACGCTAAGAAATGGTTGAGAGGACAACAAATTTTTCGCAATTCTGCTGCGCCAAACGCTTAACCAGAATGGCCTAGGGAAAAAATACACATACCTTTGTGATCGGGCGAGTTTCTACTTTCAGATGCAGTAGGAATTTTTGGGTTAGGTCAATCCGTTCGCGAGATATGGGAGTTTGAAGCCAAGAAATGGTTGAGAAGGCAAAAAATTTTTCGCAATTCTGCTGCTCCAAACGCTTAACAAGAATGGCCTAGGGAAAAAGTACACATACCGTTGTAATCGGGCGAGTTTCTACTTTCTGATGCAACAGGAATTTTTGGGTTAGGTCAATCCGTTCGAAAGATATGGGAGTTTGACGCTAAGAAATGGTTGAGAAGACAACAAATTTTTCGCAATTCTGCTGCTCCAAA
This sequence comes from Ptiloglossa arizonensis, assembly GCF_051014685.1. Taxonomy (NCBI): domain Eukaryota; kingdom Metazoa; phylum Arthropoda; class Insecta; order Hymenoptera; family Colletidae; genus Ptiloglossa; species Ptiloglossa arizonensis. Next base: position 707,539 of record NW_027478556.1, on the reverse strand, counting down.
CGCTTAACCAGAATGGCCTAGGGAAAAAATACACATACCGTAGTAATCGGGCGAGTTTCTACTTTCAGATGCAACAGGAATTTTTGGGTTGGGTCAATACGTTCGCGAGATATGGGAGTTTGAAGCCAAGAAATGGTTGAGAAGGCAACAAATTTTTCGCAATTCTGCTGCTCCACACGCTTAACAAGAATGGCCTAGGGTAAAAATACACATACCGCTGTAATCGGGCGAGTTTCTACTTTCAGATGCAACAGGAATTTTTGGGTTAGGTCAATCCGTTCGCGAGATATGGGAGTTTGACGCTAAGAAATGGTTGAGAAGACAACAAATTTTTCGCAATTCTGCTGCTCCAAACGCTTAACCAGAATGGCCTAGGGAAAAAATACACATACCGTTGTAATCGGGCGAGTTTCTACTTTCAGATGCAATAGGAATTTTTGGGTTAGGTCAATCCGTTCGCAAGATATGGGAGTTTGAAGCCAAGAAATGGTTGAGAAGGCAAAAAATTTTTCGCAATTCTGCTGCTCCAAACGCTTAACCAGAGTGGCCTAGGGAAAAAATAAACATACCGCTGTAATCGGGCGAGTTTCTACTTTCAGAAGCAACAGGAATTTTTGGTTTAGGTCAATCCGTTCGCGAGATATGGGAGTTTGAAGCTAAGAAATGGTTGAGAAGACAACAAATTTTTCGCACTTCTGCTGCTCCAAACGCTTAACCAGAATAGCCTAGGGAAAAAATACACATACCGCTGTTATCGAGCGAGTTTCTACTTTCAAATACAATAGGAATTTTTGGGTTAGGTCAATCCGTTCGCGAGATATGGGAGTTTGAAGCCAAGAAATGGTTGAGAAGGCAACAAATTTTTCGCAATTCTGCTGCTCCAAACGCTTAACCAGAATAGCCTAGGGAAAAAATACACATACCGCTGTTATCGAGCGAGTTTCTACTTTCAGATACAATAGGAATTTTTGGGTTAGGTCAATCCGTTCGCGAGATATGGGAGTTGGAAGCCAAGAAATGGTTGAGAAAGCAAAAAATTTTTCGCAATTCAGCTGCTCCAAACGCTTAACCAGAATGGCCTAGGGAAAAAATACACATACCGCTGTAATCGGGCGAGTTTCTACTTTCAGATGCAATAGGAATTTTTGGGTTAGGTCAATCCGTTCGCGAGATATGGGAGTTTGAAGCCAAAAAATGGTTGAGAAGGCAAAAAATTTTTCGCAATTCTGCTGCTCAAAACGCTTAACCAGAATGGCCTAGGGAAAAAATACACATACCGTTGTAATCGGGCGAGTTTCTACTTTCAGACGCTACAGGAATTTTTGGGTTAGGTCAATCCGTTCGCGAGATATGGGAGTTTGAAGCCAAGAAATGGTTGAGAAGGCAAAAAATTTTTCGCAATACTGCTGCTCCACACGCTTAACCAGAATGGCCTAGGGAAAAAATACACATACCGTTGTAATCGGGCGAGTTTCTACTTTCAGATGCAACAGGAATTTTTGGGTTAGGACAATCCGTTCGCGAGATATGGGAGTTTGAAGCCAAGATATGGTTGAGAAGGCAGAAAATTTTTCGCAATTCTGCTGCTCCAAACGCTTAACAAGAATGGCCTAGGGAAAAAATACACATACCGTTGTAATCGGGCGAGTTTCTACTTTCAGATGCAACAGGAATTTTTGGGTTAGGTCAATCCGTCCGCGAGATATGGGAGTTTGAAGCTAAGAAATGGTTGAGAAGACAACAAATTTTTCGCACTTCTGCTGCTCCAAACGCTTAACCAGAATGGCCTAGGGAAAAAATACACATACCGTTGTATTCGGGCGAGTTTCTACTTTCAGATGCAATTGGAATTTTTGGGTTAGGTCAATCCGTTCGCGAGATATGGGAGTTTGAAGCCAAGAAATGGTTGAGAAGGCAACAAATTTTTCGCAATTCTGCTGCTCCAAACGCTTAACCAGAATGGCCTAGGGAGAAAATACACATACCGCTGTAATCGGGCGAGTTTCTACTTTCAGATGCAATAGGAATTTTTGGGTAAGGTCAATCCGTTCGCGAGATATGGGAGTTTGAAGCCAAGAAATGGTTGAGAAGGCAAAAAATTTTTCGCAATTCTGCTGCTCCAAACGCTTAACCAGTATGGCCTAGGGAAAAAATACACATACCGTTGTAATCGGGCGAGTTTCTACTTTCAGATGCAGTAGGAATTTTTGGGTTAGGTCAATACGTTCGCGAGATATGGGAGTTTGAAGCCAAGAAATGGTTGAGAAGGCAAAAAATTTTTCGCAATTCTGCTGCTCCACACGCTTAACCAGAATGGCCTAGGGAAAAAATACACATACCGTTGTAATCGGGCGAGTTTCTACTTTCAGATGCAGTAGGAATTTTTGGGTTAGGTCAATCCGTTCGCGAGATATGGGAGTTTGAAGCCAAGAAATGGTTGAGAAGGCAGAAAATTTTTCGCAATTCTGCTGCTCCAAACGCTTAACAAGAATGGCCTAGGGAAAAAATACACATACCGTTGTAATCGGGCGAGTTTCTACTTTCAGATGCAACAGGAATTTTTGGGTTAGGTCAATCCGTTCGCGAGATATGGGAGTTTGAAGCTAAGAAATGGTTGAGAAGACAACAAATTTTTCGCACTTCTGCTGCTCCAAACGCTTAACCAGAATGGCCTAGGGAAAAAATACACATACCGTTGTAATCGGGCGAGTTTCTACTTTCAGATGCAATTGGAATTTTTGGGTTAGGTCAATCCGTTCGCGAGATATGGGAGTTTGAAGCCAAGAAATGGTTGAGAAGGCAACAAATTTTTCGCAATTCTGCTGCTCCAAACGCTTAACCAGAATGGCCTAGGGAAAAAATACACATACCGTTGTAATCGGGCGAGTTTCTACTTTCAGATGCAACAGGAATTTTTGGGTTAGGTCAATCCGTTCGCGAGATATGGGAGTTTGACGCTAAGAAATGGTTGAGAGGACAACAAATTTTTCGCAATTCTGCTGCACCAAACGCTTAACCAGAATGGCCTAGGGAAAAAATGCACATACCGCTGTAATCGGGCGAGTTTCTACTTTCAGATACAATAGGAATTTTTGGGTTAGGTCAATCCGTTTGCGAGATATGGGAGTTTGAAGCCAAGAAATGGTTGAGAAGGCGAAAAATTTTTCGCAATTCTGCTGCTCCAAACGCTTAACAAGAATGGCCTAGGGTAAAAATACACATACCGCTGTAATCGGGCGAGTTTCTACTTTCAGACGCAACAGGAATTTTTGAGTTAGGTCAATCCGTTCGCGAGACATGGGAGTTTGAAGCCAAGGAATGGTTGAGAAGGCAAAAAATTTTTCGCAATTCTGCTGCTCCAAACGCTTAACCAGAATGGCCTAGGGAAAAAATACACATACCGTAGTAATCGGGCGAGTTTCTACTTTCAGATGCAACAGGAATTTTTGGGTTGGGTCAATACGTTCGCGAGATATGGGAGTTTGAAGCCAAGAAATGGTTGAGAAGGCAACAAATTTTTCGCAATTCTGCTGCTCCACACGCTTAACAAGAATGGCCTAGGGTAAAAATACACATACCGCTGTAATCGGGCGAGTTTCTACTTTCAGATGCAACAGGAATTTTTGGGTTAGGTCAATCCGTTCGCGAGATATGGGAGTTTGACGCTAAGAAATGGTTGAGAAGACAACAAATTTTTCGCAATTCTGCTGCTCCAAACGCTTAACCAGAATGGCCTAGGGAAAAAATACACATACCGTTGTAATCGGGCGAGTTTCTACTTTCAGATGCAATAGGAATTTTTGGGTTAGGTCAATCCGTTCGCGAGATATGGGAGTTTGAAGCCAAGAAATGGTTGAGAAGGCAAAAAATTTTTCGCAATTCTGCTGCTCCAAACGCTTAACCAGAATGGCCTAGGGAAAAAATACACATACCGTTGTAATCGGGCGAGTTTCTACTTTCAGATGCAATAGGAATTTTTGGGTTAGGTCAATCCGTTCGCAAGATATGGGAGTTTGAAGCCAAGAAATGGTTGAGAAGGCAAAAAATTTTTCGCAATTCTGCTGCTCCAAACGCTTAACCAGAGTGGCCTAGGGAAAAAATAAACATACCGCTGTAATCGGGCGAGTTTCTACTTTCAGAAGCAACAGGAATTTTGGTTTAGGTCAATCCGTTCGCGAGATATGGGAGTTTGAAGCTAAGAAATGGTTGAGAAGACAACAAATTTTTCGCACTTCTGCTGCTCCAAACGCTTAACCAGAATAGCCTAGGGAAAAAATACACATACCGCTGTTATCGAGCGAGTTTCTACTTTCAAATACAATAGGAATTTTTGGGTTAGGTCAATCCGTTCGCGAGATATGGGAGTTTGAAGCCAAGAAATGGTTGAGAAGGCAACAAATTTTTCGCAATTCTGCTGCTCCAAACGCTTAACCAGAAGAGCCTAGGGAAAAAATACACATACCGCTGTTATCGAGCGAGTTTCTACTTTCAGATACAATAGGAATTTTTGGGTTAGGTCAATCCGTTCGCGAGATATGGGAGTTGGAAGCCAAGAAATGGTTGAGAAAGCAAAAAATTTTTCGCAATTCAGCTGCTCCAAACGCTTAACCAGAATGGCCTAGGGAAAAAATACACATACCGCTGTAATCGGGCGAGTTTCTACTTTCAGATGCAATAGGAATTTGTGGGTTAGGTCAATCCGTTCGCGAGATATGGGAGTTTGAAGCCAAAAAATGGTTGAGAAGGCAAAAAATTTTTCGCAATTCTGCTGCTCAAAACGCTTAACCAGAATGGCCTAGGGAAAAAATACACATACCGTTGTAATCGGGCGAGTTTCTACTTTCAGACGCTACAGGAATTTTTGGGTTTGTTCAATCCGTTCGCGAGATATGGGAGTTTGACGCTAAGAAATGGTTGAGAGGACAACAAATTTTTCGCAATTCTGCTGCTCCAAACGCTTAACCAGAATGGCCTAGGGAAAAAATACACATACCGTTGTAATCGGGCGAGTTTCTACTTTCAGATGCAGTAGGAATTTTTGGGTTATGTCAATCCGTTCGCGAGATATGGGAGTTTGAAGCCAAGAAATGGTTGAGAAGGCAAAAAATTTTTCACAATTCTGCTGCTCCACACGCTTAACCAGAATGGCCTAGGGAAAAAATACACATACCGTTGTAATCGGGCGAGTTTCTACTTTCAGATGCAATTGGAATTTTTGGGTTAGGTCAATCCGTTCGCGAGATATGGGAGTTTGAAGCCAAGAAATGGTTGAGAAGGCAACAAATTTTTCGCAATTCTGCTGCTCCAAACGCTTAACCAGAATGGCCTAGGGAAAAAATACACATACCGTTGTAATCGGGCGAGTTTCTACTTTCAGATGCAACAGGAATTTTTGGGTTAGGTCAATCCGTTCGCGAGATATGGGAGTTTGACGCTAAGAAATGGTTGAGAGGACAACAAATTTTTCGCAATTCTGCTGCACCAAACGCTTAACCAGAATGGCCTAGGGAAAAAATACACATACCTTTGTGATCGGGCGAGTTTCTACTTTCAGATGCAGTAGGAATTTTTGGGTTAGGTCAATCCGTTCGCGAGATATGGGAGTTTGAAGCCAAGAAATGGTTGAGAAGGCAAAAAATTTTTCGCAATTCTGCTGCTCCAAACGCTTAACAAGAATGGCCTAGGGAAAAAGTACACATACCGTTGTAATCGGGCGAGTTTCTACTTTCTGATGCAACAGGAATTTTTGGGTTAGGTCAATCCGTTCGAAAGATATGGGAGTTTGACGCTAAGAAATGGTTGAGAAGACAACAAATTTTTCGCAATTCCGCTGCTCCAAACGCTTAACCAGAATGGCCTAGGGAAAAAATACACATACCATTGTAATCGGGCGAGTTTCTACTTTCAGATGCAATAGGAATTTTTGGGTTAGGTCAATCCGTTCGCCAGATATGGGAGTTTGAAGCCAAGAAATGGTTGAGAAGGCGAAAAATTTTTCGCAATTCTGCTGCTCCAAACGCTTAACAAGAATGGCCTAGGGTAAAAATACACATACCGCTGTAATCGGGCGAGTTTCTACTTTCAGACGCAACAGGAATTTTTGAGTTAGGTCAATCCGTTCGCGAGACATGGGAGTTTGAAGCCAAGGAATGGTTGAGAAGGCAAAAAATTTTTCGCAATTCTGCTGCTCCAAACGCTTAACCAGAATGGCCTAGGGAAAAAATACACATACCGTTGTAATCGGGCGAGTTTCTACTTTCAGATGCAATAGGAATTTTTGGGTTAGGTCAATCCGTTCGCGAGATATGGGAGTTTGAAGCCAAGAAATGGTTGAGAAGGCAAAAAATTTTTCGCAATTCTGCTGCTCCAAACGCTTAACCAGAATAGCCTAGGGAAAAAATACACATACCGCTGTTATCGAGCGAGTTTCTACTTTCAAATACAATAGGAATTTTTGGGTTAGGTCGATCCGTTCGCGAGATATGGGAGTTTGAAGCCAAGAAATGGTTGAGAAGGCAACAAATTTTTCGCAATTCTGCTGCTCCAAACGCTTAACCAGAATAGCCTAGGGAAAAAATACACATACCGCTGTTATCGAGCGAGTTTCTACTTTCAGATACAATAGGAATTTTTGGGTTAGGTCAATCCGTTCGCGAGATATGGGAGTTGGAAGCCAAGAAATGGTTGAGAAAGCAAAAAATTTTTCGCAATTCAGCTGCTCCAAACGCTTAACCAGAATGGCCTAGGGAAAAAATACACATACCGCTGTAATCGGGCGAGTTTCTACTTTCAGATGCAATAGGAATTTTTGGGTTAGGTCAATCCGTTCGCGAGATATGGGAGTTTGAAGCCAAAAAATGGTTGAGAAGGCAAAAAATTTTTCGCAATTCTGCTGCTCCAAACGCTTAACCAGAATGGCCTAGGGAAAAAATACACATACCGTTGTAATCGGGCGAGTTTCTACTTTCAGATGCAACAGGAATTTTTGGGTTAGGTCAATCCGTTCGCGAGATATGGGAGTTTGACGCTAAGAAATGGTTGAGAGGACAACAAATTTTTCGCAATTCTGCTGCACCAAACGCTTAACCAGAATGGCCTAGGGAAAAAATACACATACCTTTGTGATCGGGCGAGTTTCTACTTTCAGATGCAGTAGGAATTTTTGGGTTAGGTCAATCCGTTCGCGAGATATGGGAGTTTGAAGCCAAGAAATGGTTGAGAAGGCAAAAAATTTTTCGCAATTCTGCTGCTCCAAACGCTTAACAAGAATGGCCTAGGGAAAAAGTACACATACCGTTGTAATCGGGCGAGTTTCTACTTTCTGATGCAACAGGAATTTTTGGGTTAGGTCAATCCGTTCGAAAGATATGGGAGTTTGACGCTAAGAAATGGTTGAGAAGACAACAAATTTTTCGCAATTCCGCTGCTCCAAACGCTTAACCAGAATGGCCTAGGGAAAAAATACACATACCGTTGTAATCGGGCGAGTTTCTACTTTCAGATGCAATAGGAATTTTTGGGTTAGGTCAATCCGTTCGCCAGATATGGGAGTTTGAAGCCAAGAAATGGTTGAGAAGGCAAAAAATTTTTCGCAATTCTGCTGCTCCAAACGCTTAACCAGAATGGCCTAGGGAAAAAATGCACATACCGCTGTAATCGGGCGAGTTTCTACTTTCAGATACAATAGGAATTTTTGGGTTAGGTCAATCCGTTCGCGAGATATGGGAGTTTGAAGCCAAGAAATGGTTGAGAAGGCGAAAAATTTTTCGCAATTTTGCTGCTCCAAACGCTTAACAAGAATGGCCTAGGGTAAAAATACACATACCGCTGTAATCGGGCGAGTTTCTACTTTCAGACGCAACAGGAATTTTTGAGTTAGGTCAATCCGTTCGCGAGACATGGGAGTTTGAAGCCAAGGAATGGTTGAGAAGGCAAAAAATTTTTCGCAATTCTGCTGCTCCAAACGCTTAACCAGAATGGCCTAGGGAAAAAATACACATACCGTTGTAATCGGGCGAGTTTCTACTTTCAGATGCAATAGGAATTTTTGGGTTAGGTCAATCCGTTCGCGAGATATGGGAGTTTGAAGCCAAGAAATGGTTGAGAAGGCAAAAAATTTTTCGCAATTCTGCTGCTCCAAACGCTTAACCAGAATAGCCTAGGGAAAAAATACACATACCGCTGTTATCGAGCGAGTTTCTACTTTCAAATACAATAGGAATTTTTGGGTTAGGTCGATCCGTTCGCGAGATATGGGAGTTTGAAGCCAAGAAATGGTTGAGAAGGCAACAAATTTTTCGCAATTCTGCTGCTCCAAACGCTTAACCAGAATAGCCTAGGGAAAAAATACACATACCGCTGTTATCGAGCGAGTTTCTACTTTCAGATACAATAGGAATTTTTGGGTTAGGTCAATCCGTTCGCGAGATATGGGAGTTGGAAGCCAAGAAATGGTTGAGAAAGCAAAAAATTTTTCGCAATTCAGCTGCTCCAAACGCTTAACCAGAATGGCCTAGGGAAAAAATACACATACCGCTGTAATCGGGCGAGTTTCTACTTTCAGATGCAATAGGAATTTTTGGGTTAGGTCAATCCGTTCGCGAGATATGGGAGTTTGAAGCCAAAAAATGGTTGAGAAGGCAAAAAATTTTTCGCAATTCTGCTGCTCCAAACGCTTAACCAGAATGGCCTAGGGAAAAAATACACATACCGTTGTAATCGGGCGAGTTTCTACTTTCAGACGCTACAGGAATTTTTGGGTTTGTTCAATCCGTTCGCGAGATATGGGAGTTTGACGCTAAGAAATGGTTGAGAGGACAACAAATTTTTCGCAATTCTGCTGCTCCGAACGCTTAACCAGAATGGCCTAGGGAAAAAATACACATACCGTTGTAATCGGGAGAGTTTCTACTTTCAGATGCAGTAGGAATTTTTGGGTTAGGTCAATCCGTTCGCGAGATATGGGAGTTTGAAGACAAGAAATGGTTGAGAAGGCAAAAAATTTTTCACAATTCTGCTGCTCCACACGCTTAACCAGAATGGCCTAGGGAAAAAATACACATACCGTTGTAATCGGGCGAGTTTCTACTTTCAGATGCAGTAGGAATTTTTGGGTTAGGTCACTCCGTTCGCGAGATATGGAAGTTTGAAGCCAAGAAATGGTTGAGAAGGCAAAAAATTTTTCGCAATTCTGCTGCTCCACACGCTTAACCAGAATGGCCTAGGGAAAAAATACACATACCGTTGTAATCGGGCGAGTTTCTACTTTCAGATGCAACAGGAATTTTTGGGTTAGGACAATCCGTTCGCGAGATATGGGAGTTTGAAGCCAAGATATGGTTGAGAAGGCAGAAAATTTTTCGCAATTCTGCTGCTCCAAACGCTTAACAAGAATGGCCTAGGGAAAAAATACACATACCGTTGTAATCGGGCGAGTTTCTACTTTCAGATGCAACAGGAATTTTTGGGTTAGGTCAATCCGTCCGCGAGATATGGGAGTTTGAAGCTAAGAAATGGTTGAGAAGACAACAAATTTTTCGCACTTCTGCTGCTCCAAACGCTTAACCAGAATGGCCTAGGGAAAAAATACACATACCGTTGTAATCGGGCGAGTTTCTACTTTCAGATGCAATTGGAATTTTTGGGTTAGGTCAATCCGTTCGCGAGATATGGGAGTTTGAAGCCAAGAAATGGTTGAGAAGGCAACAAATTTTTCGCAATTCTGCTGCTCCAAACGCTTAACCAGAATGGCCTAGGGAAAAAATACACATACCGTTGTAATCGGGCGAGTTTCTACTTTCAGATGCAACAGGAATTTTTGGGTTAGGTCAATCCGTTCGCGAGATATGGGAGTTTGACGCTAAGAAATGGTTGAGAGGACAACAAATTTTTCGCAATTCTGCTGCTCCAAACGCTTAACCAGAATGGCCTAGGGAAAAAATACACATACCGTTGTAATCGGGCGAGTTTCTACTTTCAGATGCAACAGGAATTTTCTGGTTAGGTCAATCCGTCCGCGAGATATGGGAGTTTGAAGCTAAGAAATGGTTGAGAGGACAACAAATTTTTCGCAATTCTGCTGCTCCAAACGCTTAACCAGAATAGCCTAGGGAAAAAATACACATACCGTTGTAATCGGGAGAGTTTCTACTTTCAGATGCAGTAGGAATTTTTGGGTTAGGTCAATCCGTTCGCGAGATATGGGAGTTTGAAGACAAGAAATGGTTGAGAAGGCAAAAAATTTTTCACAATTCTGCTGCTCCACACGCTTAACCAGAATGGCCTAGGGAAAAAATACACATACCGTTGTAATCGGGCGAGTTTCTACTTTCAGATGCAGTAGGAATTTTTGGGTTAGGTCACTCCGTTCGCGAGATATGGAAGTTTGAAGCCAAGAAATGGTTGAGAAGGCAAAAAATTTTTCGCAATTCTGCTGCTCCACACGCTTAACCAGAATGGCCTAGGGAAAAAATACACATACCGTTGTAATCGGGCGAGTTTCTACTTTCAGATGCAACAGGAATTTTTGGGTTAGGACAATCCGTTCGCGAGATATGGGAGTTTGAAGCCAAGATATGGTTGAGAAGGCAGAAAATTTTTCGCAATTCTGCTGCTCCAAACGCTTAACAAGAATGGCCTAGGGAAAAAATACACATACCGTTGTAATCGGGCGAGTTTCTACTTTCAGATGCAACAGGAATTTTTGGGTTAGGTCAATCCGTCCGCGAGATATGGGAGTTTGAAGCTAAGAAATGGTTGAGAAGACAACAAATTTTTCGCACTTCTGCTGCTCCAAACGCTTAACCAGAATGGCCTAGGGAAAAAATACACATACCGTTGTAATCGGGCGAGTTTCTACTTTCAGATGCAATTGGAATTTTTGGGTTAGGTCAATCCGTTCGCGAGATATGGGAGTTTGAAGCCAAGAAATGGTTGAGAAGGCAACAAATTTTTCGCAATTCTGCTGCTCCAAACGCTTAACCAGAATGGCCTAGGGAAAAAATACACATACCGTTGTAATCGGGCGAGTTTCTACTTTCAGATGCAACAGGAATTTTTGGGTTAGGTCAATCCGTTCGCGAGATATGGGAGTTTGACGCTAAGAAATGGTTGAGAGGACAACAAATTTTTCGCAATTCTGCTGCTCCAAACGCTTAACCAGAATGGCCTAGGGAAAAAATACACATACCGTTGTAATCGGGCGAGTTTCTACTTTCAGATGCAACAGGAATTTTCTGGTTAGGTCAATCCGTCCGCGAGATATGGGAGTTTGAAGCTAAGAAATGGTTGAGAGGACAACAAATTTTTCGCAATTCTGCTGCTCCAAACGCTTAACCAGAATAGCCTAGGGAAAAAATACACATACCGTTGTAATCGGGAGAGTTTCTACTTTCAGATGCAGTAGGAATTTTTGGGTTAGGTCAATCCGTTCGCGAGATATGGGAGTTTGAAGACAAGAAATGGTTGAGAAGGCAAAAAATTTTTCACAATTCTGCTGCTCCACACGCTTAACCAGAATGGCCTAGGGAAAAAATACACATACCGTTGTAATCGGGCGAGTTTCTACTTTCAGATGCAGTAGGAATTTTTGGGTTAGGTCACTCCGTTCGCGAGATATGGAAGTTTGAAGCCAAGAAATGGTTGAGAAGGCAAAAAATTTTTCGCAATTCTGCTGCTCCACACGCTTAACCAGAATGGCCTAGGGAAAAAATACACATACCGTTGTAATCGGGCGAGTTTCTACTTTCAGATGCAACAGGAATTTTTGGGTTAGGACAATCCGTTCGCGAGATATGGGAGTTTGAAGCCAAGATATGGTTGAGAAGGCAGAAAATTTTTCGCAATTCTGCTGCTCCAAACGCTTAACAAGAATGGCCTAGGGAAAAAATACACATACCGTTGTAATCGGGCGAGTTTCTACTTTCAGATGCAACAGGAATTTTTGGGTTAGGTCAATCCGTCCGCGAGATATGGGAGTTTGAAGCTAAGAAATGGTTGAGAAGACAACAAATTTTTCGCACTTCTGCTGCTCCAAACGCTTAACCAGAATGGCCTAGGGAAAAAATACACATACCGTTGTAATCGGGCGAGTTTCTACTTTCAGATGCAATTGGAATTTTTGGGTTAGGTCAATCCGTTCGCGAGATATGGGAGTTTGAAGCCAAGAAATGGTTGAGAAGGCAACAAATTTTTCGCAATTCTGCTGCTCCAAACGCTTAACCAGAATGGCCTAGGGAAAAAATACACATACCGTTGTAATCGGGCGAGTTTCTACTTTCAGATGCAACAGGAATTTTTGGGTTAGGTCAATCCGTTCGCGAGATATGGGAGTTTGACGCTAAGAAATGGTTGAGAGGACAACAAATTTTTCGCAATTCTGCTGCTCCAAACGCTTAACCAGAATGGCCTAGGGAAAAAATACACATACCGTTGTAATCGGGCGAGTTTCTACTTTCAGATGCAACAGGAATTTTCTGGTTAGGTCAATCCGTCCGCGAGATATGGGAGTTTGAAGCTAAGAAATGGTTGAGAGGACAACAAATTTTTCGCAATTCTGCTGCTCCAAACGCTTAACCAGAATAGCCTAGGGAAAAAATACACATACCGCTGTTATCGAGCGAGTTTCTACTTTCAGATACAATAGGAATTTTTGGGTTAGGTCAATCCGTTCGCGAGATATGGGAGTTTGAAGCCAAGAAATGGTTGAGAAAGCAAAAAATTTTTCGCAATTCAGCTGCTCCAAACGCTTAACCGGAATGGCCTAGGGAAAAAATACACATACCGCTGTAATCGGGCGAGTTTCTACTTTCAGATGCAATAGGAATTTTTGGGTTAGGTCAATCCGTTCGCGAGATATGGGAGTTTGAAGCCAAGAAATGGTTGAGAAGGCAAAAAATTTTTCGCAATTCTGCTGCTCAAAACGCTTAACCAGAATGGCCTAGGGAAAAAATACACATACCGTTGTAATCGGGCGAGTTTCTACTTTCAGACGCTACAGGAATTTTTGGGTTTGTTCAATCCGTTCGCGAGATATGGGAGTTTGAGGCTAAGAAATGGTTGAGAGGACAACAAATTTTTCGCAATTCTGCTTCTCCAAACGCTTAACCAGAATGGCCTAGGGAAAAAATACACATACCGTTGTAATCGGGCGAGTTTCTACTTTCAGATGCAGTAGGAATTTTTGGGTTAGGTCAATCCGTTCGCGAGATATGGGAGTTTGAAGCCAAGAAATGGTTGAGAAGGCAAAAAATTTTTCGCAATTCTGCTGCTCCACACGCTTAACCAGAATGGCCTAGGGAAAAAATACACATACCGTTGTAATCGGGCGAGTTTCTACTTTCAGATGCAACAGGAATTTTTGGGTTAGGACAATCCGTTCGCGAGATATGGGAGTTTGAAGCAAAGAAATGGTTGAGAAGGCAGAAAATTTTTCGCAATTCTGCTGCTTCAAACGCTTAACAAGAATGGCCTAGGGAAAAAATACACATACCGTTGTAATCGGGCGAGTTTCTACTTTCAGATGCAACAGGAATTTTCTGGTTAGGTCAATCCTTTCGCGAGATATGGGAGTTTGAAGCTAAGAAATGGTTGAGAAGACAACAAATTTTTCGCACTTCTGCTGCTGCAAACGCTTAACCAGAATGGCCTAAGGAAAAAATACACATACCGTAGTAATCGGGCGAGTTTCTACTTTCAGATGCAATAGGAATTTTTGGGTTAGGTCAATCCGTTCGCGAGATATGGGAGTTTGACGCCAAGGAATGGTTGAGAAGGCGAAAAATTTTTCGCAATTCTGCTGCTCCAAACGCTTAACAAGAATGGCCTAGGGTAAAAATGCACATACCGCTGTAATCGGGCGAGTTTCTACTTTCAGACGCAACAGGAATTTTTGAGTTATATCAATCCGTTCGCCAGATATGGGAGTTTGAAGCCAAGGAATGGTTGAGAAGGCAAAAAATTTTTCGCAATTCTGCTGCTCCAAACGCTTAACCAGAATGGCCTAGGGAAAAAATACACATACCGTTGTAATCGGACGAGTTTCTACTTTCAGATGCAACAGGAATTTTTGGGTTAGGTCAATCCGTTCGCGAGATATGGGAGTTTGACGCTAAGAAATGGTTGAGAAGACAACAAATTGTTCGCAATTCTGCTGCTCCAAACGCTTAACCAGAATGGCCTAGGGAAAAAATACACATACCGTTGTAATCGGGCGAGATTCTACTTTCAGATGCAATAGGAATTTTTGGGTTAGGTCAATCCGTTCGCGAGATATGGGAGTTTGAAGCCAAGAAATGGTTGAGAAGGCAAAAAATTTTTCGCAATTCTGCTGCTCCAAACGCTTAACCAGAATAGCCTAGGGAAAAAATACACATACCGCTGTTATCGAGCGAGTTTCTACTTTCAGATACAATAGGAATTTTTGGGTTAGGTCAATCCGTTCGCGAGATGTGGGAGTTTGAAGCCAAGAAATGGTTGAGAAAGCAAAAAATTTTTCGCAATTCAGCTGCTCCAAACGCATAACCGGAATGGCCTAGGGAAAAAATACACATACCGCTGTAATCGGGCGAGTTTCTACTTTCAGATGCAATAGGAATTTTTGGGTTAGGTCAATCCGTTCGCGAGATATGGGCGTTTGAAGCCAAGAAATGGTTGAGAAGGCAAAAAATTTTTCGCAATTCTGCTGCTCAAAACGCTTAACCAGAATGGCCTAGGGAAAAAATACACATACCGTTGTAATCGGGCTAGTTTCTACTTTCAGACGCTACAGGAATTTTTGGGTTTGTTCAATCCGTTCGCGAGATATGGGAGTTTGACGCTAAGAAATGGTTGAGAGGACAACAAATTTTTCGCAATTCTGCTGCTCCAAACGCTTAACCAGAATGGCCTAGGGAAAAAATACACATACCGTTGTAATCGGGCGAGTTTCTACTTTCAGATGCAGTAGGAATTTTTGGGTTAGGTCAATCCGTTCGCGAGATATGGGAGTTTGAAGCCAAGAAATGGTTGAGAAGGCAAAAAATTTTTCGCAATTCTGCTGCTCCACACGCTTAACCAGAATGGCCTAGGGAAAAAATACACATACCGTTGTAATCGGGCGAGTTTCTACTTTCAGATGCAACAGGAATTTTTGGGTTAGGTCAATCCGTCCGCGAGATATGGGAGTTTGAAGCTAAGAAATGGTTGAGAAGACAACAAATTTTTCGCACTTCTGCTGCTCCAAACGCTTAACCAGAATGGCCTAGGGAAAAAATACACATACCGTTGTAATCGGGCGAGTTTCTACTTTCAGATGCAATTGGAATTTTTGGGTTAGGTCAATCCGTTCGCGAGATATGGGAGTTTGAAGCCAAGAAATGGTTGAGAAGGCAACAAATTTTTCGCAATTCTGCTGCTCCAAACGCTTAACCAGAATGGCCTAGGGAAAAAATACACATACCGTTGTAATCGGGCGAGTTTCTACTTTCAGATGCAACAGGAATTTTTGGGTTAGGTCAATCCGTTCGCGAGATATGGGAGTTTGACGCTAAGAAATGGTTGAGAGGACAACAAATTTTTCGCAATTCTGCTGCTCCAAACGCTTAACCAGAATGGCCTAGGGAAAAAATACACATACCGTTGTAATCGGGCGAGTTTCTACTTTCAGATGCAACAGGAATTTTCTGGTTAGGTCAATCCGTCCGCGAGATATGGGAGTTTGAAGCTAAGAAATGGTTGAGAGGACAACAAATTTTTCGCAATTCTGCTGCTCCAAACGCTTAACCAGAATAGCCTAGGGAAAAAATACACATACCGCTGTTATCGAGCGAGTTTCTACTTTCAGATACAATAGGAATTTTTGGGTTAGGTCAATCCGTTCGCGAGATATGGGAGTTTGAAGCCAAGAAATGGTTGAGAAAGCAAAAAATTTTTCGCAATTCAGCTGCTCCAAACGCTTAACCGGAATGGCCTAGGGAAAAAATACACATACCGCTGTAATCGGGCGAGTTTCTACTTTCAGATGCAATAGGAATTTTTGGGTTAGGTCAATCCGTTCGCGAGATATGGGAGTTTGAAGCCAAGAAATGGTTGAGAAGGCAAAAAATTTTTCGCAATTCTGCTGCTCAAAACGCTTAACCAGAATGGCCTAGGGAAAAAATACACATACCGTTGTAATCGGGCGAGTTTCTACTTTCAGACGCTACAAGAATTTTTGGGTTTGTTCAATCCGTTCGCGAGATATGGGAGTTTGACGCTAAGAAATGGTTGAGAGGACAACAAATTTTTCGCAATTCTGCTTCTCCAAACGCTTAACCAGAATGGCCTAGGGAAAAAATACACATACCGTTGTAATCGGGCGAGTTTCTACTTTCAGATGCAGTAGGAATTTTTGGGTTAGGTCAATCCGTTCGCGAGATATGGGAGTTTGAAGCCAAGAAATGGTTGAGAAGGCAAAAAATTTTTCGCAATTCTGCTGCTCCACACGCTTAACCAGAATGGCCTAGGGAAAAAATACACATACCGTTGTAATCGGGCGAGTTTCTACTTTCAGATGCAACAGGAATTTTTGGGTTAGGACAATCCGTTCGCGAGATATGGGAGTTTGAAGCAAAGAAATGGTTGAGAAGGCAGAAAATTTTTCGCAATTCTGCTGCTTCAAACGCTTAACAAGAATGGCCTAGGGAAAAAATACACATACCGTTGTAATCGGGCGAGTTTCTACTTTCAGATGCAACAGGAATTTTCTGGTTAGGTCAATCCGTTCGCGAGATATGGGAGTTTGAAGCTAAGAAATGGTTGAGAAGACAACAAATTTTTCGCACTTCTGCTGCTGCAAACGCTTAACCAGAATGGCCTAAGGAAAAAATACACATACCGTAGTAATCGGGCGAGTTTCTACTTTCAGATGCAATAGGAATTTTTGGGTTAGGTCAATCCGTTCGCGAGATATGGGAGTTTGAAGCCAAGAAATGGTTGAGAAGGCAAAAAATTTTTCGCACTTCTGCTGCTCCAAACGCTTAACCAGAATAGCCTAGGGAAAAAATACACATACCGCTGTTATCGAGCGAGTTTCTACTTTCAGATGCAACAGGAATTTTCTGGTTAGGTCAATCCGTTCGCGAGATATGGGAGTTTGAAGCTAAGAAATGGTTGAGAAGACAACAAATTTTTCGCACTTCTGCTGCTCCAAACGCTTAACCAGAATGGCCTAGGGAAAAAATACACATACCGTTGTAATCGGGCGAGTTTCTACTTTCAGATGCAGTAGGAATTTTTGGGTTAGGTCAATCCGTTCGCGAGATATGGGAGTTTGAAGCCAAGAAATGGTTGAGAAGGCAAAAAATTTTTCGCACTTCTGCTGCTCCAAACGCTTAACCAGAATGGCCTAGGGAAAAAATACACATACCGTTGTAATCGGGCGAGTTTCTACTTTCAGATGCAATTGGAATTTTTGGGTTAGGTCAATCCGTTCGCGAGATATGGGAGTTTGAAGCCAAGAAATGGTTGAGAAGGCAACAAATTTTTCGCAATTCTGCTGCTCCAAACGCTTAACCAGAATGGCCTAGGGAAAAAATACACATACCGTTGTAATCGGGCGAGTTTCTACTTTCAGATGCAACAGGAATTTTTGGGTTAGGTCAATCCGTTCGCGAGATATGGGAGTTTGACGCTAAGAAATGGTTGAGAGGACAACAAATTTTTCGCAATTCTGCTGCTCCAAACGCTTAACCAGAATGGCCTAGGGAAAAAATACACATACCGTTGTAATCGGGCGAGTTTCTACTTTCAGATGCAACAGGAATTTTCTGGTTAGGTCAATCCGTCCGCGAGATATGGGAGTTTGAAGCTAAGAAATGGTTGAGAGGACAACAAATTTTTCGCAATTCTGCTGCTCCAAACGCTTAACCAGAATAGCCTAGGGAAAAAATACACATACCGCTGTTATCGAGCGAGTTTCTACTTTCAGATACAATAGGAATTTTTGGGTTAGGTCAATCCGTTCGCGAGATATGGGAGTTTGAAGCCAAGAAATGGTTGAGAAAGCAAAAAATTTTTCGCAATTCAGCTGCTCCAAACGCTTAACCGGAATGGCCTAGGGAAAAAATACACATACCGCTGTAATCGGGCGAGTTTCTACTTTCAGATGCAATAGGAATTTTTGGGTTAGGTCAATCCGTTCGCGAGATATGGGAGTTTGAAGCCAAGAAATGGTTGAGAAGGCAAAAAATTTTTCGCAATTCTGCTGCTCAAAACGCTTAACCAGAATGGCCTAGGGAAAAAATACACATACCGTTGTAATCGGGCGAGTTTCTACTTTCAGACGCTACAAGAATTTTTGGGTTTGTTCAATCCGTTCGCGAGATATGGGAGTTTGACGCTAAGAAATGGTTGAGAGGACAACAAATTTTTCGCAATTCTGCTTCTCCAAACGCTTAACCAGAATGGCCTAGGGAAAAAATACACATACCGTTGTAATCGGGCGAGTTTCTACTTTCAGATGCAGTAGGAATTTTTGGGTTAGGTCAATCCGTTCGCGAGATATGGGAGTTTGAAGCCAAGAAATGGTTGAGAAGGCAAAAAATTTTTCGCAATTCTGCTGCTCCACACGCTTAACCAGAATGGCCTAGGGAAAAAATACACATACCGTTGTAATCGGGCGAGTTTCTACTTTCAGATGCAACAGGAATTTTTGGGTTAGGACAATCCGTTCGCGAGATATGGGAGTTTGAAGCAAAGAAATGGTTGAGAAGGCAGAAAATTTTTCGCAATTCTGCTGCTTCAAACGCTTAACAAGAATGGCCTAGGGAAAAAATACACATACCGTTGTAATCGGGCGAGTTTCTACTTTCAGATGCAACAGGAATTTTCTGGTTAGGTCAATCCGTTCGCGAGATATGGGAGTTTGAAGCTAAGAAATGGTTGAGAAGACAACAAATTTTTCGCACTTCTGCTGCTGCAAACGCTTAACCAGAATGGCCTAAGGAAAAAATACACATACCGTAGTAATCGGGCGAGTTTCTACTTTCAGATGCAATAGGAATTTTTGGGTTAGGTCAATCCGTTCGCGAGATATGGGAGTTTGACGCCAAGGAATGGTTGAGAAGGCGAAAAATTTTTCGCAATTCTGCTGCTCCAAACGCTTAACAAGAATGGCCTAGGGTAAAAATGCACATACCGCTGTAATCGGGCGAGTTTCTACTTTCAGACGCAACAGGAATTTTTGAGTTATATCAATCCGTTCGCCAGATATGGGAGTTTCAAGCCAAGGAATGGTTGAGAAGGCAAAAAATTTTTCGCAATTCTGCTGCTCCAAACGCTTAACCAGAATGGCCTAGGGAAAAAATACACATACCGTTGCAATCGGACGAGTTTCTACTTTCAGATGCAACAGGAATTTTTGGGTTAGGTCAATCCGTTCGCGAGATATGGGAGTTTGACGCTAAGAAATGGTTGAGAAGACAACAAATTGTTCGCAATTCTGCTGCTCCAAACGCTTAACCAGAATGGCCTAGGGAAAAAATACACATACCGTTGTAATCGGGCGAGATTCTACTTTCAGATGCAATAGGAATTTTTGGGTTAGGTCAATCCGTTCGCGAGATATGGGAGTTTGAAGCCAAGAAATGGTTGAGAAGGCAAAAAATTTTTCGCAATTCTGCTGCTCCAAACGCTTAACCAGAATAGTCTAGGGAAAAAATACACATACCGCTGTTATCGAGCGAGTTTCTACTTTCAGATACAATTGGAATTTTTGGGTTAGGTCAATCCGTTCGCGAGATATGGGAGTTTGAAGCCAAGAAATGGTTGAGAAGGCAAAAAATTTTTCGCAATTCTGCTGCTCCAAACGCTTAACCAGAATAGCCTAGGGAAAAAATACACATACCGCTGTTATCGAGCGAGTTTCTACTTTCAGATGCAACAGGAATTTTCTGGTTAGGTCAATCCGTTCGCGAGATATGGGAGTTTGAAGCTAAGAAATGGTTGAGAAGACAACAAATTTTTCGCACTTCTGCTGCTCCAAACGCTTAACCAGAATGGCCTAGGGAAAAAATACACATACCGTTGTAATCGGGCGAGTTTCTACTTTCAGATGCAGTAGGAATTTTTGGGTTAGGTCAATCCGTTCGCGAGATATGGGAGTTTGAAGCCAAGAAATGGTTGAGAAGGCAAAAAATTTTTCGCAATTCTGCTGCTCCACACGCTTAACCAGAATGGCCTAGGGAAAAAATACACATACCGTTGCAATCGGGCGAGTTTCTACTTTCAGATGCAACAGGAATTTTTGGGTTAGGACAATCCGTTCGCGAGATATGGGAGTTTGAAGCCAAGAAATGGTTGAGAAGTCAGAAAATTTTTCGCAATTCTGCTGCTCCAAACGCTTAACAAGAATGGCCTAGGGAAAAAATACACATACCGTTGTAATCGGGCGAGTTTCTACTTTCAGATACAACAGGAATTTTTGGGTTAGGTCAATCCGTTCGCGAGATATGGGAGTTTGAAGCTAAGGAATGGTTGAGAAGACAACAAATTTTTCGCACTTCTGCTGCTCCAAACGCTTAACCAGAATAGCCTAGGGAAAAAATACACATACCGCTGTTATCGAGCGAGTTTCTACTTTCAGATACAATAGGAATTTTTGGGTTAGGTCAATCCGTTCGCGAGATATGGGAGTTTGAAGCCAAGAAATGGTTGAGAAAGCAAAAAATTTTTCGCAATTCAGCTGCTCCAAACGCTTAACCGGAATGGCCTAGGGAAAAAATACACATACCGTAGTAATCGGGCGAGTTTCTACTTTCAGATGCAATAGGAATTTTTGGGTTAGGTCAATCCGTTCGCGAGATATGGGAGTTTGACGCCAAGGAATGGTTGAGAAGGCGAAAAATTTTTCGCAATTCTGCTGCTCCAAACGCTTAACAAGAATGGCCTAGGGTAAAAATGCACATACCGCTGTAATCGGGCGAGTTTCTACTTTCAGACGCAACAGGAATTTTTGAGTTATATCAATCCGTTCGCCAGATATGGGAGTTTGAAGCCAAGGAATGGTTGAGAAGGCAAAAAATTTTTCGCAATTCTGCTGCTCCAAACGCTTAACCAGAATGGCCTAGGGAAAAAATACACATACCGTTGTAATCGGACGAGTTTCTACTTTAAGATGCAACAGGAATTTTTGGGTTAGGTCAATCCGTTCGCGAGATATGGGAGTTTGACGCTAAGAAATGGTTGAGAAGACAACAAATTGTTCGCAATTCTGCTGCTCCAAACGCTTAACCAGAATGGCCTAGGGAAAAAATACACATACCGTTGTAATCGGGCGAGATTCTACTTTCAGATGCAATAGGAATTTTTGGGTTAGGTCAATCCGTTCGCGAGATATGGGAGTTTGAAGCCAAGAAATGGTTGAGAAGGCAAAAAATTTTTCGCAATTCTGCTGCTCCAAACGCTTAACCAGAATAGTCTAGGGAAAAAATACACATACCGCTGTTATCGAGCGAGTTTCTACTTTCAGATACAATTGGAATTTTTGGGTTAGGTCAATCCGTTCGCGAGATATGGGAGTTTGAAGCCAAGAAATGGTTGAGAAGGCAAAAAATTTTTCGCAATTCTGCTGCTCCAAACGCTTAACCAGAATAGCCTAGGGAAAAAATACACATACCGCTGTTATCGAGCGAGTTTCTACTTTCAGATACAATAGGAATTTTTGGGTTAGGTCAATCCGTTCGCGAGATATGGGAGTTTGAAGCCAAGAAATGGTTGAGAAAGCAAAAAATTTTTCGCAATTCAGCTGCTCCAAACGCATAACCGGAATGGCCTAGGGAAAAAATACACATACCGCTGTAATCGGGCGAGTTTCTACTTTCAGATGCAATAGGAATTTTTGGGTTAGGTCAATCCGTTCGCGAGATATGGGCGTTTGAAGCCAAGAAATGGTTGAGAAGGCAAAAAATTTTTCGCAATTCTGCTGCTCAAAACGCTTAACCAGAATGGCCTAGGGAAAAAATACACATACCGTTGTAATCGGGCTAGTTTCTACTTTCAGACGCTACAGGAATTTTTGGGTTTGTTCAATCCGTTCGCGAGATATGGGAGTTTGACGCTAAGAAATGGTTGAGAGGACAACAAATTTTTCGCAATTCTGCTGCTCCAAACGCTTAACCAGAATGGCCTAGGGAAAAAATACACATACCGTTGTAATCGGGCGAGTTTCTACTTTCAGATGCAGTAGGAATTTTTGGGTTAGGTCAATCCGTTCGCGAGATATGGGAGTTTGAAGCCAAGAAATGGTTGAGAAGGCAAAAAATTTTTCGCAATTCTGCTGCTCCACACGCTTAACCAGAATGGCCTACGGAAAAAATACACATACCGTTGTAATCGGGCGAGTTTCTACTTTCAGATGCAACAGGAATTTTTGGGTTAGGACAATCCGTTCGCGAGATATGGGAGTTTGAAGCCAAGAAATGGTTGAGAAGGCAGAAAATTTTTTGCAATTCTGCTGCTTCAAACGCTTAACAAGAATGGCCTAGGGAAAAAATACACATACCGTTGTAATCGGGCGAGTTTCTACTTTCAGATGCAACAGGAATTTTCTGGTTAGGTCAATCCGTTCGCGAGATATGGGAGTTTGAAGCTAAGAAATGGTTGAGAAGACAACAAATTTTTCGCACTTCTGCTGCTCCAAACGCTTAACCAGAATGGCCTAGGGAAAAAATACACATACCGTTGTAATCGGGCGAGTTTCTACTTTCAGATGCAGTAGGAATTTTTGGGTTAGGTCAATCCGTTCGCGAGATATGGGAGTTTGAAGCCAAGAAATGGTTGAGAAGGCAAAAAATTTTTCGCAATTCTGCTGCTCCACACGCTTAACCAGAATGGCCTAGGGAAAAAATACACATACCGTTGCAATCGGGCGAGTTTCTACTTTCAGATGCAACAGGAATTTTTGGGTTAGGACAATCCGTTCGCGAGATATGGGAGTTTGAAGCCAAGAAATGGTTGAGAAGTCAGAAAATTTTTCGCAATTCTGCTGCTCCAAACGCTTAACAAGAATGGCCTAGGGAAAAAATACACATACCGTTGTAATCGGGCGAGTTTCTACTTTCAGATACAACAGGAATTTTTGGGTTAGGTCAATCCGTTCGCGAGATATGGGAGTTTGAAGCTAAGGAATGGTTGAGAAGACAACAAATTTTTCGCACTTCTGCTGCTCCAAACGCTTAACCAGAATAGCCTAGGGAAAAAATACACATACCGCTGTTATCGAGCGAGTTTCTACTTTCAGATACAATAGGAATTTTTGGGTTAGGTCAATCCGTTCGCGAGATATGGGAGTTTGAAGCCAAGAAATGGTTGAGAAAGCAAAAAATTTTTCGCAATTCAGCTGCTCCAAACGCTTAACCGGAATGGCCTAGGGAAAAAATACACATACCGCTGTAATCGGGCGAGTTTCTAGTTTCAGATGCAATAGGAATTTTTGGGTTAGGTCAATCCGTTCGCGAGATATGGGAGTTTGAAGCCAAGAAATGGTTGAGAAGGCAAAAAATTTTTCGCAATTCTGCTGCTCAAAACGCTTAACCAGAATGGCCTAGGGAAAAAATACACATACCGTTGTAATCGGGCGAGTTTCTACTTTCAGACGCTACAGGAATTTTTGGGTTTGTTCAATCCGTTCGCGAGATATGGGAGTTTGACGCTAAGAAATGGTTGAGAGGACAACAAATTTTTCGCAATTCTGCTTCTCCAAACGCTTAACCAGAATGGCCTAGGGAAAAAATACACATACCGTTGTAATCGGGCGAGTTTCTACTTTCAGATGCAGTAGGAATTTTTGGGTTAGGTCAATCCGTTCGCGAGATATGGGAGTTTGAAGCCAAGAAATGGTTGAGAAGGCAAAAAATTTTTCGCAATTCTGCTGCTCCACACGCTTAACCAGAATGGCCTAGGGAAAAAATACACATACCGTTGTAATCGGGCGAGTTTCTACTTTCAGATGCAACAGGAATTTTTGGGTTAGGACAATCCGTTCGCGAGATATGGGAGTTTGAAGCAAAGAAATGGTTGAGAAGGCAGAAAATTTTTCGCAATTCTGCTGCTTCAAACGCTTAACAAGAATGGCCTAGGGAAAAAATACACATACCGTTGTAATCGGGCGAGATTCTACTTTCAGATGCAATAGGAATTTTTGGGTTAGGTCAATCCGTTCGCGAGATATGGGAGTTTGAAGCCAAGAAATGGTTGAGAAAGCAAAAAATTTTTCGCAATTCAGCTGCTCCAAACGCATAACCGGAATGGCCTAGGGAAAAAATACACATACCGCTGTAATCGGGCGAGTTTCTACTTTCAGATGCAATAGGAATTTTTGGGTTAGGTCAATCCGTTCGCGAGATATGGGAGTTTGAAGCCAAGAAATGGTTGAGAAGGCAAAAAATTTTTCGCAATTCTGCTGCTCAAAACGCTTAACCAGAATGGCCTAGGGAAAAAATACACATACCGTTGTAATCGGGCTAGTTTCTACTTTCAGACGCTACAGGAATTTTTGGGTTTGTTCAATCCGTTCGCGAGATATGGGAGTTTGACGCTAAGAAATGGTTGAGAGGACAACAAATTTTTCGCAATTCTGCTGCTCCAAACGCTTAACCAGAATGGCCTAGGGAAAAAATACACATACCGTTGTAATCGGGCGAGTTTCTACCTTCAGATGCAACAGGAATTTTCTGGTTAGGTCAATCCGTTCGCGAGATATGGGAGTTTGAAGCTAAGAAATGGTTGAGAAGACAACAAATTTTTCGCACTTCTGCTGCTCCAAACGCTTAACCAGAATGGCCTAGGGAAAAAATACACATACCGTTGTAATCGGGCGAGTTTCTACTTTCAGATGCAGTAGGAATTTTTGGGTTAGGTCAATCCGTTCGCGAGATATGGGAGTTTGAAGCCAAGAAATGGTTGAGAAGGCAAAAAATTTTTCGCAATTCTGCTGCTCCACACGCTTAACCAGAATGGCCTAGGGAAAAAATACACATACCGTTGCAATCGGGCGAGTTTCTACTTTCAGATGCAACAGGAATTTTTGGGTTAGGACAATCCGTTCGCGAGATATGGGAGTTTGAAGCCAAGAAATGGTTGAGAAGGCAGAAAATTTTTCGCAATTCTGCTGCTCCAAACGCTTAACAAGAATGGCCTAGGGAAAAAATACACATACCGTTGTAATCGGGCGAGTTTCTACTTTCAGATGCAACAGGAATTTTTGGGTTAGGTCAATCCGTTCGCGAGATATGGGAGTTTGAAGCTAAGGAATGGTTGAGAAGACAACAAATTTTTCGCAATTCTGCTGCTCCAAACGCTTAACCAGGATGGCCTAGGGAAAAAATGCACGTACCGTTGTAATCGGGCGAGTTTCTACTTTCAGATGCAGTAGGAATTTTTGGGTTAGGTCAATCCGTTCGCGAGATATGGGAGTTTGAAGCCAAGAAATGGTTGAGAAGGCAAAAAATTTTTCTCAATTCTGCTGCTCCAAACGCTTAACAAGAATGGCCTAGGGAAAAAATACACATACCGTTGTAATCGGGCGAGTTTCTACTTTCAGATGCAACAGGAATTTTTGGGTTAGGTCAATCCGTTCGAGAGATATGGGAGTTTGACGCTAAGAAATGGTTGAGAAGACAACAAATTTTTCGCAATTCTGCTGCTCCAAACGCTTAACCAGAATGGCCTAGGGAAAAAATACACATACCGTTGTAATCGGGCGAGTTTCTACTTTCAGATGCAACAGGAATTTTTGGGTTAGGACAATCCGTTCGCGAGATATGGGAGTTTGAAGCCAAGAAATGGTTGAGAAGGCAGAAAATTTTTCGCAATTCTGCTGCTCCAAACGCTTAACCAGGATGGCCTAGGGAAAAAATGCACATACCGTTGTAATCGGGCGAGTTTCTACTTTCAGATGCAGTAGGAATTTTTGGGTTAGGTCAATCCGTTCGCGAGATATGGGAGTTTGAAGCCAAGAAATGGTTGAGAAGGCAAAAAATTTTTCGCAATTCTGCTGCTCCAAACGCTTAACAAGAATGGCCTAGGGAAAAAATACACATACCGTTGTAATCGGGCGAGTTTCTACTTTCAGATGCAACAGGAATTTTTGGGTTAGGTCAATCCGTTCGAGAGATATGGGAGTTTGACGCTAAGAAATGGTTGAGAAGACAACAAATTTTTCGCAATTCTGCTGCTCCAAACGCTTAACCAGAATGGCCTAGAGAAAAAATACACATACCGTTGTAATCGGGCGAGTTTCTACTTTCAGATGCAATAGGAATTTTTGGGTTAGGTCAATCCGTTCGCGAGATATGAGAGTTTGAAGCCAAGAAATGGTTGAAAAGGCAAAAAATTTTTCGCAATTCTGCTGCTCCAAACGCTTAACCAGAATGGCGTAGGGAAAAAATAAACATACCGTTGTAATCGGGCGAGTTTCTACTTTCAGATGCAACAGGAACTTTTGGTTTAGGTCAATCCGTTCGCGAGATATGGGAGTTTGAAGCTAAGAAATCGTTGAGAAGACAACAAATTTTTCGCACTTCTGCTGCTCCAAACGCTTAACCAGAATGGCCTAGGGAAAAAATACACATACCGCTGTAATCGGGCGAGTTTCTACTTTCAGATGCAATAGGAATTTTTGGGTTAGGTCATTCCGTTCGCGAGATATGGGAGTTTGAAGCCAAGAAATGGTTGAGAAGGCAAAAAATTTTTCGCAATTCTGCTGCTCCAAACGCTTAACCAGAATGGCCTAGGGAAAAAATACACATACCGTTGTAATCGGGGGAGTTTCTACTTTCAGATGCAACAGGAATTTTTGGGTTAGGTCAATCCGTTCGCGAGATATGGGAGTTTGACGCTAAGAAATGGTTGAGAGGACAACAAATTTTTCACAATTCTGCTGCTCCAAACGCTTAACCAGAATGGCCTAGGGAAAAAATACACATACCGTTGTAATCGGGCGAGTTTCTACTTTCAGATGCAGTAGGAATTTTTGGGTTAGGTCAATCCGTTCGCGAGATATGGGAGTTTGAAGCCAAGAAATGGTTGAGAAGGCAAAAAATTTTTCGCAATTCTGCTGCTCCAAACGCTTAACAAGAATGGCCTAGGGAAAAAATACACATACCGTTGTAATCGGGCGAGTTTCTACTTTCAGATGCAACAGGAATTTTTGGGTTAGGTCAATCCGTTCGAGAGATATGGGAGTTTGACGCTGAGAAATGGTTGAGAAGACAACAAATTTTTCGCAATTCTGCTGTTCCAAACGCTTAACCAGAATGGCCTAGAGAAAAAATACACATACCGTTGTAATCGGGCGAGTTTCTACTTTCAGATGCAATAGGAATTTTTGGGTTAGGTCAATCCGTTCGCGAGATATGAGAGTTTGAAGCCAAGAAATGGTTGAAAAGGCAAAAAATTTTTCGCAATTCTGCTGCTCCAAACGCTTAACCAGAATGGCCTAGGGAAAAAATAAACATACCGTTGTAATCGGGCGAGTTTCTACTTTCAGATGCAACAGGAACTTTTGGTTTAGGTCAATCCGTTCGCGAGATATGGGAGTTTGAAGCTAAGAAATCGTTGAGAAGACAACAAATTTTTCGCACTTCTGCTGCTCCAAACGCTTAACCAGAATGGCCTAGGGAAAAAATAAACATACCGCTGTAATCGGGCGAGTTTCTACTTTCAGATGCAATAGGAATTTTTGGGTTAGGTCATTCCGTTCGCGAGATATGGGAGTTTGAAGCCAAGAAATGGTTGAGAAGGCAAAAAATTTTTCGCAATTCTGCTGCTCCAAACGCTTAACCAGAATGGCCTAGGGAAAAAATACACATACCGTTGTAATCGGGGGAGTTTCTACTTTCAGATGCAACAGGAATTTTTGGGTTAGGTCAATCCGTTCGCGAGATATGGGAGTTTGACGCTAAGAAATGGTTGAGAGGACAACAAATTTTTCACAATTCTGCTGCTCCAAACGCTTAACCAGAATGGCCTAGGGAAAAAATACACATACCGTTGTAATCGGGCGAGTTTCTACTTTCAGATGCAGTAGGAATTTTTGGGTTAGGTCAATCCGTTCGCGAGATATGGGAGTTTGAAGCCAAGAAATGGTTGAGAAGGCAAAAAATTTTTCGCAATTCTGCTGCTCCAAACGCTTAACAAGAATGGCCTAGGGAAAAAATACACATACCGTTGTAATCGGGCGAGTTTCTACTTTCAGATGCAACAGGAATTTTTGGGTTAGGTCAATCCGTTCGAGAGATATGGGAGTTTGACGCTGAGAAATGGTTGAGAAGACAACAAATTTTTCGCAATTCTGCTGTTCCAAACGCTTAACCAGAATGGCCTAGAGAAAAAATACACATACCGTTGTAATCGGGCGAGTTTCTACTTTCAGATGCAATAGGAATTTTTGGGTTAGGTCAATCCGTTCGCGAGATATGAGAGTTTGAAGCCAAGAAATGGTTGAAAAGGCAAAAAATTTTTCGCAATTCTGCTGCTCCAAACGCTTAACCAGAATGGCCTAGGGAAAAAATAAACATACCGTTGTAATCGGGCGAGTTTCTACTTTCAGATGCAACAGGAACTTTTGGTTTAGGTCAATCCGTTCGCGAGATATGGGAGTTTGAAGCTAAGAAATCGTTGAGAAGACAACAAATTTTTCGCACTTCTGCTGCTCCAAACGCTTAACCAGAATGGCCTAGGGAAAAAATACACATACCGCTGTAATCGGGCGAGTTTCTACTTTCAGATGCAATAGGAATTTTTGGGTTAGGTCATTCCGTTCGCGAGATATGGGAGTTTGAAGCCAAGAAATGGTTGAGAAGGCAAAAAATTTTTCGCAATTCTGCTGCTCCAAACGCTTAACCAGAATGGCCTAGGGAAAAAATACACACACCGTTGTAATCGGGGGAGTTTCTACTTTCAGATGCAACAGGAATTTTTGGGTTAGGTCAATCCGTTCGCGAGATATGGGAGTTTGACGCTAAGAAATGGTTGAGAGGACAACAAATTTTTCGCAATTCTGCTGCTCCAAACGCTTAACCAGAATGGCCTAGGGAAAAAATACACATACCGTTGTAATCGGGCGAGTTTCTACTTTCAGATGCAGTAGGAATTTTTGGGTTAGGTCAATCCGTTCGCGAGATATGGGAGTTTGGAGCCAAGAAATGGTTCAGAAGGCAAAAAATTTTTCGCAATTCTGCTGCTCCAAACGCTTAACAAGAATGTCCTAGGGAAAAAATACACATACCGTTGTAATCGGGCGAGTTTCTACTTTCAGATGCAACAGGAATTTTTGGGTTAGGTCAATCCTTTCGAGAGATATGGGAGTTTGACGCTAAGAAATGGTTGAGAAGACAACAAATTTTTCGCAATTCTGCTGCTCCAAACGCTTAACCAGAATGGCCTAGGGAAAAAATACACATACCGTTGTAATCGGGCGAGTTTCTACTTTCAGATGCAATAGGAATTTTTGGGTTAGGTAAATCCGTTCGCCAGATATGGGAGTTTGAAGCCAAGAAATGGTTGAGAAGGCAAAAAATTTTTCGCAATTCTGCTGCTCCAAACGCTTAACCAGAATGGCCTAGGGAAAAAATACACATACCGCTGTAATCGGGCGAGTTTCTACTTTCAGATACAATAGGAATTCTTGGGTTAGGTCAATCCGTTCGCGAGATATGGGAGATTGAAGCCAAGAAATGGTTGAGAAGGCAGATAATTTTTCGCAATTCTGCTGCTCCAAACGCTTAACAAGAATGGCCTAGGGTAAAAATACACATACCGCTGTAATCGGGCGAGTTTCTACTTTCAGACGCAACAGGAATTATTGAGTTATATCAATCCGTTCGCGAGATATGGGAGTTTGAAGCCAAGGAATGGTTGAGAAGGCAAAAAATTTTTCGCAATTCTGCTGCTCCAAACGTTTAACCAGAATGGCCTAGGGAAAAAATACACATACCGTTGTAATCGGGCGAGTTTCTACTTTTAGATGCAGTAGGAATTTTTGGGTTAGGTCAATCCGTTCGCGAGATATGGGAGTTTGAAGCCAAGAAATGGTTGAGAAGGCAAAAAATTTTTCGCAATTCTGCTGCTCCAAACGCTTAACAAGAATGACCTAGGGAAAAAATACATATACCGTTGTAATCGGGCGAGTTTCTACTTTCAGATGCAACAGGAATTTTTGGGTTAGGTCAATCCGTTCGAAAGATATGGGAGTTTGACGCTAAGAAATGGTTGAGAAGACAACAAATTTTTCGCAATTCCGCTGCTCCAAACGCTTAACCAGAATGGCCTAGGGAAAAAATACACATACCGTTGTAATCGGGCGAGTTTCTACTTTCAGATGCAATAGGAATTTTTGGGTTAGGTCAATCCGTTCGCCAGATATGGGAGTTTGAAGCCAAGAAATGGTTGAGAAGGCAAAAAATTTTTCGCAATTCTGCTGCTCCAAACGCTTAACCAGAATGGCCTAGGGAAAAAATACACATACCGCTGTAATCGGGCGAGTTTCTACTTTCAGATACAATAGGAATTTTTGGGTTAGGTCAATCCGTTCGCGAGATATGGGAGTTTGAAGCCAAGAAATGGTTGAGAAGGCGAAAAATTTTTCGCAATTCTGCTGCTCCAAACGTTTAACAAGAATGGCCTAGGGTAAAAATACAGTTACCGCTGTAATCGGGCGAGATTCTACTTTCAGACGCAACAGGAATTTTTGAGTTAGGTCAATCCGTTCGCGAGACATGGGAGTTTGAAGCCAAGGAATGGTTGAGAAGGCAAAAAATTTTTCGCAATTCTGCTGCTCCAAACGCTTAACCAGAATGGCCTAGGGAAAAAATACACATACCGTAGTAATCGGGCGAGTTTCTACTTTCAGATGCAGCAGGAATTTTTGGGTTAGGTCAATCCGTTCGCGAGATATGGGAGTTTGACGCCAAGGAATGGTTGAGAAGGCGAAAAATTTTTCGCAATTCTGCTGCTCCAAACGCTTAACAAGAATGGCCTAGGGTAAAAATACACATACCGTTGTAATCGGGCGAGTTTCTACTTTCAGATGCAACAGGAATTTTTGGGTTAGGTCAATCCGTTCGAGAGATATGGGAGTTTGACGCTAAGAAATGGTTGAGAAGACAACAAATTTTTCGCAATTCTGCTGCTCCAAACGCTTAACCAGAATGGCCTAGAGAAAAAATACACATACCGTTGTAATCGGGCGAGTTTCTACTTTCAGATGCAATAGGAATTTTTGGGTTAGGTCAATCCGTTCGCGAGATATGAGAGTTTGAAGCCAAGAAATGGTTGAAAAGGCAAAAAATTTTTCGCAATTCTGCTGCTCCAAACGCTTAACCAGAATGGCCTAGGGAAAAACTAAACATACCGTTGTAATCGGGCGAGTTTCTACTTTCAGATGCAACAGGAACTTTTGGTTTAGGTCAATCCGTTCGCGAGATATGGGAGTTTGAAGCTAAGAAATCGTTGAGAAGACAACAAATTTTTCGCACTTCTGCTGCTCCAAACGCTTAACCAGAATGGCCTAGGGAAAAAATACACATACCGCTGTAATCGGGCGAGTTTCTACTTTCAGATGCAATAGGAATTTTTGGGTTAGGTCATTCCGTTCGCGAAATATGGGAGTTTGAAGCCAAGAAATGGTTGAGAAGGCAAAAAATTTTTCGCAATTCTGCTGCTCCAAACGCTTAACCAGAATGGCCTAGGGAAAAAATACACATACCGTTGTAATCGGGGGAGTTTCTACTTTCAGATGCAACAGGAATTTTTGGGTTAGGTCAATCCGTTCGCGAGATATGGGAGTTTGACGCTAAGAAATGGTTGAGAGGACAACAAATTTTTCGCAATTCTGCTGCTCCAAACGCTTAACCAGAATGGCCTAGGGAAAAAATACACATACCGTTGTAATCGGGCGAGTTTCTACTTCTAGATGCAGTAGGAATTTTTGGGTTAGGTCAATCCGTTCGCGAGATATGGGAGTTTGAAGCCAAGAAATGGTTGAGAAGGCAAAAAATTTTTCGCAATTCTGCTGCTCCAAACGCTTAACAAGAATGACCTAGGGAAAAAATACATATACCGTTGTTATCGGGCGAGTTTCTACTTTCAGATGCAACAGGAATTTTTGGGTTAGGTCAATCCGTTCGAAAGATATGGGAGTTTGACTCTAAGAAATGGTTGAGAAGACAACAAATTTTTCGCAATTCCGCTGCTCCAAACGCTTAACCAGAATGGCCTAGGGAAAAAATACACATACCGTTGTAATCGGGCGAGTTTCTACTTTCAGATGCAATAGGAATTTTTGGGTTAGGTCAATCCGTTCGCCAGATATGGGAGTTTGAAGCCAAGAAATGGTTGAGAAGGCAAAAAATTTTTCGCAATTCTGCTGCTCCAAACGCTTAACCAGAATGGCCTAGGGAAAAAATACACATACCGCTGTAATCGGGCGAGTTTCTACTTTCAGATACAATAGGAATTTTTGGGTTAGGTCAATCCGTTCGCGAGATATGGGAGTTTGAAGCCAAGAAATGGTTGAGAAGGCGAAAAATTTTTCGCAATTCTGCTGCTCCAAACGTTTAACAAGAATGGCCTAGGGTAAAAATACAGTTACCGCTGTAATCGGGCGAGATTCTACTTTCAGACGCAACAGGAATTTTTGAGTTAGGTCAATCCGTTCGCGAGACATGGGAGTTTGAAGCCAAGGAATGGTTGAGAAGGCAAAAAATTTTTCGCAATTCTGCTGCTCCAAACGCTTAACCAGAATGGCCTAGGGAAAAAATACACATACCGTAGTAATCGGGCGAGTTTCTACTTTCAGATGCAGCAGGAATTTTTGGGTTAGGTCAATCCGTTCGCGAGATATGGGAGTTTGACGCCAAGGAATGGTTGAGAAGGCGAAAAATTTTTCGCAATTCTGCTGCTCCAAACGCTTAACAAGAATGGCCTAGGGTAAAAATACACATACCGTTGTAATCGGGCGAGTTTCTACTTTCAGATGCAACAGGAATTTTTGGGTTAGGTCAATCCGTTCGAGAGATATGGGAGTTTGACACTAAGAAATGGTTGAGAAGACAACAAATTTTTCGCAATTCTGCTGCTCCAAACGCTTAACCAGAATGGCCTAGAGAAAAAATACACATACCGTTGTAATCGGGCGAGTTTCTACTTTCAGGTGCAATAGGAATTTTTGGGTTAGGTCAATCCGTTCGCGAGATATGAGAGTTTGAAGCCAAGAAATGGTTGAAAAGGCAAAAAATTTTTCGCAATTCTGCTGCTCCAAACGCTTAACCAGAATGGCCTAGGGAAAAAATACACATACCGCTGTAATCGGGCGAGTTTCTACTTTCAGATACAATAGGAATTTTTGGGTTAGGTCAATCCGTTCGCGAGATATGGGAGTTTGAAGCCAAGAAATGGTTGAGAAGGCGAAAAATTTTTCGCAATTCTGCTGCTCCAAACGTTTAACAAGAATGGCCTAGGGTAAAAATACAGTTACCGCTGTAATCGGGCGAGATTCTACTTTCAGACGCAACAGGAATTTTTGAGTTAGGTCAATCCGTTCGCGAGAATGGGAGTTTGAAGCCAAGGAATGGTTGAGAAGGCAAAAAATTTTTCGCAATTCTGCTGCTCCAAACGCTTAACCAGAATGGCGTAGGGAAAAAATACACATACCGTAGTAATCGGGCGAGTTTCTACTTTCAGATGCAGCAGGAATTTTTGGGTTAGGTCAATCCGTTCGCGAGATATGGGAGTTTGACGCCAAGGAATGGTTGAGAAGGCGAAAACTTTTTCGCAATTCTGCTGCTCCAAACGCTTAACAAGAATGGCCTAGGGTAAAAATACACATACCGTTGTAATCGGGCGAGTTTCTACTTTCAGATGCAACAGGAATTTTTGGGTTAGGTCAATCCGTTCGAGAGATATGGGAGTTTGACGCTAAGAAATGGTTGAGAAGACAACAAATTTTTCGCAATTCTGCTGCTCCAAACGCTTAACCAGAATGGCCTAGAGAAAAAATACACATACCGTTGTAATCGGGCGAGTTTCTACTTTCAGATGCAATAGGAATTTTTGGGTTAGGTCAATCCGTTCGCGAGATATGAGAGTTTGAAGCCAAGAAATGGTTGAAAAGGCAAAAAATTTTTCGCAATTCTGCTGCTCCAAACGCTTAACCAGAATGGCCTAGGGAAAAACTAAACATACCGTTGTAATCGGGCGAGTTTCTACTTTCAGATGCAACAGGAACTTTTGGTTTAGGTCAATCCGTTCGCGAGATATGGGAGTTTGAAGCTAAGAAATCGTTGAGAAGACAACAAATTTTTCGCACTTCTGCTGCTCCAAACGCTTAACCAGAATGGCCTAGGGAAAAAATACACATACCGCTGTAATCGGGCGAGTTTCTACTTTCAGATGCAATAGGAATTTTTGGGTTAGGTCATTCCGTTCGCGAGATATGGGAGTTTGAAGCCAAGAAATGGTTGAGAAGGCAAAAAATTTTTCGCAATTCTGCTGCTCCAAACGCTTAACCAGAATGGACTAGGGAAAAAATACACATACCGTTGTAATCGGGGGAGTTTCTACTTTCAGATGCAACAGGAATTTTTGGGTTAGGTCAATCCGTTCGCGAGATATGGGAGTTTGACGCTAAGAAATGGTTGAGAGGACAACAAATTTTTCGCAATTCTGCTGCTCCAAACGCTTAACCAGAATGGCCTAGGGAAAAAATACACATACCGTTGTAATCGGGCGAGTTTCTACTTTCAGATGCAGTAGGAATTTTTGGGTTAGGTCAATCCGTTCGCGAGATATGGGAGTTTGGAGCCAAGAAATGGTTCAGAAGGCAAAAAATTTTTCGCAATTCTGCTGCTCCAAACGCTTAACAAGAATGTCCTAGGGAAAAAATACACATACCGTTGTAATCGGGCGAGTTTCTACTTTCAGATGCAACAGGAATTTTTGGGTTAGGTCAATCCTTTCGAGAGATATGGGAGTTTGACGCTAAGAAATGGTTGAGAAGACAACAAATTTTTCGCAATTCTGCTGCTCCAAACGCTTAACCAGAATGGCCTAGGGAAAAAATACACATACCGTTGTAATCGGGCGAGTTTCTACTTCTAGATGCAGTAGGAATTTTTGGGTTAGGTCAATCCGTTCGCGAGATATGGGAGTTTGAAGCCAAGAAATGGTTGAGAAGGCAAAAAATTTTTCGCAATTCTGCTGCTCCAAACGCTTAACAAGAATGACCTAGGGAAAAAATACATATACCGTTGTAATCGGGCGAGTTTCTACTTTCAGATGCAACAGGAATTTTTGGGTTAGGTCAATCCGTTCGAAAGATATGGGAGTTTGACGCTAAGAAATGGTTGAGAAGACAACAAATTTTTCGCAATTCCGCTGCTCCAAACGCTTAACCAGAATGGCCTAGGGAAAAAATACACATACCGTTGTAATCGGGCGAGTTTCTACTTTCAGATGCAATAGGAATTTTTGGGTTAGGTCAATCCGTTCGCCAGATATGGGAGTTTGAAGCCAAGAAATGGTTGAGAAGGCAAAAAATTTTTCGCAATTCTGCTGCTCCAAACGCTTAACCAGAATGGCCTAGGGAAAAAATACACATACCGCTGTAATCGGGCGAGTTTCTACTTTCAGATACAATAGGAATTTTTGGGTTAGGTCAATCCGTTCGCGAGATATGGGAGTTTGAAGCCAAGAAATGGTTGAGAAGGCGAAAAATTTTTCGCAATTCTGCTGCTCCAAACGTTTAACAAGAATGGCCTAGGGTAAAAATACAGTTACCGCTGTAATCGGGCGAGATTCTACTTTCAGACGCAACAGGAATTTTTGAGTTAGGTCAATCCGTTCGCGAGACATGGGAGTTTGAAGCCAAGGAATGGTTGAGAAGGCAAAAAATTTTTCGCAATTCTGCTGCTCCAAACGCTTAACCAGAATGGCCTAGGGAAAAAATACACATACCGTAGTAATCGGGCGAGTTTCTACTTTCAGATGCAGCAGGAATTTTTGGGTTAGGTCAATCCGTTCGCGAGATATGGGAGTTTGACGCCAAGGAATGGTTGAGAAGGCGAAAAATTTTTCGCAATTCTGCTGCTCCAAACGCTTAACAAGAATGGCCTAGGGTAAAAATACACATACCGCTGTAATCGGGCGAGTTTCTACTTTCAGACGCAACAGGAATTTTTGAGTTATGTCAATCCGTTCGCGAGATATGGGAGTTTGAAGCCAAGGAATGGTTGAGAAGGCAAACAATTTTTCGCAATTCTGCTGCTCCAAACGCTTAACCAGAATGGCCTAGGGAAAAAATACACATACCGTTGTAATCGGACGAGTTTCTACTTTCAGATGCAACAGGAATTTTTGGGTTAGGTCAATCCGTTCGCGAGATATGGGAGTTTGACGCTAAGAAATGGTTGAGAAGACAACAAATTGTTCGCAATTCTGCTGCTCCAAACGCTTAACCAGAATGGCCTAGGGAAAAAATACACATACCGTTGTAATCGGGCGAGTTTCTACTTTCAGATGCAATAGGAATTTTTGGGTTAGGTCAATCCATTCGCGAGATATGGGAGTTTGAAGCCAAGAAATGGTTGAGAAGGCAAAAAATTTTTCGCAATTCTGCTGCTCCAAACGCTTAACCAGAATAGCCTAGGGAAAAAATACACATACCGCTGTTATCGAGCGAGTTTCTACTTTCAGATACAATAGGAATTTTTGGGTTAGGTCAATCCGTTCGCGAGATATGGGAGTTTGAAGCCAAGAAATGGTTGAGAAGGCAAAAAATTTTTCGCAATTCTGCTGCTCAAAACGCTTAACCAGAATGGCCTAGGGAAAAAATACACATACCGTTGTAATCGGGCGAGTTTCTACTTTCAGACGCTACAGGAATTTTTGGGTTTGTTCAATCCGTTCGCGAGATATGGGAGTTTGAAGCCAAGAAATGGTTGAGAAGGCAACAAATTTTTCGAAATTCTGCTGCTCCAAACGCTTAACCAGAATGGCCTAGGGAAAAAATACACACACCGTTGTAATCGGGCGAGTTTCTACTTTCAAATGCATCAGGAATTTTTGGGTTAGGTCAATCCGTTCGCGAGATATGGGAGTTTGAAACTAAGAAAGGGTTGAGAAGACAACAAATTTTTCGCAATTCTGCTGCTTCAAACGCTTAACAAGAATGGCCTAGGGAAAAAATACACATACCGCTGTAATCGGGCGAGTTTCTACTTTCAGATGCAATAGGAATTTTTGGGTTAGGTCAATCCGTTCGCGAGATATGGGAGTTTGAAGCCAAGAAATGGTTGAGAAGGCAAAAAATTTTTCGCAATTCTGCTGCTCAAAACGCTTAACCAGAATGGCCTAGGGAAAAAATACACATACCGTTGTAATCGGGCGAGTTTCTACTTTCAGATGCAGTAGGAATTTTTGGGTTAGGTCAATCCGTTCGCGAGATATGGGAGTTTGAAGCCAAGAAATGGTTGAGAAGGCAAAAAATTTTTCGCAATTCTGCTGCTCCACACGCTTAACCAGAATGGCCTAGGGAAAAAATACACATACCGTTGTAATCGGGCGAGTTTCTACTTTCAGATGCAACAGGAATTTTTGGGGTAGGACAATCCGTTCGCGAGATATGGGAGTTTGAAGCAAAGAAATGGTTGAGAAGGCAGAAAATTTTTCGCAATTCTGCTGCTTCAAACGCTTAACAAGAATGGCCTAGGGAAAAATACACATACCGTTGTAATCGGGCGAGTTTCTACTTTCAGATGCAACAGGAATTTTCTGGTTAGGTCAATCCGTTCGCGAGATATGGGAGTTTGAAGCTAAGAAATGGTTGAGAAGACAACAAATTTTTCGCACTTCTGCTGCTCCAAACGCTTAACCAGAATGGCCTAGGGAAAAAATGCACATACCGTAGTAATCGGGCGAGTTTCTACTTTCAGATGCAACAGGAATTTTTGGGTTAGGTCAATCCGTTCGCGAGATATGGGAGTTTGACGCCAAGGAATGGTTGAGAAGACAACAAATTTTTCGCAATTCTGCTGCTCCAAACGCTTAACCAGAATGGCCTAGGGAAAAAATACACATACCGTTGTAATCGGGCGAGTTTCTACTTTCAGATGCAATAGGAATTTTTGGGTTAGGTCAATCCGTTCGCGAGATATGGGAGTTTGAAGCCAAGAAATGGTTGAGAAGGCAAAAAATTTTTCGCAATTCTGCTGCTCCAAACGCTTAACCAGAATAGCCTAGGGAAAAAATACACATACCGCTGTTATCGAGCGAGTTTCTACTTTCAGATACAATAGGAATTTTTGGGTTAGGTCAATCCGTTCGCGAGATATGGGAGTTTGAAGCCAAGAAATGGTTGAGAAGGCAAAAATTTTTTCGAAATTCTGCTGCTCCAAACGCTTAACCAGAATAGCCTACGGAAAAAATACACATACCGCTGTTATCGAGCGAGTTTCTACTTTCAGATGCAACAGGAATTTTTGGGTTAGGACAATCCGTTCGCGAGATATGGGAGTTTGAAGCCAAGAAATGGTTGAGAAGGCAGAACATTTTTCGCAATTCTGCTGCTTCAAACGCTTAACAAGAATGGCCTAGGGAAAAAATACACATACCGTTGTAATCGGGCGAGTTTCTACTTTCAGATGCAGCAGGAATTTTCTGGTTAGGTCAATCCGTTCGCGAGATATGGGAGTTTGAAGCTAAGAAATGGTTGAGAAGACAACAAATTTTTCGCACTTCTGCTGCTCCAAACGCTTAACCAGAATGGCCTAGGGAAAAAATACACATACCGTTGTAATCGGGCGAGTTTCTACTTTCAGATGCAGTAGGAATTTTTGGGTTAGGTCAATCCGTTCGCAAGATATGGGAGTTTGAAGACAAGAAATGGTTGAGAAGGTAAAAAATTTTTCGCAATTCTGCTGCTCCACACGCTTAACCAGAATGGCCTAGGGAAAAAATACACATACCGTTGCAATCGGGTGAGTTTCTACCTTCAGATGCAACAGGAATTTTTGGGTTAGGACAATCCGTTCGCGAGATATGGGAGTTTGAAGCCAAGAAATGGTTGAGAAGGCAGAAAATTTTTCGCAATTCTGCTGCTCCAAACGCTTAACAAGAATGGCCTAGGGAAAAAATACACATACCGTTGTAATCGGGCGAGTTTCTACTTTCAGATGCAACAGGAATTTTTGGGTTAGGTCAATCCGTTCGCGAGATATGGGAGTTTGAAGCTAAGGAATGCTTGAGAAGACAACAAATTTTTCGCAATTCTGCTGCTCCAAACGCTTAACCAGGATGGCCTAGGGAAAAAATGCACATACCGTTGTAATCGGGCGAGTTTCTACTTTCAGATGCAGTAGGAATTTTTGGGTTAGGTCAATCCGTTCGCGAGATATGGGAGTTTGAAGCCAAGAAATGGTTGAGAAGGCAAAAAATTTTTCGCAATTCTGCTGCTCCAAACGCTTAACAAGAATGGCCTAGGGAAAAAATACACATACCGTTGTAATCGGGCGAGTTGCTACTTTCAGATGCAACAGGAATTTTTGGGTTAGGTCAATCCGTTCGAGAGATATGGGAGTTTGACGCTAAGAAATGGTTGAGAAGACAACAAATTTTTCGCAATTCTGCTGCTCCAAACGCTTAACCAGAATGGCCTAGGGAAAAAATACACATACCGTTGTAATCGGGCGAGTTTCTACTTTCAGATGCAATAGGAATTTTTGGGTTAGGTCAATCCGTTCGCGAGATATGGGAGTTTGAAGCCAAGAAATGGTTGAGAAGGCAAAAAATTTTTCGCAATTCTGCTGCTCCAAACGCTTAACCAGAATAGCCTAGGGAAAAAATACACATACCGCTGTTATCGAGCGAGTTTCTACTTTCAGATACAATAGGAATTTTTGGGTTAGGTCAATCCGTTCGCGAGATATGGGAGTTTGAAGCCAAGAAATGGTTGAGAAGGCAAAAATTTTTTCGAAATTCTGCTGCTCCAAACGCTTAACCAGAATAGCCTACGGAAAAAAATACACATACCGCTGTTATCGAGCGAGTTTCTACTTTCAGATGCAACAGGAATTTTTGGGTTAGGACAATCCGTTCGCGAGATATGGGAGTTTGAAGCCAAGAAATGGTTGAGAAGGCAGAACATTTTTCGCAATTCTGCTGCTTCAAACGCTTAACAAGAATG
Organism: Ptiloglossa arizonensis; assembly: GCF_051014685.1. Lineage (NCBI taxonomy): Eukaryota > Metazoa > Arthropoda > Insecta > Hymenoptera > Colletidae > Ptiloglossa > Ptiloglossa arizonensis. The sequence continues at coordinate 667,347 of NW_027478556.1, read as the reverse complement.
GCCTAGGGAAAAAATACACATACCGTTGTAATCGGGCGAGTTTCTACTTTCAGATGCAGCAGGAATTTTCTGGTTAGGTCAATCCGTTCGCGAGATATGGGAGTTTGAAGCTAAGAAATGGTTGAGATGACAACAAATTTTTCGCACTTCTGCTGCTCCAAACGCTTAACCAGAATGGCCTAGGGAAAAAATACACATACCGTTGTAATCGGGCGAGTTTCTACTTTCAGATGCAGTAGGAATTTTTGGGTTAGGTCAATCCGTTCGCGAGATATGGGAGTTTGAAGACAAGAAATGGTTGAGAAGGTAAAAAATTTTTCGCAATTCTGCTGCTCCACACGCTTAACCAGAATGGCCTAGGGAAAAAATACACATACCGTTGCAATCGGGTGAGTTTCTACCTTCAGATGCAACAGGAATTTTTGGGTTAGGACAATCCGTTCGCGAGATATGGGAGTTTGAAGCCAAGAAATGGTTGAGAAGGCAGAAAATTTTTCGCAATTCTGCTGCTCCAAACGCTTAACAAGAATGGCCTAGGGAAAAAATACACATACCGTTGTAATCGGGCGAGTTTCTACTTTCAGATGCAACAGGAATTTTTGGGTTAGGTCAATCCGTTCGCGAGATATGGAGTTTGAAGCTAAGGAATGCTTGAGAAGACAACAAATTTTTCGCAATTCTGCTGCTCCAAACGCTTAACCAGGATGGCCTAGGGAAAAAATGCACATACCGTTGTAATCGGGCGAGTTTCTACTTTCAGATGCAGTAGGAATTTTTGGGATAGGTCAATCCGTTCGCGAGATATGGGAGTTTGAAGCCAAGAAATGGTTGAGAAGGCAAAAAATTTTTCGCAATTCTGCTGCTCCAAACGCTTAACAAGAATGGCCTAGGGAAAAAATACACATACCGTTGTAATCGGGCGAGTTGCTACTTTCAGATGCAACAGGAATTTTTGGGTTAGGTCAATCCGTTCGAGAGATATGGGAGTTTGACGCTAAGAAATGGTTGAGAAGACAACAAATTTTTCGCAATTCTGCTGCTCCAAACGCTTAACCAGAATGGCCTAGGGAAAAATACACATACCGTTGTAATCGGGCGAGTTTCTACTTTCAGATGCAATAGGAATTTTTGGGTTAGGTCAATCCGTTCGCCAGATATGGGAGTTTGAAGCCAAGAAATGGTTGAGAAGGCAAAAAATTTTTCGCAATTCTGCTGCTCCAAACGCTTAACCAGAATGGCCTAGGGAAAAAATACACATACCGCTGTAATCGGGCGAGTTTCTACTTTCAGATACAATAGGAATTTTTGGGTTAGGTCAATCCGTTCGCGAGATATGGGAGTTTGAAGCCAAGAAATGGTTGAGAAGGCAGAAAATTTTTCGCAATTCTGCTGCTCCAAACGCTTAACCAGAATGGCCTAGGGAAAAAATAAACATACCGTTGTAATCGGGCGAGTTTCTACTTTCAGAAGCAACAGGAACTTTTGGTTTAGGTCAATCCGTTCGCGAGATATGGGAGTTTGAATCTAAGAAATGGTTGAGAAGACAACAAATTTTTCGCACTTCTGCTGCTCCAAACGCTTAACCAGAATGGCCTAGGGAAAAAATACACATACCGCTGTAATCGGGCGAGTTTCTATTTTCAGATGCAATAGGAATTTTTGGGTTAGGTCAATCCGTTCGCGAGATATGGGAGTTTGAAGCCAAGAAATGGTTGAGAAGGCAAAAAATTTTTCGCAATTCTGCTGCTCCAAACGCTTAACCAGAATGGCCTAGGGAAAAAATACACATACCGTTGTAATCGGACGAGTTTCTACTTTCAGATGCAACAGGAATTTTTGGGTTAGGTCAATCCGTTCGCGAGATATGGGAGTTTGACGCTAAGAAATGGTTGAGAAGACAACAAATTTTTCGCACTTCTGCTGCTCCAAACGCTTAACCAGAATGGCCTAGGGAAAAAATACACATACCGCTGTAATCGGGCGAGTTTCTACTTTCAGATGCAATAGGAATTTTTGGGTTAGGTCAATCCGTTCGCGAGATATGGGAGTTTGAAGCCAAGAAATGGTTGAGAAGGCAAAAAATTTTTCGCAATTCTGCTGCTCCAAACGCTTAACAAGAATGGCCTAGGGAAAAAATACACATACCGTTGTAATCGGGCGAGTTTCTACTTTCAGATGCAACAGGAATTTTTGGGTTAGGTCAATCCGTTCGAGAGATATGGGAGTTTGACGCTAAGAAATGGTTGAGAAGACAACAAATTTTCGCAATTCTGCTGCTCCAAACGCTTAACCAGAATGGCCTAGGGAAAAAATACACATACCGTTGTAATCGGGCGAGTTTCTACTTTCAGATGCAATAGGAATTTTTGGGTTAGGTCAATCCGTTCGCCAGATATGGAGTTTGAAGCCAAGAAATGGCTGAGAAGGCAGAAAATTTTTCGCAATTCTGCTGCTCCAAACGCTTAACCAGAATGGCCTAGGGAAAAAATACACATACCGCTGTAATCGGTCGAGTTTCTACTTTCAGATACAATAGGAATTTTTGGGTTAGGTCAATCCGTTCGCGAGATATGGGAGTTTGAAGCCAAGAAATGGTTGAGAAGGCAAAAATTTTTTCGAAATTCTGCTGCTCCAAACGCTTAACCAGAATAGCCTACGGAAAAAATACACATACCGCTGTTATCGAGCGAGTTTCTACTTTCAGATGCAACAGGAATTTTTGGGTTAGGACAATCCGTTCGCGAGATATGGGAGTTTGAAGCCAAGAAATGGTTGAGAAGGCAGAACATTTTTCGCAATTCTGCTGCTTCAAACGCTTAACAAGAATGGCCTAGGGAAAAAATACACATACCGTTGTAATCGGGCGAGTTTCTACTTTCAGATGCAGCAGGAATTTTCTGGTTAGGTCAATCCGTTCGCGAGATATGGGAGTTTGAAGCTAAGAAATGGTTGAGAAGACAACAAATTTTTCGCACTTCTGCTGCTCCAAACGCTTAACCAGAATGGCCTAGGGAAAAAATACACATACCGTTGTAATCGGGCGAGTTTCTACTTTCAGATGCAGTAGGAATTTTTGGGTTAGGTCAATCCGTTCGCGAGATATGGGAGTTTGAAGACAAGAAATGGTTGAGAAGGTAAAAAATTTTTCGCAATTCTGCTGCTCCACACGCTTAACCAGAATGGCCTAGGGAAAAAATACACATACCGTTGCAATCGGGTGAGTTTCTACCTTCAGATGCAACAGGAATTTTTGGGTTAGGACAATCCGTTCGCGAGATATGGGAGTTTGAAGCCAAGAAATGGTTGAGAAGGCAGAAAATTTTTCGCAATTCTGCTGCTCCAAACGCTTAACAAGAATGGCCTAGGGAAAAAATACACATACCGTTGTAATCGGGCGAGTTTCTACTTTCAGATGCAACTGGAATTTTTGGGTTAGGTCAATCCGTTCGCGAGATATGGGAGTTTGAAGCTAAGGAATGCTTGAGAAGACAACAAATTTTTCGCAATTCTGCTGCTCCAAACGCTTAACCAGGATGGCCTAGGGAAAAAATGCACATACCGTTGTAATCGGGCGAGTTTCTACTTTCAGATGCAGTAGGAATTTTTGGGTTAGGTCAATCCGTTCGCGAGATATGGGAGTTTGAAGCCAAGAAATGGTTGAGAAGGCAAAAAATTTTTCGGAATTCTGCTGCTCCAAACGCTTAACAAGAATGGCCTAGGGAAAAAATACACATACCGTTGTAATCGGGCGAGTTGCTACTTTCAGATGCAACAGGAATTTTTGGGTTAGGTCAATCCGTTCGAGAGATATGGGAGTTTGACGCTAAGAAATGGTTGAGAAGACAACAAATTTTTCGCAATTCTGCTGCTCCAAACGCTTAACCAGAATGGCCTAGGGAAAAAATACACATACCGTTGTAATCGGGCGAGTTTCTACTTTCAGATGCAATAGGAATTTTTGGGTTAGGTCAATCCGTTCGCCAGATATGGGAGTTTGAAGCCAAGAAATGGTTGAGAAGGCAAAAAATTTTTCGCAATTCTGCTGCTCCAAACGCTTAACCAGAATGGCCTAGGGAAAAAATACACATACCGCTGTAATCGGGCGAGTTTCTACTTTCAGATACAATAGGAATTTTTGGGTTAGGTCAATCCGTTCGCGAGATATGGGAGTTTGAAGCCAAGAAATGGTTGAGAAGGCAGAAAATTTTTCGCAATTCTGCTGCTCCAAACGCTTAACCAGAATGGCCTAGGGAAAAAATAAACATACCGTTGTAATCGGGCGAGTTTCTACTTTCAGAAGCAACAGGAACTTTTGGTTTAGGTCAATCCGTTCGCGAGATATGGGAGTTTGAATCTAAGAAATGGTTGAGAAGACAACAAATTTTTCGCACTTCTGCTGCTCCAAACGCTTAACCAGAATGGCCTAGGGAAAAAATACACATACCGCTGTAATCGGGCGAGTTTCTATTTTCAGATGCAATAGGAATTTTTGGGTTAGGTCAATCCGTTCGCGAGATATGGGAGTTTGAAGCCAAGAAATGGTTGAGAAGGCAAAAAATTTTTCGCAATTCTGCTGCTCCAAACGCTTAACAAGAATGGCCTAGGGAAAAAATACACATACCGTTGTAATCGGGCGAGTTTCTACTTTCAGATGCAACAGGAATTTTTGGGTTAGGTCAATCCGTTCGAGAGATATGGGAGTTTGACGCTAAGAAATGGTTGAGAAGACAACAAATTTTTCGCAATTCTGCTGCTCCAAACGCTTAACCAGAATGGCCTAGGGAAAAAATACACATACCGTTGTAATCGGGCGAGTTTCTACTTTCAGATGCAATAGGAATTTTTGGGTTAGGTCAATCCGTTCGCCAGATATGGGAGTTTGAAGCCAAGAAATGGTTGAGAAGGCAGAAAATTTTTCGCAATTCTGCTGCTCCAAACGCTTAACCAGAATGGCCTAGGGAAAAAATACACATACCGCTGTAATCGGTCGAGTTTCTACTTTCAGATACAATAGGAATTTTTGGGTTAGGTCAATCCGTTCGCGAGATATGGGAGTTTGAAGCCAAGAAATGGTTGAGAAGGCAAAAATTTTTTCGAAATTCTGCTGCTCCAAACGCTTAACCAGAATAGCCTACGGAAAAAATACACATACCGCTGTTATCGAGCGAGTTTCTACTTTCAGATGCAACAGGAATTTTTGGGTTAGGACAATCCGTTCGCGAGATATGGGAGTTTGAAGCCAAGAAATGGTTGAGAAGGCAGAACATTTTTCGCAATTCTGCTGCTTCAAACGCTTAACAAGAATGGCCTAGGGAAAAAATACACATACCGTTGTAATCGGGCGAGTTTCTACTTTCAGATGCAGCAGGAATTTTCTGGTTAGGTCAATCCGTTCGCGAGATATGGGAGTTTGAAGCTAAGAAATGGTTGAGAAGACAACAAATTTTTCGCACTTCTGCTGCTCCAAACGCTTAACCAGAATGGCCTAGGGTAAAAATACACATACCGTTGTAATCGGGCGAGTTTCTACTTTCAGATGCAGTAGGAATTTTTGGGTTAGGTCAATCCGTTCGCGAGATATGGGAGTTTGAAGACAAGAAATGGTTGAGGAGGTAAAAAATTTTTCGCAATTCTGCTGCTCCACACGCTTAACCAGAATGGCCTAGGGAAAAAATACACATACCGTTGCAATCGGGTGAGTTTCTACCTTCAGATGCAACAGGAATTTTTGGGTTAGGACAATCCGTTCGCGAGATATGGGAGTTTGAAGCCAAGAAATGGTTGAGAAGGCAGAAAATTTTTCGCAATTCTGCTGCTCCAAACGCTTAACAAGAATGGCCTAGGGAAAAAATACACATACCGTTGTAATCGGGCGAGTTTCTACTTTCAGATGCAACAGGAATTTTTGGGTTAGGTCAATCCGTTCGCGAGATATGGGAGTTTGAAGCTAAGGAATGCTTGAGAAGACAACAAATTTTTCGCAATTCTGCTGCTCCAAACGCTTAACCAGGATGGCCTAGGGAAAAAATGCACATACCGTTGTAATCGGGCGAGTTTCTACTTTCAGATGCAGTAGGAATTTTTGGGTTAGGTCAATCCGTTCGCGAGATATGGGAGTTTGAAGCCAAGAAATGGTTGAGAAGGCAAAAAATTTTTCGGAATTCTGCTGCTCCAAACGCTTAACAAGAATGGCCTAGGGAAAAAATACACATACCGTTGTAATCGGGCGAGTTGCTACTTTCAGATGCAACAGGAATTTTTGGGTTAGGTCAATCCGTTCGAGAGATATGGGAGTTTGACGCTAAGAAATGGTTGAGAAGACAACAAATTTTTCGCAATTCTGCTGCTCCAAACGCTTAACCAGAATGGCCTAGGGAAAAAATACACATACCGTTGTAATCGGGCGAGTTTCTACTTTCAGATGCAATAGGAATTTTTGGGTTAGGTCAATCCGTTCGCCAGATATGGGAGTTTGAAGCCAAGAAATGGTTGAGAAGGCAAAAAATTTTTCGCAATTCTGCTGCTCCAAACGCTTAACCAGAATGGCCTAGGGAAAAAATACACATACCGCTGTAATCGGGCGAGTTTCTACTTTCAGATACAATAGGAATTTTTGGGTTAGGTCAATCCGTTCGCGAGATATGGGAGTTTGAAGCCAAGAAATGGTTGAGAAGGCAGAAAATTTTTCGCAATTCTGCTGCTCCAAACGCTTAACCAGAATGGCCTAGGGAAAAAATAAACATACCGTTGTAATCGGGCGAGTTTCTACTTTCAGAAGCAACAGGAACTTTTGGTTTAGGTCAATCCGTTCGCGAGATATGGGAGTTTGAATCTAAGAAATGGTTGAGAAGACAACAAATTTTTCGCACTTCTGCTGCTCCAAACGCTTAACCAGAATGGCCTAGGGAAAAAATACACATACCGCTGTAATCGGGCGAGTTTCTATTTTCAGATGCAATAGGAATTTTTGGGTTAGGTCAATCCGTTCGCGAGATATGGGAGTTTGAAGCCAAGAAATGGTTGAGAAGGCAAAAAATTTTTCGCAATTCTGCTGCTCCAAACGCTTAACCAGAATGGCCTAGGGAAAAAATACACATACCGTTGTAATCGGACGAGTTTCTACTTTCAGATGCAACAGGAATTTTTGGGTTAGGTCAATCCGTTCGCGAGATATGGGAGTTTGACGCTAAGAAATGGTTGAGAAGACAACAAATTTTTCGCACTTCTGCTGCTCCAAACGCTTAACCAGAATGGCCTAGGGAAAAAATACACATACCGCTGTAATCGGGCGAGTTTCTACTTTCAGATGCAATAGGAATTTTTGGGTTAGGTCAATCCGTTCGCGAGATATGGGAGTTTGAAGCCAAGAAATGGTTGAGAAGGCAAAAAATTTTTCGCAATTCTGCTGCTCCAAACGCTTAACAAGAATGGCCTAGGGAAAAAATACACATACCGTTGTAATCGGGCGAGTTTCTACTTTCAGATGCAACAGGAATTTTTGGGTTAGGTCAATCCGTTCGAGAGATATGGGAGTTTGACGCTAAGAAATGGTTGAGAAGACAACAAATTTTTCGCAATTCTGCTGCTCCAAACGCTTAACCAGAATGGCCTAGGGAAAAAATACACATACCGTTGTAATCGGGCGAGTTTCTACTTTCAGATGCAATAGGAATTTTTGGGTTAGGTCAATCCGTTCGCCAGATATGGGAGTTTGAAGCCAAGAAATGGTTGAGAAGGCAGAAAATTTTTCGCAATTCTGCTGCTCCAAACGCTTAACCAGAATGGCCTAGGGAAAAAATACACATACCGCTGTAATCGGTCGAGTTTCTACTTTCAGATGCAATAGGAATTTTTGGGTTAGGTCAATCCGTTCGCGAGATATGGGAGTTTGAAGCCAAGAAATGGTTAAGAAGGCAGAAAATTTTTCGCACCTCTGCTGCTCCAAACGCTTAACAAGAATGGCCTAGGGTAAAAATACACATACCGCTGTAATCGGGCGAGTTTCTACTTTCAGACGCAACAGGAATTTTTGAGTTAGGTCAATCCGTTCGCGAGATTTGGGAGTTTGAAGCCAAGGAATGGTTGAGAAGGCAAAAAATTTTTCGCAATTCAGCTGCTCCAAACGCTTAACCAGAATGGCCTAGGGAAAAAATACACATACCGCTGTAATCGGTCGAGTTTCTACTTTCAGATGCAATAGGAATTTTTGGGTTAGGTCAATCCGTTCGCGAGATATGGGAGTTTGAAGCCAAGAAATGGTTGAGAAGGCAGAAAATTTTTCGCAATTCTGCTGCTCCAAACGCTTAACAAGAATGGCCTAGGGTAAAAATACACATACCGCTGTAATCGGGCGAGTTTCTACTTTCAGACGCAACAGGAATTTTTGAGTTAGGTCAATCCGTTCGCGAGATATGGGAGTTTGAAGCTAAGAAATGGTTGAGAAGACAACAAATTTTTCGCACCTCTGCTGCTCCAAACGCTTAACCAGAATGGCGTAGGGAAAAAATACACATACCGCTGTAATCGGGCGAGTTTCTACTTTCAGATGCAATAGGAATTTTTGGGTTAGGTCAATCCGTTCGCGAGATATGGGAGTTTGAAGCCAAGAAATGGTTGAGAAGGCAAAAAATTTTTCGCAATTCTGCTGCTCCAAACGCTTAACCAGAATGGCCTAGGGAAAAAATACACATACCGCTGTAATCGGGCGAGTTTCTATTTTCAGATGCAATAGGAATTTTTGGGTTAGGTCAATCCGTTAGCGAGATATGGGAGTTTGAAGCCAAGAAATGGTTGAGAAGGCAAAAAATTTTTCGCAATTCTGCTGCTCCAAACGCTTAACCAGAATGGCCTAGGGAAAAAATAAACATACCGCTGTAATCGGGCGAGTTTCTACTTTCAGAAGCAACAGGAACTTTTGGTTTAGGTCAATCCGTTCGCGAGATATGGGAGTTTGAAGCTAAGAAATGGTTGAGAAGACAACAAATTTTTCGCACTTCTGCTGCTCCAAACGCTTAACCAGAATGGCCTAGGGAAAAAATACACAAACCGCTGTAATAGGGCGAGTTTCTACTTTCAGATGCAGTAGGAATTTTTGGGTTAGGTCAATCCGTTCGCGAGATATGGGAGTTTGAAGCCTAGAAATGGTTGAGAAGGCAAAAAATTTTTCGCAATTCTGCTGCTCCAAACGCTTAACAAGAATGGCCTACGGAAAAAATACACATACCGCTGTAATCGGGCGAGTTTCTACTTTCAGAAGCAACAGGAACTTTTGGTTTAGGTCAATCCGTTCGCGAGATATGGGAGTTTGAAGCTAAGAAATGGTTGAGAAGACAACAAATTTTTCGCACTTCTGCTGCTCCAAACGCTTAACCAGAATGGCCTAGGGAAAAAATACACAAACCGCTGTAATAGGGCGAGTTTCTACTTTCAGATGCAGTAGGAATTTTTGGGTTAGGTCAATCCGTTCGCGAGATATGGGAGTTTGAAGCCTAGAAATGGTTGAGAAGGCAAAAAATTTTTCGCAATTCTGCTGCTCCAAACGCTTAACAAGAATGGCCTACGGAAAAAATACACATACCGTTGTAATCGGGCGAGTTTCTACTTTCAGACGCTACAGGAATTTTTGGGTTAGGACAATCCGTTCGCGAGATATGGGAGTTTGAAGCCAAGAAATGGTTAAGAAGGCAGAAAATTTTTCGCAATTCTGCTGCTCCAAACGCTTAACAAGAATGGCCTAGGGAAAAAATACACATACCGTTGTAATCGGGCGAGTTTCTACTTTCAGATGCAACAGGAATTTTTTGGTTACGTCAATCCGTTCGCGAGATATGGGAGTTTGAAGCTAAGAAATGGTTGAGAAGACAACAAATTTTTCGCAATTCTGCTGCTCCAAACGCTTAACCAGAATGGCCTAGGGAAAAAATACACATACCGTTGTAATCGGGCGAGTTTCTACTTTCAGATGCAGTAGGAATTTTTGGGTTAGGTCAATCCGTTCGCGAGATATGGGAGTTTGAAGCCAAGAAATGGTTGAGAAGGCAAAAAATTTTTCGCAATTCTGCTGCTCCAAACGCTTAACAAGAATGGCCTAGGGAAAAAATACACATACCGCTGTAATCGGGCGAGTTTCTATTTTCAGATGCAATAGGAATTTTTGGGTTAGGTCAATCCGTTCGCGAGATATGGGAGTTTGAAGCCAAGAAATGGTTGAGAAGGCAAAAAATTTTTCGCAATTCTGCTGCTCCAAACGCTTAACCAGAATGGCCTAGGGAAAAAATACACATACCGCTGTAATCGGGCGAGTTTCTATTTTCAGATGCAATAGGAATTTTTGGGTTAGGTCAATCCGTTAGCGAGATATGGGAGTTTGAAGCCAAGAAATGGTTGAGAAGGCAAAAAATTTTTCGCAATTCTGCTGCTCCAAACGCTTAACCAGAATGGCCTAGGGAAAAAATAAACATACCGCTGTAATCGGGCGAGTTTCTACTTTCAGAAGCAACAGGAACTTTTGGTTTAGGTCAATCCGTTCGCGAGATATGGGAGTTTGAAGCTAAGAAATGGTTGAGAAGACAACAAATTTTTCGCACTTCTGCTGCTCCAAACGCTTAACCAGAATGGCCTAGGGAAAAAATACACAAACCGCTGTAATAGGGCGAGTTTCTACTTTCAGATGCAGTAGGAATTTTTGGGTTAGGTCAATCCGTTCGCGAGATATGGGAGTTTGAAGCCTAGAAATGGTTGAGAAGGCAAAAAATTTTTCGCAATTCTGCTGCTCCAAACGCTTAACAAGAATGGCCTACGGAAAAAATACACATACCGCTGTAATCGGGCGAGTTTCTACTTTCAGAAGCAACAGGAACTTTTGGTTTAGGTCAATCCGTTCGCGAGATATGGGAGTTTGAAGCTAAGAAATGGTTGAGAAGACAACAAATTTTTCGCACTTCTGCTGCTCCAAACGCTTAACCAGAATGGCCTAGGGAAAAAATACACAAACCGCTGTAATAGGGCGAGTTTCTACTTTCAGATGCAGTAGGAATTTTTGGGTTAGGTCAATCCGTTCGCGAGATATGGGAGTTTGAAGCCTAGAAATGGTTGAGAAGGCAAAAAATTTTTCGCAATTCTGCTGCTCCAAACGCTTAACAAGAATGGCCTACGGAAAAAATAAACATACCGTTGTAATCGGGCGAGTTTCTACTTTCAGACGCTACAGGAATTTTTGGGTTAGGACAATCCGTTCGCGAGATATGGGAGTTTGAAGCCAAGAAATGGTTAAGAAGGCAGAAAATTTTTCGCAATTCTGCTGCTCCAAACGCTTAACAAGAATGGCCTAGGGAAAAAATACACATACCGTTGTAATCGGGCGAGTTTCTACTTTCAGATGCAACAGGAATTTTTTGGTTACGTCAATCCGTTCGCGAGATATGGGAGTTTGAAGCTAAGAAATGGTTGAGAAGACAACAAATTTTTCGCAATTCTGCTGCTCCAAACGCTTAACCAGAATGGCCTAGGGAAAAAATACACATACCGTTGTAATCGGGCGAGTTTCTACTTTCAGATGCAGTAGGAATTTTTGGGTTAGGTCAATCCGTTCGCGAGATATGGGAGTTTGAAGCCAAGAAATGGTTGAGAAGGCAAAAAATTTTTCGCAATTCTGCTGCTCCAAACGCTTAACAAGAATGGCCTAGGGAAAAAATACACATACCGTTGTAATCGGGCGAGTTTCTACTTTCAGATGCAACAGGAATTTTTGGGTTAGGTCAATCCGTTCGAGAGATATGGGAGTTTGACGCTAAGAAATGGTTGAGAAGACAACAAATTTTTCGCACTTCTGCTGCTCCAAACGCTTAACCAGAATGGCCTAGGGAAAAAATACACATACCGCTGTAATCGGGCGAGTTTCTACTTTCAGATGCAATAGGAATTTTTGGGTTAGGTCAATCCTTTCGCGAGATATGGGAGTTTGAAGCCAAGAAATGGTTGAGAAGGCAAAAAATTTTTCGCAATTCTGCTGCTCCAAACGCTTAACCAGAATGGCCTAGGGAAAAAATACACATACCGCTGTAATCGGGCGAGTTTCTACTTTCAGATGCAATAGGAATTTTTGGGTTAGGTCAATCCGTTCGCGAGATATGGGAGTTTGAAGCCAAGAAATGGTTGAGAAGGCAAAAAATTTTTCGCAATTCTGCTGCTCCAAACGCTTAACCAGAATGGCCTAGGGAAAAAATAAACATACCGCTGTAATCGGGCGAGTTTCTACTTTCAGAAGCAACAGGAACTTTTGGTTTAGGTCAATCCGTTCGCGAGATATGGGAGTTTGAAGCTAAGAAATGGTTGAGAAGACAACAAATTTTTCGCACTTCTGCTGCTCCAAACGCTTAACCAGAATGGCCTAGGGAAAAAATACACAAACCGTTGTAATCGGGCGAGTTTCTACTTTCAGATGCAGTAGGAATTTTTGGGTTAGGTCAATCCGTTCGCGAGATATGCGAGTTTGAAGCCAAGAAATGGTTGAGAAGGCAAAAAATTTTTCACAATTCTGCTGCTCCACACGCTTAACCAGAATGTCCTAGGGAAAAAATACACATACCGTTGTAATCGGGCGAGTTTCTACTTTCAGATGCAACAGGAATTTTTGGGTTAGGACAATCCGTTCGCGAGATATGGGAGTTTGAAGCCAAGAAATGGTTGAGAAGGCAGAAAATTTTTCGCAATTCTGCTGCTCCAAACGCTTAACAAGAATGGCCTAGGGAAAAAATACACATACCGTTGTAATCGGGCGAGTTTCTACTTTCAGATGCAACAGGAATTTTTTGGTTAGGTCAATCCGTTCGCCAGATATGGGAGTTTGAAGCCAAGAAATGGTTGAGAAGGCAAAAAATTTTTCGCAATTCTGCTGCTCCAAACGCTTAACCAGAATGGCCTAGGGAAAAAATACACATACCGCTGTAATCGGGCGAGTTTCTACTTTCAGACGCAACAGGAATTTTTGAGTTAGGTCAATCCGTTCGCGAGATATGGGAGTTTGAAGCCAAGGAATGGTTGAGAAGACAACAAATTTTTCGCAATTCTGCTGCTCCAAACGCTTAACAAGAATGGCCTAGGGTAAAAATACACATACCGCTGTAATCGGGCGAGTTTCTACTTTCAGACGCAACAGGAATTTTTGAGTTAGGTCAATCCGTTCGCGAGATATGGGAGTTTGAAGCCAAGAAATGGTTGAGAAGGCAAAAAATTTTTCGCAATTCTGCTGCTCCAAACGCTTAACCAGAATAGCCTAGGGAAAAAATACACATACCGCTGTTATCGAGCGAGTTTCTACTTTCAGATACAATAGGAATATTTGGGTTAGGTCAATCCGTTCGCGAGATATGGGAGTTTGAAGCCAAGAAATGGTTGAGAAGGCAAAAAATTTTTCGCAATTCTGCTGCTCCAAACGCTTAACAAGAATGGCCTAAGGAAAAAATACACATACCGTTGTAATCGGGCGAGTTTCTACTTTCAGACTCTACAGGAATTTTTGGGTTAGGTCAATCCGTTCGCGAGATATGGGAGTTTGACTCTAAGAAATGGTTGAGAGGACAACAAATTTTTCGCAATTCTGCTGCTCCAAACGCTTAACCAGAATGGCCTAGGGAAAAAATACACATACCGTTGTAATCGGGCGAGTTTCTACTTTCAGATGCAGTAGGAATTTTTGGGTTAGGTCTATCCGTTCGCGAGATATGGGAGTTTGAAGCCAAGAAATGGTTGAGAAGGCAAAAAATTTTTCGCAATTCTGCTGCTCCAAACGCTTAACAAGAATGGCCTAGGGAAAAAATACACATACCGTTGTAATCGGGCGAGTTTCTACTTTCAGATGCAACAGGGATTTTTGGGTTAGGTCAATCCGTTCGAGAGATATGGGAGTTTGACGCTAAGAAATGGTTGAGAAGACAACAAATTTTTCGCAATTCCGCTGCTCCAAACGCTTAACCAGAATGGCCTAGGGAAAAAATACACATACCGTTGTAATCGGACGAGTTTCTACTTTCAGATGCAACAGGAATTTTTGGGTTAGGTCAATCCGTTCGAGAGATATGGGAGTTTGACGCTAAGAAATGGTTGAGAAGACAACAAATTTTTCGCAATTCTGCTGCTCCAAACGCTTAACCAGATGGCCTAGGGAAAAAATACACATACCGTTGTAATCGGGCGAGTTTCTACTTTCAGATGCAATAGGAATTTTTGGGTTAGGTCAATCCGTTCGCGAGATATGGGAGTTTGAAGCCAAGAAATGGTTGAGAAGGCAAAAAATTTTTCGCAATTCTGCTGCTCCAAACGCTTAACCAGAATAGCCTAGGGAAAAAAATACACATACCGCTGTTATCGAGCGAGTTTCTACTTTCAGATACAATAGGAATTTTTGGGTTAGGTCAATCCGTTCGCGAGATATGGGAGTTTGAAGCCAAGAAATGGTTGAGAAGGCAAAAATTTTTTCGCAATTCTGCTGCTCCAAACGCTTAACCAGAATGGCCTAGGGAAAAAATACACATACCGTTGTAATCGGACGAGTTTCTACTTTCAGATGCAACAGGAATTTTTGGGTTAGGTCAATCCGTTCGAGAGATATGGGAGTTTGACGCTAAGAAATGGTTGAGAAGACAACAAATTTTTCGCAATTCTGCTGCTCCAAACGCTTAACCAGAATGGCCTAGGGAAAAAATACACATACCGTTGTAATCGGGCGAGTTTCTACTTTCAGATGCAATAGGAATTTTTGGGTTAGGTCAATCCGTTCGCGTGATATGGGAGTTTGAAGCCAAGAAATGGTTGAGAAGGCAAAAAATTTTTCGCGATTCTGCTGCTCCAAACGCTTAACCAGAATAGCCTAGGGAAAAAATACACATACCGCTGTTATCGAGCGAGTTTCTACTTTCAGATACAATAGGAATTTTTGGGTTAGGTCAATCCGTTCGCGAGATATGGGAGTTTGAAGCCAAGAAATGGTTGAGAAGGCAAAAAATTTTTCGCAATTCTGCTGCTCCAAACGCTTAACCAGAATAGCCTACGGAAAAAATACACATACCGCTGTTATCGAGCGAGTTTCTACTTTCAGATGCAACAGGAATTTTTGGGTTAGGACAATCCGTTCGCGAGATATGGGAGTTTGAAGCCAAGAAATGGTTGAGAAGGCAGAACATTTTTCGCAATTCTGCTGCTTCAAACGCTTAACAAGAATGGCCTAGGGAAAAAATACACATACCGTTGTAATCGGGCGAGTTTCTACTTTCAGATGCAGCAGGAATTTTCTGGTTAGGTCAATCCGTTCGCGAGATATGGGAGTTTGAAGCTAAGAAATGGTTGAGAAGACAACAAATTTTTCGCAATTCTGCTGCTCCAAACGCTTAACCAGGATGGCCTAGGGAAAAAATGCACATACCGTTGTAATCGGGCGAGTTTCTACTTTCAGATGCAGTAGGAATTTTTGGGTTAGGTCAATCCGTTCGCGAGATATGGGAGTTTGAAGCCAAGAAATGGTTGAGAAGGCAAAAATTTTTCGCAATTCTGCTGCTCCAAACGCTTAACAAGAATGGCCTAGGGAAAAAATACACATACCGTTGTAATCGGGCGAGTTGCTACTTTCAGATGCAACAGGAATTTTTGGGTTAGGTCAATCCGTTCGAGAGATATGGGAGTTTGACGCTAAGAAATGGTTGAGAAGACAACAAATTTTTCGCAATTCTGCTGCTCCAAACGCTTAACCAGAATGGCCTAGGGAAAAAATACACATACCGTTGTAATCGGGCGAGTTTCTACTTTCAGATGCAATAGGAATTTTTGGGTTAGGTCAATCCGTTCGCCAGATATGGGAGTTTGAAGCCAAGAAATGGTTGAGAAGGCAAAAAATTTTTCGCAATTCTGCTGCTCCAAACGCTTAACCAGAATGGCCTAGGGAAAAAATACACATACCGCTGTAATCGGGCGAGTTTCTACTTTCAGATACAATAGGAATTTTTGGGTTAGGTCAATCCGTTCGCGAGATATGGGAGTTTGAAGCCAAGAAATGGTTGAGAAGGCAGAAAATTTTTCGCAATTCTGCTGCTCCAAACGCTTAACCAGAATGGCCTAGGGAAAAAATAAACATACCGTTGTAATCGGGCGAGTTTCTACTTTCAGAAGCAACAGGAACTTTTGGTTTAGGTCAATCCGTTCGCGAGATATGGGAGTTTGAATCTAAGAAATGGTTGAGAAGACAACAAATTTTTCGCACTTCTGCTGCTCCAAACGCTTAACCAGAATGGCCTAGGGAAAAAATACACATACCGCTGTAATCGGGCGAGTTTCTACTTTCAGATGCAATAGGAATTTTTGGGTTAGGTCAATCCGTTCGCGAGATATGGGAGTTTGAAGCCAAGAAATGGTTGAGAAGGCAAAAAATTTTTCGCAATTCTGCTGCTCCAAACGCTTAACCAGAATGGCCTAGGGAAAAAATACACATACCGTTGTAATCGGACGAGTTTCTACTTTCAGATGCAACAGGAATTTTTGGGTTAGGTCAATCCGTTCGCGAGATATGGGAGTTTGACGCTAAGAAATGGTTGAGAAGACAACAAATTTTTCGCAATTCTGCTGCTCCAAACGCTTAACCAGAATGGCCTAGGGAAAAAATACACATACCGTTGTAATCGGGCGAGTTTCTACTTTCAGATGCAATAGGAATTTTTGGGTTAGGTCAATCCGTTCGCCAGATATGGGAGTTTGAAGCCAAGAAATGGTTGAGAAGGCAAAAAATTTTTCGCAATTCTGCTGCTCCAAACGCTTAACCAGAATGGCCTAGGGAAAAAATACACATACCGCTGTAATCGGGCGAGTTTCTACTTTCAGATGCAATAGGAATTTTTGGGTTAGGTCAATCCGTTCGCGAGATATGAGAGTTTGAAGCCAAGAAATGGTTGAGAAGGCAAAAAATTTTTCGCAATTCTGCTGCTCCAAACGCTTAACCAGAATGGCCTAGGGAAAAAATAAACATACCGTTGTAATCGGGCGAGTTTCTACTTTCAGATGCAGTAGGAATTTTTGGGTTAGGTCAATCCGTTCGCGAGATATGGGAGTTTGAAGCCAAGAAATGGTTGAGAAGGCAAAAAATTTTTCGCAATTCTGCTGCTCCAAACGCTTAACAAGAATGGCCTAGGGAAAAAATACACATACCGTTGTAATCGGGCGAGTTGCTACTTTCAGATGCAACAGGAATTTTTGGGTGTGGTCAATCCGTTCGAGAGATATGGGAGTTTGACGCTAAGAAATGGTTGAGAAGACAACAAATTTTTCGCAATTCTGCTGCTCCAAACGCTTAACCAGAATGGCCTAGGGAAAAAATACACATACCGTTGTAATCGGGCGAGTTTCTACTTTCAGATGCAATAGGAATTTTTGGGTTAGGTCAATCCGTTCGCCAGATATGGGAGTTTGAAGCCAAGAAATGGTTGAGAAGGCAAAAAATTTTTCGCAATTCTGCTGCTCCAAACGCTTAACCAGAATGGCCTAGGGAAAAAATACACATACCGCTGTAATCGGGCGAGTTTCTACTTTCAGATACAATAGGAATTTTTGGGTTAGGTCAATCCGTTCGCGAGATATGGGAGTTTGAAGCCAAGAAATGGTTGAGAAGGCAGAAAATTTTTCGCAATTCTGCTGCTCCAAACGCTTAACCAGAATGGCCTAGGGAAAAAATAAACATACCGTTGTAATCGGGCGAGTTTCTACTTTCAGAAGCAACAGGAACTTTTGGTTTAGGTCAATCCGTTCGCGAGATATGGGAGTTTGAATCTAAGAAATGGTTGAGAAGACAACAAATTTTTCGCACTTCTGCTGCTCCAAACGCTTAACCAGAATGGCCTAGGGAAAAAATACACATACCGCTGTAATCGGGCGAGTTTCTACTTTCAGATGCAATAGGAATTTTTGGGTTAGGTCAATCCGTTCGCGAGATATGGGAGTTTGAAGCCAAGAAATGGTTGAGAAGGCAAAAAATTTTTCGCAATTCTGCTGCTCCAAACGCTTAACCAGAATGGCCTAGGGAAAAAATACACATACCGTTGTAATCGGACGAGTTTCTACTTTCAGATGCAACAGGAATTTTTGGGTTAGGTCAATCCGTTCGCGAGATATGGGAGTTTGACGCTAAGAAATGGTTGAGAAGACAACAAATTTTTCGCAATTCTGCTGCTCCAAACGCTTAACCAGAATGGCCTAGGGAAAAAATACACATACCGTTGTAATCGGGCGAGTTTCTACTTTCAGATGCAATAGGAATTTTTGGGTTAGGTCAATCCGTTCGCCAGATATGGGAGTTTGAAGCCAAGAAATGGTTGAGAAGGCAAAAAATTTTTCGCAATTCTGCTGCTCCAAACGCTTAACCAGAATGGCCTAGGGAAAAAATACACATACCGCTGTAATCGGGCGAGTTTCTACTTTCAGATGCAATAGGAATTTTTGGGTTAGGTCAATCCGTTCGCGAGATATGAGAGTTTGAAGCCAAGAAATGGTTGAGAAGGCAAAAAATTTTTCGCAATTCTGCTGCTCCAAACGCTTAACCAGAATGGCCTAGGGAAAAAATAAACATACCGTTGTAATCGGGCGAGTTTCTACTTTCAGAAGCAACAGGAACTTTTGGTTTAGGTCAATCCGTTCGCGAGATATGGGAGTTTGAAGCTAAGAAATGGTTGAGAAGACAACAAATTTTTCGCACTTCTGCTGCTCCAAACGCTTAACCAGAATGGCCTAGGGAAAAAATACACATACCGCTGTAATCGGGCGAGTTTCTACTTTCAGATGCAATAGGAATTTTTGGGTTAGGTCAATCCGTTCGCGAGATATGGGAGTTTGAAGCCAAGAAATGGTTGAGAAGGCAAAAAATTTTTCGCAATTCTGCTGCTCCAAACGCTTAACAAGAATGGCCTAGGGAAAAAATACACATACCGTTGTAATCGGGCGAGTTTCTACTTTCAGATGCAACAGGAATTTTTGGGTTAGGTCAATCCGTTCGAGAGATATGGGAGTTTGACGCTAAGAAATGGTTGAGAAGACAACAAATTTTTCGCAATTCTGCTGCTCCAAACGCTTAACCAGAATGGCCTAGGGAAAAAATACACATACCGTTGTAATCGGGCGAGTTTCTACTTTCGGATGCAATAGGAATTTTTGGGTTAGGTCAATCCGTTCGCCAGATATGAGAGTTTGAAGCCAAGAAATGGTTGAGAAGGCAGAAAATTTTTCGCAATTCTGCTGCTCCAAACGCTTAACCAGAATGGCCTAGGGAAAAAATACACATACCGCTGTAATCGGTCGCGTTTCTACTTTCAGATGCAATAGGAATTTTTGGGTTAGGTCAATCCGTTCGCGAGATATGGGAGTTTGAAGCCAAGAAATGGTTGAGAAGGCAGAAAATTTTTCGCACCTCTGCTGCTCCAAACGCTTAACAAGAATGGCCTAGGGTAAAAATACACATACCGCTGTAATCGGGCGAGTTTCTACTTTCAGACGCAACAGGGATTTTTGAGTTAGGTCAATCCGTTCGCGAGATTTGGGAGTTTGAAGCCAAGGAATGGTTGAGAAGGCAAAAAATTTTTCGCAATTCAGCTGCTCCAAACGCTTAGCCAGAATGGCCTAGGGAAAAAATACACATACCGCTGTAATCGGTCGAGTTTCTACTTTCAGATGCAATAGGAATTTTTGGGTTAGGTCAATCTGTTCGCGAGATATGGGAGTTTGAAGCCAAGAAATGGTTGAGAAGGCAGAAAATTTTTCGCAATTCTGCTGCTCCAAACGCTTAACAAGAATGGCCTAGGGTAAAAATACACATACCGCTGTAATCGGGCGAGTTTCTACTTTCAGACGCAACAGGAATTTTTGAGTTAGGTCAATCCGTTCGCGAGATATGGGAGTTTGAAGCTAAGAAATGGTTGAGAAGACAACAAATTTTTCGCACCTCTGCTGCTCCAAACGCTTAACCAGAATGGCCTAGGGAAAAAATACACATACCGCTGTAATCGGGCGAGTTTCTACTTTCAGATGCAATAGGAATTTTTGGGTTAGGTCAATCCGTTCGCGAGATATGGGAGTTTGAAGCCAAGAAATGGTTGAGAAGGCAAAAAATTTTTCGCAATTCTGCTGCTCCAAACGCTTAACCAGAATGGCCTAGGGAAAAAATACACATACCGCTGTAATCGGGCGAGTTTCTATTTTCAGATGCAATAGGAATTTTTGGGTTAGGTCAATCCGTTCGCGAGATATGGGAGTTTGAAGCCAAGAAATGGTTGAGAAGGCAAAAAATTTTTCGCAATTCTGCTGCTCCAAACGCTTAACCAGAATGGCCTAGGGAAAAAATAAACATACCGCTGTAATCGGGCGAGTTTCTACTTTCAGAAGCAACAGGAACTTTTGGTTTAGGTCAATCCGTTCGCGAGATATGGGAGTTTGAAGCTAAGAAATGGTTGAGAAGACAACAAATTTTTCGCACTTCTGCTGCTCCAAACGCTTAACCAGAATGGCCTAGGGAAAAAATACACATACCGCTGTAATCGGGCGAGTTTCTACTTTCAGATGCAATAGGAATTTTTGGGTTAGGTCAATCCGTTCGCGAGATATGGGAGTTTGAAGCCAAGAAATGGTTGAGAAGGCAAAAAATTTTTCGCAATTCTGCTGCTCCAAACGCTTAACAAGAATGGCCTAGGGAAAAAATACACATACCGTTGTAATCGGGCGAGTTTCTACTTTCAGATGCAACAGGAATTTTTGGGTTAGGTCAATCCGTTCGAGAGATATGGGAGTTTGACGCTAAGAAATGGTTGAGAAGACAACAAATTTTTCGCAATTCTGCTGCTCCAAACGCTTAACCAGAATGGCCTAGGGAAAAAATACACATACCGTTGTAATCGGGCGAGTTTCTACTTTCGGATGCAATAGGAATTTTTGGGTTAGGTCAATCCGTTCGCCAGATATGAGAGTTTGAAGCCAAGAAATGGTTGAGAAGGCAGAAAATTTTTCGCAATTCTGCTGCTCCAAACGCTTAACCAGAATGGCCTAGGGAAAAAATACACATACCGCTGTAATCGGTCGCGTTTCTACTTTCAGATGCAATAGGAATTTTTGGGTTAGGTCAATCCGTTCGCGAGATATGGGAGTTTGAAGCCAAGAAATGGTTGAGAAGGCAGAAAATTTTTCGCACCTCTGCTGCTCCAAACGCTTAACAAGAATGGCCTAGGGTAAAAATACACATACCGCTGTAATCGGGCGAGTTTCTACTTTCAGACGCAACAGGGATTTTTGAGTTAGGTCAATCCGTTCGCGAGATTTGGGAGTTTGAAGCCAAGGAATGGTTGAGAAGGCAAAAAATTTTTCGCAATTCAGCTGCTCCAAACGCTTAGCCAGAATGACCTAGGGAAAAAATACACATACCGCTGTAATCGGTCGAGTTTCTACTTTCAGATGCAATAGGAATTTTTGGGTTAGGTCAATCTGTTCGCGAGATATGGGAGTTTGAAGCCAAGAAATGGTTGAGAAGGCAGAAAATTTTTCGCAATTCTGCTGCTCCAAACGCTTAACAAGAATGGCCTAGGGTAAAAATACACATACCGCTGTAATCGGGCGAGTTTCTACTTTCAGACGCAACAGGAATTTTTGAGTTAGGTCAATCCGTTCGCGAGATATGGGAGTTTGAAGCTAAGAAATGGTTGAGAAGACAACAAATTTTTCGCACCTCTGCTGCTCCAAACGCTTAACCAGAATGGCCTAGGGAAAAAATACACAAACCGCTGCAATCGGGCGAGTTTCTACTTTCAGATGCAGTAGGAATTTTTGGGTTAGGTCAATCCGTTCGCGAGATATGGGAGTTTGAAGCCAAGAAATGGTTGAGAAGGCAAAAAATTTTTCGCAATTCTGCTGCTCCAAACGCTTAACAAGAATGGCCTACGGAAAAAATACACATACCGTTGTAATCGGGCGAGTTTCTACTTTCAGACGCTACAGGAATTTTTGGGTTAGGACAATCCGTTCGCGAGATATGGGAGTTTGAAGCCAAGAAATGGTTAAGAAGGCAGAAAATTTTTCGCAATTCTGCTGCTCCAAACGCTTAACAAGAATGGCCTAGGGAAAAAATACACATACCGTTGTAATCGGGCGAGTTTCTACTTTCAGATGCAACAGGAATTTTTTGGTTACGTCAATCCGTTCGCGAGATATGGGAGTTTGAAGCTAAGAAATGGTTGAGAAGACAACAAATTTTTCGCAATTCTGCTGCTCCAAACGCTTAACCAGAATGGCCTAGGGAAAAAATACACATACCGCTGTAATCGGGCGAGTTTCTACTTTCAGATGCAATAGGAATTTTTGGGTTAGGTCAATCCTTTCGCGAGATATGGGAGTTTGAAGCCAAGAAATGGTTGAGAAGGCAAAAAATTTTTCGCAATTCTGCTGCTCCAAACGCTTAACCAGAATGGCCTAGGGAAAAAATACACATACCGCTGTAATCGGGCGAGTTTCTACTTTCAGATGCAATAGGAATTTTTGGGTTAGGTCAATCCGTTCGCGAGATATGGGAGTTTGAAGCCAAGAAATGGTTGAGAAGGCAAAAAATTTTTCGCAATTCTGCTGCTCCAAACGCTTAACCAGAATGGCCTAGGGAAAAAATAAACATACCGCTGTAATCGGGCGAGTTTCTACTTTCAGAAGCAACAGGAACTTTTGGTTTAGGTCAATCCGTTCGCGAGATATGGGAGTTTGAAGCTAAGAAATGGTTGAGAAGACAACAAATTTTTCGCACTTCTGCTGCTCCAAACGCTTAACCAGAATGGCCTAGGGAAAAAATACACAAACCGTTGTAATCGGGCGAGTTTCTACTTTCAGATGCAGTAGGAATTTTTGGGTTAGGTCAATCCGTTCGCGAGATATGCGAGTTTGAAGCCAAGAAATGGTTGAGAAGGCAAAAAATTTTTCGCAATTCTGCTGCTCCACGCGCTTAACCAGAATGGCCTAGGGAAAAAATACACATACCGTTGTAATCGGGCGAGTTTCTACTTTCAGATGCAACAGGAATTTTTGGGTTAGGACAATCCGTTCGCGAGATATGGGAGTTTGAAGCCAAGAAATGGTTGAGAAGGCAGAAAATTTTTCGCAATTCTGCTGCTCCAAACGCTTAACAAGAATGGCCTAGGGAAAAAATACACATACCGTTGTAATCGGGCGAGTTTCTACTTTCAGATGCAACAGGAATTTTTTGGTTAGGTCAATCCGTTCGCCAGATATGGGAGTTTGAAGCCAAGAAATGGTTGAGAAGGCAAAAAATTTTTCGCAATTCTGCTGCTCCAAACGCTTAACCAGAATGGCCTAGGGAAAAAATACACATACCGCTGTAATCGGGCGAGTTTCTACTTTCAGACGCAACAGGAATTTTTGAGTTAGGTCAATCCGTTCGCGAGATATGGGAGTTTGAAGCCAAGGAATGGTTGAGAAGACAACAAATTTTTCGCAATTCTGCTGCTCCAAACGCTTAACAAGAATGGCCTAGGGTAAAAATACACATACCGCTGTAATCGGGCGAGTTTCTACTTTCAGACGCAACAGGAATTTTTGAGTTAGGTCAATCCGTTCGCGAGATATGGGAGTTTGAAGCCAAGAAATGGTTGAGAAGGCAAAAAATTTTTCGCAATTCTGCTGCTCCAAACGCTTAACCAGAATAGCCTAGGGAAAAAATACACATACCGCTGTTATCGAGCGAGTTTCTACTTTCAGATACAATAGGAATATTTGGGTTAGGTCAATCCGTTCGCGAGATATGGGAGTTTGAAGCCAAGAAATTGTTGAGAAGGCAAAAAATTTTTCGCAATTCTGCTGCTCCAAACGCTTAACAAGAATGGCCTAAGGAAAAAATACACATACCGTTGTAATCGGGCGAGTTTCTACTTTCAGACTCTACAGGAATTTTTGGGTTAGGTCAATCCGTTCGCGAGATATGGGAGTTTGACTCTAAGAAATGGTTGAGAGGACAACAAATTTTTCGCAATTCTGCTGCTCCAAACGCTTAACCAGAATGGCCTAGGGAAAAAATACACATACCGTTGTAATCGGGCGAGTTTCTACTTTCAGATGCAACAGGGATTTTTGGGTTAGGTCAATCCGTTCGAGAGATATGGGAGTTTGACGCTAAGAAATGGTTGAGAAGACAACAAATTTTTCGCAATTCCGCTGCTCCAAACGCTTAACCAGAACGGCCTAGGGAAAAAATACACATACCGTTGTAATCGGGCGAGTTTCTACTTTCAGATTCAATAGGAATTTTTGGGTTAGGTCAATCCGTTCGCCAGATATGGGAGTTTGAAGCCAAGAAATGGTTGAGAAGGCGACAAATTTTTCGCAATTCTGCTGCTCCAAACGCTTAACAAGAATGGCCTAGGGTAAAAATACACATACCTCTGTAATCGGGCGAGTTTCTACTTTCAGACGCAACAGGAATTTTTGAGTTAGGTCAATCCGTTCGCGAGACATGGGAGTTTGAAGCCAAGGAATGGTTGAGAAGGCAAAAAATTTTTCGCAATTCTGCTGCTCCAAACGCTTAACCAGAATGGCCTAGGGAAAAAATACACATACCGTTGTAATCGGGCGAGTTTCTACTTTCAGATGCAACAGGAATTTTTTGGTTACGTCAATCCGTTCGCGAGATATGGGAGTTTGAAGCTAAGAAATGGTTGAGAAGACAACAAATTTTTCGCAATTCTGCTGCTCCAAACGCTTAACCAGAATGGCCTAGGGAAAAAATACACATACCGCTGTAATCGGGCGAGTTTCTACTTTCAGATGCAATAGGAATTTTTGGGTTAGGTCAATCCTTTCGCGAGATATGGGAGTTTGAAGCCAAGAAATGGTTGAGAAGGCAAAAAATTTTTCGCAATTCTGCTGCTCCAAACGCTTAACCAGAATGGCCTAGGGAAAAAATACACATACCGCTGTAATCGGGCGAGTTTCTACTTTCAGATGCAATAGGAATTTTTGGGTTAGGTCAATCCGTTCGCGAGATATGGGAGTTTGAAGCCAAGAAATGGTTGAGAAGGCAAAAAATTTTTCGCAATTCTGCTGCTCCAAACGCTTAACCAGAATGGCCTAGGGAAAAAATAAACATACCGCTGTAATCGGGCGAGTTTCTACTTTCAGAAGCAACAGGAACTTTTGGTTTAGGTCAATCCGTTCGCGAGATATGGGAGTTTGAAGCTAAGAAATGGTTGAGAAGACAACAAATTTTTCGCACTTCTGCTGCTCCAAACGCTTAACCAGAATGGCCTAGGGAAAAAATACACAAACCGTTGCAATCGGGCGAGTTTCTACTTTCAGATGCAGTAGGAATTTTTGGGTTAGGTCAATCCGTTCGCGAGATATGCGAGTTTGAAGCCAAGAAATGGTTGAGAAGGCAAAAAATTTTTCGCAATTCTGCTGCTCCACGCGCTTAACCAGAATGGCCTAGGGAAAAAATACACATACCGTTGTAATCGGGCGAGTTTCTACTTTCAGATGCAACAGGAATTTTTGGGTTAGGACAATCCGTTCGCGAGATATGGGAGTTTGAAGCCAAGAAATGGTTGAGAAGGCAGAAAATTTTTCGCAATTCTGCTGCTCCAAACGCTTAACAAGAATGGCCTAGGGAAAAAATACACATACCGTTGTAATCGGGCGAGTTTCTACTTTCAGATGCAACAGGAATTTTTTGGTTAGGTCAATCCGTTCGCCAGATATGGGAGTTTGAAGCCAAGAAATGGTTGAGAAGGCAAAAAATTTTTCGCAATTCTGCTGCTCCAAACGCTTAACCAGAATGGCCTAGGGAAAAAATACACATACCGCTGTAATCGGGCGAGTTTCTACTTTCAGACGCAACAGGAATTTTTGAGTTAGGTCAATCCGTTCGCGAGATATGGGAGTTTGAAGCCAAGGAATGGTTGAGAAGACAACAAATTTTTCGCAATTCTGCTGCTCCAAACGCTTAACAAGAATGGCCTAGGGTAAAAATACACATACCGCTGTAATCGGGCGAGTTTCTACTTTCAGACGCAACAGGAATTTTTGAGTTAGGTCAATCCGTTCGCGAGATATGGGAGTTTGAAGCCAAGAAATGGTTGAGAAGGCAAAAAATTTTTCGCAATTCTGCTGCTCCAAACGCTTAACCAGAATAGCCTAGGGAAAAAATACACATACCGCTGTTATCGAGCGAGTTTCTACTTTCAGATACAATAGGAATATTTGGGTTAGGTCAATCCGTTCGCGAGATATGGGAGTTTGAAGCCAAGAAATTGTTGAGAAGGCAAAAAATTTTTCGCAATTCTGCTGCTCCAAACGCTTAACAAGAATGGCCTAAGGAAAAAATACACATACCGTTGTAATCGGGCGAGTTTCTACTTTCAGACTCTACAGGAATTTTTGGGTTAGGTCAATCCGTTCGCGAGATATGGGAGTTTGACTCTAAGAAATGGTTGAGAGGACAACAAATTTTTCGCAATTCTGCTGCTCCAAACGCTTAACCAGAATGGCCTAGGGAAAAAATACACATACCGTTGTAATCGGGCGAGTTTCTACTTTCAGATGCAACAGGGATTTTTGGGTTAGGTCAATCCGTTCGAGAGATATGGGAGTTTGACGCTAAGAAATGGTTGAGAAGACAACAAATTTTTCGCAATTCCGCTGCTCCAAACGCTTAACCAGAACGGCCTAGGGAAAAAATACACATACCGTTGTAATCGGGCGAGTTTCTACTTCCAGATTCAATAGGAATTTTTGGGTTAGGTCAATCCGTTCGCCAGATATGGGAGTTTGAAGCCAAGAAATGGTTGAGAAGGCGACAAATTTTTCGCAATTCTGCTGCTCCAAACGCTTAACAAGAATGGCCTAGGGTAAAAATACACATACCGCTGTAATCGGGCGAGCTTCTACTTTCAGACGCAACAGGAATTTTTGAGTTAGGTCAATCCGTTCGCGAGACATGGGAGTTTGAAGCCAAGGAATGGTTGAGAAGGCAAAAAATTTTTCGCAATTCTGCTGCTCCAAACGCTTAACCAGAATGGCCTAGGGAAAAAATACACATACCGCTGTAATCGGGCGAGTTTCTACTTTCAGACGCAACAGGAATTTTTGAGTTAGGTCAATCCGTTCGCGAGATATGGGAGTTTGAAGCTAAGAAATGGTTGAGAAGACAACAAATTTTTCGCACCTCTGCTGCTCCAAACGCTTAACCAGAATGGCCTAGGGAAAAAATACACATACCGCTGTAATCGGGCGAGTTTCTACTTTCAGATGCAATAGGAATTTTTGGGTTAGGTCAATCCGTTCGCGAGATATGGGAGTTTGAAGCCAAGAAATGGTTGAGAAGGCAAAAAATTTTTCGCAATTCTGCTGCTCCAAACGCTTAACCAGAATGGCCTAGGGAAAAAATACACATACCGCTGTAATCGGGCGAGTTTCTATTTTCAGATGCAATAGGAATTTTTGGGTTAGGTCAATCCGTTAGCGAGATATGGGAGTTTGAAGCCAAGAAATGGTTGAGAAGGCAAAAAATTTTTCGCAATTCTGCTGCTCCAAACGCTTAACCAGAATGGCCTAGGGAAAAAATAAACATACCGCTGTAATCGGGCGAGTTTCTACTTTCAGAAGCAACAGGAACTTTTGGTTTAGGTCAATCCGTTCGCGAGATATGGGAGCTTGAAGCTAAGAAATGGTTGAGAAGACAACAAATTTTTCGCACTTCTGCTGCTCCAAACGCTTAACCAGAATGGCCTAGGGAAAAAGTACACAAACCGCTGTAATCGGGCGAGTTTCTACTTTCAGATGCAGTAGGAATTTTTGGGTTAGGTCAATCCGTTCGCGAGATATGGGAGTTTGAAGCCAAGAAATGGTTGAGAAGGCAAAAAATTTTTCGCAATTCTGCTGCTCCAAACGCTTAACAAGGATGGCCTACGGAAAAAATACACATACCGTTGTAATCGGGCGAGTTTCTACTTTCAGACGCTACAGGAATTTTTGGGTTAGGACAATCCGTTCGCGAGATATGGGAGTTTGAAGCCAAGAAATGGTTAAGAAGGCAGAAAATTTTTCGCAATTCTGCTGCTCCAAACGCTTAACAAGAATGGCCTAGGGAAAAAATACACATACCGTTGTAATCGGGCGAGTTTCTACTTTCAGATGCAACAGGAATTTTTTGGTTACGTCAATCCGTTCGCGAGATATGGGAGTTTGAAGCTAAGAAATGGTTGAGAAGACAACAAATTTTTCGCAATTCTGCTGCTCCAAACGCTTAACCAGAATGGCCTAGGGAAAAAATACACATACCGCTGTAATCGGGCGAGTTTCTACTTTCAGATGCAGTAGGAATTTTTGGGTTAGGTCAATCCGTTCGCGAGATATGGGAGTTTGAAGCCAAGAAATGGTTGAGAAGGCAAAAAATTTTTCGCAATTCTGCTGCTCCAAACGCTTAACAAGAATGGCCTAGGGAAAAAATACACATACCGTTGTAATCGGGCGAGTTTCTACTTTCAGATGCAACAGGAATTTTTGGGTTAGGTCAATCCGTTCGAGAGATATGGGAGTTTGACGCTAAGAAATGGTTGAGAAGACAACAAATTTTTCGCACTTCTGCTGCTCCAAACGCTTAACCAGAATGGCCTAGGGAAAAAATACACATACCGCTGTAATCGGGCGAGTTTCTACTTTAAGATGCAATAGGAAATTTTGGGTTAGGTCAATCCTTTCGCGAGATATGGGAGTTTGAAGCCAAGAAATGGTTGAGAAGGCAAAAAATTTTTCGCAATTCTGCTGCTCCAAACGCTTAACCAGAATGGCCTAGGGAAAAAATACACATACCGCTGTAATCGGGTGAGTTTCTACTTTCAGATGCAATAGGAATTTTTGGGTTAGGTCAATCCGTTCGCGAGATATGGGAGTTTGAAGCCAAGAAATGGTTGAGAAGGCAAAAAATTTTTCGCAATTCTGCTGCTCCAAACGCTTAACCAGAATGGCCTAGGGAAAAAATAAACATACCGCTGTAATCGGGCGAGTTTCTACTTTCAGAAGCAACAGGAACTTTTGGTTTAGGTCAATCCGTTCGCGAGATATGGGAGTTTGAAGCTAAGAAATGGTTGAGAAGACAACAAATTTTTCGCACTTCTGCTGCTCCAAACGCTTAACCAGAATGGCCTAGGGAAAAAATACACAAACCGTTGTAATCGGGCGAGTTTCTACTTTCAGATGCAGTAGGAATTTTTGGGTTAGGTCAATCCGTTCGCGAGATATGCGAGTTTGAAGCCAAGAAATGGTTGAGAAGGCAAAAAATTTTTCACAATTCTGCTGCTCCACACGCTTAACCAGAATGGCCTAGGGAAAAAATACACATACCGTTGTAATCCGGCGAGTTTCTACTTTCAGATGCAACAGGAATTTTTGGGTTAGGACAATCCGTTCGCGAGATATGGGAGTTTGAAGCCAAGAAATGGTTGAGAAGGCAGAAAATTTTTCGCAATTCTGCTGCTCCAAACGCTTAACAAGAATGGCCTAGGGAAAAAATACACATACCGTTGTAATCGGGCGAGTTTCTACTTTCAGATGCAACAGGAATTTTTTGGTTAGGTCAATCCGTTCGCCAGATATGGGAGTTTGAAGCCAAGAAATGGTTGAGAAGGCAAAAAACTTTCGCAATTCTGCTGCTCCAAACGCTTAACCAGAATGGCCTAGGGAAAAAATACACATACCGCTGTAATCGGGCGAGTTTCTACTTTCAGACGCAACAGGAATTTTTGAGTTAGGTCAATCCGTTCGCGAGATATGGGAGTTTGAAGCCAAGGAATGGTTGAGAAGACAACAAATTTTTCGCAATTCTGCTGCTCCAAACGCTTAACAAGAATGGCCTAGGGTAAAAATACACATACCGCTGTAATCGGGCGAGTTTCTACTTTCAGACGCAACAGGAATTTTTGAGTTAGGTCAATCCGTTCGCGAGATATGGGAGTTTGAAGCCAAGAAATGGTTGAGAAGGCAAAAAATTTTTCGCAATTCTGCTGCTCCAAACGCTTAACCAGAATAGCCTAGGGAAAAAATACACATACCGCTGTTATCGAGCGAGTTTCTACTTTCAGATACAATAGGAATATTTGGGTTAGGTCAATCCGTTCGCGAGATATGGGAGTTTGAAGCCAAGAAATGGTTGAGAAGGCAAAAAATTTTTCGCAATTCTGCTGCTCCAAACGCTTAACAAGAATGGCCTACGGAAAAAATACACATACCGTTGTAATCGGGCGAGTTTCTACTTTCAGATGCAACAGGGATTTTTGGGTTAGGTCAATCCGTTCGAGAGATATGGGAGTTTGACGCTAAGAAATGGTTGAGAAGACAACAAATTTTTCGCAATTCCGCTGCTCCAAACGCTTAACCAGAACGGCCTAGGGAAAAAATACACATACCGTTGTAATCGGGCGAGTTTCTACTTTCAGATGCAATAGGAATTTTTGGGTTAGGTCAATCCGTTCGCCAGATATGGGAGTTTGAAGCCAAGAAATGGTTGAGAAGGCAAAAAATTTTTCGCAATTCTGCTGCTCCAACCGCTTAACCAGAATGGCCTAGGGAAAAAATACACATACCGCTGTAATCGGGCGAGTTTCTACTTTCAGATACAATAGGAATTTTTGGGTTAGGTCAATCCGTTCGCGAGATATGGGAGTTTGAAGCCAAGAAATGGTTGAGAAGGCGACAAATTTTTCGCAATTCTGCTGCTCCAAACGCTTAACAAGAATGGCCTAGGGTAAAAATACACATACCGCTGTAATCGGGCGAGTTTCTACTTTCAGACGCAACAGGAATTTTTGAGTTAGGTCAATCCGTTCGCGAGACATGGGAGTTTGAAGCCAAGGAATGGTTGAGAAGGCAAAAAATTTTTCGCAATTCTGCTGCTCCAAACGCTTAACCAGAATGGCCTAGGGAAAAAATACACATACCGTAGTAATCGGGCGAGTTTCTACTTTCAGATGCAACAGGAATTTTTGGGTTAGGTCAATCCGTTCGCGAGATATGGGAGTTTGACGCCAAGGAATGGTTGAGAAGGCGAAAAATTTTTCGCAATTCTGCTGCTCCAAACGCTTAACAAGAATGGCCTAGGGTAAAAATACACATACCGCTGTAATCGGGCGAGTTTCTACTTTCAGACGCAACAGGAATTTTTGAGTTAGGTCAATCCGTTCGCGAGATATGGGAGTTTGAAGCCAAGGAATGGTTGAGAAGACAACAAATTTTTCGCAATTCTGCTGCTCCAAACGCTTAACCAGAATGGCCTAGGGAAAAAATACACATACCGTTGTAATCGGGCGAGTTTCTACTTTCAGATGCAATAGGAATTTTTGGGTTAGGTCAATCCGTTCGCGAGATATGGGAGTTTGAAGCCAAGAAATGGTTGAGAAGGCAAAAAATTTTTCGCAATTCTGCTGCTCCAAACGCTTAACCAGAATAGCCTAGGGAAAAAATACACATACCGCTGTTATCGAGCGAGTTTCTACTTTCAGATACAATAGGAATTTTTGGGTTAGGTCAATCCGTTCGCGAGATATGGGAGTTTGAAGCCAAGAAATGGTTGAGAAGGCAAAAAATTTTTCGCAATTCTGCTGCTCCAAACGCTTAACCAGAATAGCCTAGGGAAAAAATACACATACCGCTGTAATCGGGCGAGTTTCTACTTTCAGATGCAATAGGAATTTTTGGGTTAGGTCAATCCGTTCGCGAGATATGGGAGTTTGAAGCCAAGAAATGGTTGAGAAGGCAAAAAATTTTTCGCAATTCTGCTGCTCCAAACGCTTAACCAGAATGGCCTAGGGAAAAAATACACATACCGTTGTAATCGGGCGAGTTTCTACTTTCAGACGCTACAGAAATTTTTGGGTTTGTTCAATCCGTTCGCGAGATATGGGAGTTTGACGCTAAGAAATGGTTGAGAGGACAACAAATTTTTCGCAATTCTGCTGCTCCAAACGCTTAACCAGAATGGCCTAGGGAAAAAATACACATACCGTTGTAATCGGGCGAGTTTCTACTTTCAGATGCAGTAGGAATTTTTGGGTTAGGTCAATCCGTTCGCGAGATATGGGAGTTTGAATCCAAGAAATGGTTGAGAAGGCAAAAAATTTTTCGCAATTCTGCTGCTCCACGCGCTTAACCAGAATGGCCTAGGGAAAAAATACACATACCGTTGTAATCGGGCGAGTTTCTACTTTCAGATGCAACAGGAATTTTTGGGTTAGGACAATCCGTTCGCGAGATATGGGAGTTTGAAGCCAAGAAATGGTTGACAAGGCAGAAAATTTTTCGCAATTCTGCTGCTTCAAACGCTTAACAAGAATGGCCTAGGGAAAAAATACACATACCGTTGTAATCGGGCGAGTTTCTACTTTCAGATGCAACAGGGATTTTTGGGTTAGGTCAATCCGTTCGAGAGATATGGGAGTTTGACGCTAAGAAATGGTTGAGAAGACAACAAATTTTTCGCAATTCCGCTGCTCCAAACGCTTAACCAGAATGGCCTAGGGAAAAAATACACATACCGTTGTAATCGGGAGATTTTCTACTTTCAGATGCAACAGGAATTTTTGGGTTAGGACAATCCGTTCGCGAGATATGGGAGTTTGAAGCCAAGAAATGGTTGAGAAGGCAGAAAATTTGTCGCAATTCTGCTGCTTCAAACGCTTAACAAGAATGGCCTAGGGAAAAAATACACATACCGTTGTAATCGGGCGAGTTTCTACTTTCAGATGCAACAGGAATTTTTGGGTTAGGTCAATCCGTTCGCGAGATATGGGAGTTTGAAGCCAAGAAATGGTTGAGAAGGCAAAAAATTTTTCGCAATTCTGCTGCTCCAAACGCTTAACCAGAATGGCCTAGGGAAAAAATACACATACCGTTGTAATCGGGCGAGTTTCTACTTTCAGACGCTACAGGAATTTTTGGGTTTGTTCAATCCGTTCGCGAGATATGGGAGTTTGACGCTAAGAAATGGTTGAGAGGACAACAAATTTTTCGCAATTCTGCTGCTCCAAACGCTTAACCAGAATGGCCTAGGGAAAAAATACACATACCGTTGTAATCGGGCGAGTTTCTACTTTCAGATGCAGTAGGAATTTTTGGGTTAGGTCAATCCGTTCGCGAGATATGGGAGTTTGAAGCCAAGAAATGGTTGAGAAGGCAAAAAATTTTTCGCAATTCTGCTGCTCCACGCGCTTAACCAGAATGGCCTAGGGAAAAAATACACATACCGTTGTAATCGGGCGAGTTTCTACTTTCAGATGCAACAGGAATTTTTGGGTTAGGACAATCCGTTCGCGAGATATGGGAGTTTGAAGCCAAGAAATGGTTGAGAGGGCAGAAAATTTTTCGCAATTCTGCTGCTCCACACGCTTAACCAGAATGGCCTAGGGAAAAAATACACATACCGTTGTAATCGGGCGAGTTTCTACTTTCAGATGCAACAGGAATTTTTGGGTTAGGACAATCCGTTCGCGAGATATGGGAGTTTGAAGCCAAGAAATGGTTGAGAAGGCAGAAAATTTTTCGCAATTCTGCTGCTCCAAACGCTTAACAAGAATGGCCTAGGGAAAAAATACACATACCGTTGAAATCGGGCGAGTTTCTACTTTCAGATGCAACAGGAATTTTTGCGTTAGGTCAATCCGTTCGCGAGATATGGGAGTTTGACACTAAGGAATGGTTGAGAGGACAACAAATTTTTCGCAATTCTGCTGCTCCAAACGCTTAACCAGAATGGCCTAGGGAAAAAATACACATACCGTTGTAATCGGGCGAGTTTCTACTTTCAGATGCAACAGGAATTTTTGGGTTAGGACAATCCGTTCGCGAGATATGGGAGTTTGAAGCCAAGAAATGGTTGAGAAGGCAAACAATTTTTCGCAATTCTGCTGCTCCACACGCTTAACCAGAATGGCCTAGGGAAAAAATACACATACCGTTGTAATCGGGCGAGTTTCTACTTTCAGATGCAACAGGAATTTTTGGGTTAGGACAATCCGTTCGCGAGATATGGGAGTTTGAAGCCAAGAAATGGTTGAGAAGGCAGAAAATTTTTCGCAATTCTGCTGCTCCAAACGCTTAACAAGAATGGCCTAGGGAAAAAATACACATACCGTTGAAATCGGGCGAGTTTCTACTTTCAGATGCAACAGGAATTTTTGGGTTAGGTCAATCCGTTCCCGAGATATGGGAGTTTGACGCTAAGAAATGGTTGAGAGGACAACAAATTTTTCGCAATTCTGCTGCTCCAAACGCTTAACCAGAATGGCCTAGGGAAAAAATACACATACCGTTGTAATCGGGCGAGTCTCTACTTCCAGACGCTACAGGAATTTTTGGGTTAGGTCAATCCGTTCGCGAGATATGGGAGTTTGAAGCCAAGAAATGGTTGAGAAGGCAAAAAATTTTTCGCAATTCTGCTGCTCCAAACGCTTAACCAGAATGGCCTAGGGGAAAAATACACATACCGTTGTAATCGGGCGAGTTTCTACTTTCAGATGCAATAGGAATTTTTGGGTTAGGTCAATCCGTTCGCGAGATATGGGAGTTTGAAGCCAAGAAATGGTTGAGAAGGCAAAAAATTTTTCGCATTTCTGCTGATCCAAACGCTTAACCAGAATGGTCTAGGGAAATAATACACATACCGTTGTAATCGGGCGAGTTTCTACTTTCAGATGCAATAGGAATTTTTGGGTCAGGTCAACCCGTTCGCGAGATATGGGAGTTTGAAGCCAAGAAATGATTGGGAAGGCAAAAAATTTTTCGCAATTCTGCTGCTCCAAACGCTTAAACAGAATGGCCTAGGGAAAAAATACACATACCGCTGTAATCGGGCGAGGTTCTACTTTCAAATGCAATTGGAATTTCTGGGTTAGGTCAATCCGTTCGCGAGGTATGGGAGTTTGAAGCCAAGAAACGGTTGAGAAGGCAAAAAATTTTTCGCAATTCTGCTGCTCCAAACGCTTAACCAGAATGGCCTAGGGAAAAAATACACATACCGTTGTAATCGGGCGAGTTTCTACTTTCAGATGCAATAGGAATTTTTGGGTTAGGTCAATCCGTTCGCGAGATATGGGAGTTTGAAGCCAAGAAATGGTTGAGAAGGCAAAAAATTTTTCGCAATTCTGCTGCTCCAAACGCTTAACCAGAATGGCCTAGGGAAAAAATACACATACCGTTGTAATCGGGCGAGTCTCTACTTCCAGACGCTACAGGAATTTTTGGGTTAGGTCAATCCGTTCGCGAGATATGGGAGTTTGAAGCCAAGAAATGGTTGAGAAGGCAAAAAATTTTTCGCAATTCTGCTGCTCCAAACGCTTAACCAGAATGGCCTAGGGAAAAAATACACATACCGCTGTAATCGGGCGAGTTTCTACTTTCAGATGCAATAGGAATTTTTGGGTTAGGTCAATCCGTTCGCGAGATATGGGAGTTTGAAGCCAAGAAATGGTTGAGAAGGCAAAAAATTTTTCGCAATTCTGCTGCTCCAGACGCTTAACCAGAATGGCCTAGGGAAAAAACACACATTCCGTTGTAATCGGGCGAGGTTCTACTTTCAGATGCAATTGGAATTTTTGGGTTAGGTCAATCCGTTCGCGAGATATGGGAGTTTGAAGCCAAGAAATGGTTGAGAAGGCAAAAAATTTTTCGCAATTCTGCTGCTCCAAACGCTTAACGAGAATGGCCTAGGGAAAAAATACACATACCGTTGTAATCGGGCGAGTTTCTACTTTCAGATGCAATAGGAATTTTTGGGTTAGGTCAATCCGTTCGCGAGATATGGGAGTTTGAAGCCAAGAAATGGTTGAGAAGGCAAAAAATTTTTCGCAATTCTGCTGCTCCAAACGCTTAACCAGAATGGCCTAGGGAAAAAATACACATACCGTTGTAATCGGGCGTGTTTCTACTTTCAGATGCAATAGGAATTTTTGGGTTAGGTCAATCCGTTCGCGAGATATGGGAGTTTGAAGCCAAGAAATGGTTGAGAAGGCAACAAATTTTTCGCAATTCTGCTGCTCCAAACGCTTAACGAGAATGGCCTAGGGAAAAAATACACATACCGTTGTAATCGGGCGAGTTTCTACTTTCAGATGCAATAGGAATTTTTGGGTTAGGTCAATCCGTTCGCGAGATATGGGAGTTTGAAGCCAAGAAATGGTTGAGAAGGCAAAAAATTTTTCGCTATTCTGCTGCTCCAAACGCTTAACCAGAATGGCCTAGGGAAAAAATACACATACCGTTGTAATCGGGCGAGTCTCTACTTCCAGACGCTACAGGAATTTTTGGGTTAGGTCAATCCGTTCGCGAGATATGGGAGTTTGAAGCCAAGAAATGGTTAAGAAGGCAAAAAATTTTTCGCAATTCTGCTGCTCCAAACGCTTAACCAGAATGGCCTAGGGAAAAAATACACATACCGCTGTAATCGGGCGAGGTTCTACTTTCTGATGCAATTGGAATTTTTGGGTTAGGTCAATCCTTTCGCGAGATATGGGAGTTTGAATCCAAGAAATGGTTGAGAAGGCAAAAAATTTTTCGCAATTCTGCTGCTCCAAACGCTTAACCAGAATGGCCTAGGGAAAAAATACACATACCGTTGTAATCGGGCGAGTTTCTACTTTCAGATGCAATAGGAATTTTTGGGTTAGGTCAATCCGTTCGCGAGATATGGGAGTTTGATGCCAAGAAATGGTTGAGAAGGCAACAAATTTTTCGCAATTCTGCTTCTCCAAACGCTTAACGAGAATGGCCTAGGGAAAAAATACACATACCGTTGTAATCGGGCGAGTTTCTACTTTCAGATGCAATAGGAATTTTTGGGTTATGTCAATCCGTTCGCGAGATATGGGAGTTTGAAGCCAAGAAATGGTTGAGAAGGCGAAAAATTTTTCGCTATTCTGCTGCTCCAAACGCTTAACCAGAATGGCCTAGGGAAAAAATACACATACCGTTGTAATCAGGCGAGTCTCTACTTCCAGACGCTACAGGAATTTTTGGGTTAGGTCAATCCGTTCGCGAGATATGGGAGTTTGAAGCCAAGAAATGGTTAAGAAGGCAAAAAATTTTTCGCAATTCTGCTGCTCCAAACGCTTAACCAGAATGGCCTAGGGAAAGAATACACATACCGCTGTAATCGGGCGAGGTTCTACTTTCAGATGCAATAGGAATTTTTGGGTTAGGTCAATCCGTTCGCGAGATATGGGAGTTTGAAGCCAAGAAATGGTTGAGAAGGCAAAAAATTTTTCGCAATTCTACTGCTCCAAACGCTTAACCAGAATGGCCTAGGGAAAAAATAAACATACCGTTGTAATCGTGCGAGTTTCTACTTTCAGATGCAATAGGAATTTTTGGGTTAGGTCAATCCGTTCGCGACATATGGGAGTTTGAAGCCAAGAAATGGTTGAGAAGGCAACAAATTTTTCGCAATTCTGCTGCTCCAAACGCTTAACCAGAATGGCCTAGGGAAAAAATACACATACCGTTGTAATCGGGCGAGTTTCTACTTTCAGATGCAATAGGAATTTTTGGGTTAGGTCAATCCGTTCGCGAGATATAGGAGTTTGAAGCCAAGAAATGGTTGAGAAGGCAAAAAATTTTTCGCAATTCTGCTGCTCCAAACGCATAACCAGAATGGCCTAGGGAAAAAATACACATACCGTTGTAATCTGGCGAGTCTCTACTTCCAGACGCTACAGGAATTTTTGGGTTAGGTCAATCCGTTCGCGAGATATGTGAGTTTGAAGCCAAGAAATGGTTGAGAAGGCAAAAAATTTTTCGCAATTCTGCTGCTCCACACGCTTAACCAGAATGGCCTAGGGAAAAAATACACATACCGCTGTAATCGGGCGAGGTTCTACTTTCAGATGCAATTGGAATTTGTGGGTTATGTCAATCCGTTCGCGAGATATGGGAGTTTGAAGCCAAGAAATGGTTGAGAAGGCAAAAAATTTTTCGCAATTCTGCTGCTCCAAACGCTTAACCAGAATGGCCTAGGGAAAAAATACAAATACCGTTGTAATCGGGCGAGTCTCTACTTCCAGACGCTACAGGAATTTTTGGGTTAGGTCAATCCGTTCGCGAGATATGGGAGTTTGAAGCCAAGAAATGGTTGAGAAGGCAAAAAATTTTTCGCAATTCTGCTGCTCCAAACGCTTAACCAGAATGGCCTAGGGGAAAAATACACATACCGTTGTAATCGGGCGAGTTTCTACTTTCAGATGCAATAGGAATTTTTGGGTTAGGTCAATCCGTTCGCGAGATATGGGAGTTTGAAGCCAAGAAATGGTTGAGAAGGCAAAAAATTTTTCGCATTTCTGCTGATCCAAACGCTTAACCAGAATGGTCTAGGGAAATAATACACATACCGTTGTAATCGGGCGAGTTTCTACTTTCAGATGCAATAGGAATTTTTGGGTCAGGTCAACCCGTTCGCGAGATATGGGAGTTTGAAGCCAAGAAATGATTGGGAAGGCAAAAAATTTTTCGCAATTCTGCTGCTCCAAACGCTTAAACAGAATGGCCTAGGGAAAAAAATACACATACCGCTGTAATCGGGCGAGGTTCTACTTTCAAATGCAATTGGAATTTCTGGGTTAGGTCAATCCGTTCGCGAGGTATGGGAGTTTGAAGCCAAGAAACGGTTGAGAAGGCAAAAAATTTTTCGCAATTCTGCTGCTCCAAACGCTTAACCAGAATGGCCTAGGGAAAAAATACACATACCGTTGTAATCGGGCGAGTTTCTACTTTCAGATGCAATAGGAATTTTTGGGTTAGGTCAATCCGTTCGCGAGATATGGGAGTTTGAAGCCAAGAAATGGTTGAGAAGGCAAAAAATTTTTCGCAATTCTGCTGCTCCAAACGCTTAACCAGAATGGCCTAGGGAAAAAATACACATACCGTTGTAATCGGGCGAGTCTCTACTTCCAGACGCTACAGGAATTTTTGGGTTAGGTCAATCCGTTCGCGAGATATGGGAGTTTGAAGCCAAGAAATGGTTGAGAAGGCAAAAAATTTTTCGCAATTCTGCTGCTCCAAACGCTTAACCAGAATGGCCTAGGGAAAAAATACACATACCGTTGTAATCGGGCGAGTTTCTACTTTCAGATGCAATAGGAATTTTTGGGTTAGGTCAATCCGTTCGCGAGATATGGGAGTTTGAAGCCAAGAAATGGTTGAGAAGGCAAAAAATTTTTCGCAATTCTGCTGCTCCAGACGCTTAACCAGAATGGCCTAGGGAAAAAATACACATACCGTTGTAATCGGGCGAGGTTCTACTTTCAGATGCAATTGGAATTTTTGGGTTAGGTCAATCCGTTCGCGAGATATGGGAGTTTGAAGCCAAGAAATGGTTGAGAAGGCAAAAAATTTTTCGCAATTCTGCTGCTCCAAACGCTTAACGAGAATGGCCTAGGGAAAAAATACACATACCGTTGTAATCGGGCGAGTTTCTACTTTCAGATGCAATAGGAATTTTTGGGTTAGGTCAATCCGTTCGCGAGATATGGGAGTTTGAAGCCAAGAAATGGTTGAGAAGGCAAAAAATTTTTCGCTATTCTGCTGCTCCAAACGCTTAACCAGAATGGCCTAGGGAAAAAATACACATACCGTTGTAATCGGGCGAGTCTCTACTTCCAGACGCTACAGGAATTTTTGGGTTAGGTCAATCCGTTCGCGAGATATGGGAGTTTGAAGCCAAGAAATGGTTGAGAAGGCAAAAAATTTTTCGCAATTCTGCTGCTCCAAACGCTTAACCAGAATGGCCTAGGGAAAAAATACACATACCGCTGTAATCGGGCGAGGTTCTACTTTCAGATGCAATTGGAATTTTTGGGTTAGGTCAATCCTTTCGCGAGATATGGGAGTTTGAATCCAAGAAATGGTTGAGAAGGCAAAAAATTTTTCGCAATTCTGCTGCTCCAAACGCTTAACCAGAATGGCCTAGGGAAAAAATACACATACCGTTGTAATCGGGCGAGTTTCTACTTTCAGATGCAATAGGAATTTTTGGGTTAGGTCAATCCGTTCGCGAGATATGGGAGTTTGAAGCCAAGAAATGGTTGAGAAGGCAAAAAATTTTTCGCAATTCTACTGCTCCAAACGCTTAACCAGAATGGCCTAGGGAAAAAATAAACATACCGTTGTAATCGGGCGAGTTTCTACTTACAGATGCAATAGGAATTTTTGGGTTAGGTCAATCCGTTCGCGACATATGGGAGTTTGAAGCCAAGAAATGGTTGAGAAGGCAACAAATTTTTCGCAATTCTGCTGCTCCAAACGCTTAACCAGAATGGCCTAGGGAAAAAATACACATAAAGTTGTAATCGGGCGAGTTTCTACTTTCAGATGCAATAGGAATTTTTGGGTTGGGTCAATCCGTTCGCGAGATATAGGAGTTTGAAGCCAAGAAATGGTTGAGAAGGCAAAAAATTTTTTCGCAATTCTGCTGCTCCAAACGCTTAACCAGAATGGCCTAGGGAAAAAATACAC
Organism: Ptiloglossa arizonensis; assembly: GCF_051014685.1. Lineage (NCBI taxonomy): Eukaryota > Metazoa > Arthropoda > Insecta > Hymenoptera > Colletidae > Ptiloglossa > Ptiloglossa arizonensis. The sequence continues at coordinate 626,799 of NW_027478556.1, read as the reverse complement.
ATACCGTTGTAATCGGGCGAGTTTCTACTTTCAGATGCAATAGGAATTTTTGGGTTAGGTCAATCCGTTCGCGAGATATGGGAGTTTGAAGCCAAGAAATGGTTGAGAAGGCAAAATATTTTTCGCAATTCTACTGCTCCAAACGCTTAACCAGAATGGCCTAGGGAAAAAATAAACATACCGTCGTAATCGGGCGAGTTTCTACTTTCAGATGCAATAGGAATTTTTGGGTTAGGTCAATCCGTTCGCGACATATGGGAGTTTGAAGCCAAGAAATGGTTGAGAAGGCAACAAATTTTTCGCAATTCTGCTGCTCCAAACGCTTAACCAGAATGGCCTAGGGAAAAAATACACATACCGTTGTAATCTGGCGAGTCTCTACTTCCAGACGCTACAGGAATTTTTGGGTTAGGTCAATCCGTTCGCGAGATATGTGAGTTTGAAGCCAAGAAATGGTTGAGAGGGCAAAAAATTTTTCGCAATTCTGCTGCTCCACACGCTTAACCAGAATGGCCTAGGGAAAAAATACACATACCGCTGTAATCGGGCGAGGTTCTACTTTCAGATGCAATTGGAATTTTTGGGTTAGGTCAATCCGTTCGCGAGATATGGGAGTTTGAAGCCAAGAAATGGTTGAGAAGGCAAAAAATTTTTCGCAATTCTGCTGCTCCAAACGCTTAACCAGAATGGCCTAGGGAAAAAAATACACATACCGTTGTAATCGGGCGAGTCTCTACTTCCAGACGCTACAGGAATTTTTGGGTTAGATCAATCCGTTCGCGAGATATGGGAGTTTGAAGCCAAGAAATGGTTGAGAAGGCAAAAAATTTTTCGCAATTCCGCTGCTCCAAACGCTTAACCAGAATGGCCTAGGGGAAAAATACACATACCGTTGTAATCGGGCGAGTTTCTACTATCAGATGCAATAGGAATTTTTGGGTTAGGTCAATCCGTTCGCGAGATATGGGAGTTTGAAGCCAAGAAATGGTTGAGAAGGCAAAAAATTTTTCGCATTTCTGCTGATCCAAACGCTTAACCAGAATGGTCTAGGGAAATAATACACATACCGTTGTAATCGGGCGAGTTTCTACTTTCAGATGCAATAGGAATTTTTGGGTTAGGTCAACCCGTTCGCGAGATATGGGAGTTTGAAGCCAAGAAATGATTGGGAAGGCAAAAAATTTTTCGCAATTCTGCTGCTCCAAACGCTTAAACAGAATGGCCTAGGGAAAAAATACACATACCGCTGTAATCGGGCGAGGTTCTACTTTCAGATGCAATAGGAATTTTTGGGTTAGGTCAATCCGTTCGCGAGATATGGGAGTTTGAAGCCAAGAAATGGTTGAGAAGGCAAAAAATTTTTCGCAATTCTACTGCTCCAAACGCTTAACCAGAATGGCCTAGGGAAAAAATAAACATACCGTCGTAATCGGGCGAGTTTCTACTTTCAGATGCAATAGGAATTTTTGGGTTAGGTCAATCCGTTCGCGACATATGGGAGTTTGAAGCCAAGAAATGGTTGAGAAGGCAACAAATTTTTCGCAATTCTGCTGCTCCAAACGCTTAACCAGAATGGCCTAGGGAAAAAATACACATACCGTTGTAATCTGGCGAGTCTCTACTTCCAGACGCTACAGGAATTTTTGGGTTAGGTCAATCCGTTCGCGAGATATGTGAGTTTGAAGCCAAGAAATGGTTGAGAGGGCAAAAAATTTTTCGCAATTCTGCTGCTCCACACGCTTAACCAGAATGGCCTAGGGAAAAAATACACATACCGCTGTAATCGGGCGAGGTTCTACTTTCAGATGCAATTGGAATTTTTGGGTTAGGTCAATCCGTTCGCGAGATATGGGAGTTTGAAGCCAAGAAATGGTTGAGAAGGCAAAAAATTTTTCGCAATTCTGCTGCTCCAAACGCTTAACCAGAATGGCCTAGGGAAAAAATACACATACCGTTGTAATCGGGCGAGTCTCTACTTCCAGACGCTACAGGAATTTTTGGGTTAGATCAATCCGTTCGCGAGATATGGGAGTTTGAAGCCAAGAAATGGTTGAGAAGGCAAAAAATTTTTCGCAATTCCGCTGCTCCAAACGCTTAACCAGAATGGCCTAGGGGAAAAATACACATACCGTTGTAATCGGGCGAGTTTCTACTATCAGATGCAATAGGAATTTTTGGGTTAGGTCAATCCGTTCGCGAGATATGGGAGTTTGAAGCCAAGAAATGGTTGAGAAGGCAAAAAATTTTTCGCATTTCTGCTGATCCAAACGCTTAACCAGAATGGTCTAGGGAAATAATACACATACCGTTGTAATCGGGCGAGTTTCTACTTTCAGATGCAATAGGAATTTTTCGGTTAGGTCAACCCGTTCGCGAGATATGGGAGTTTGAAGCCAAGAAATGATTGGGAAGGCAAAAAATTTTTCGCAATTCTGCTGCTCCAAACGCTTAAACAGAATGGCCTAGGGAAAAAATACACATACCGCTGTAATCGGGCGAGGTTCTACTTTCAAATGCAATTGGAATTTCTGGGTTAGGTCAATCCGTTCGCGAGGTATGGGTGTTTGAAGCCAAGAAACGGTTGAGAAGGCAAAAAATTTTTCGCAATTCTGCTGCTCCAAACGCTTAACCAGAATGGCCTAGGGAAAAAAATACACATACCGTTGTAATCGGGCGAGTTTCTACTTTCAGATGCAATAGGAATTTTTTGGGTTAGGTCAATCCGTTCGCGAGATATGGGAGTTTGAAGCCAAGAAATGGTTGAGAAGGCAAAAAATTTTTCGCAATTCTGCTGCTCCAGACGCTTAACCAGAATGGCCTAGGGAAAAAACACACATTCCGTTGTAATCGGGCGAGGTTCTACTTTCAGATGCAATTGGAATTTTTGGGTTAGGTCAATCCGTTCGCGAGATATGGGAGTTTGAAGCCAAGAAATGGTTGAGAAGGCAAAAAATTTTTCGCAATTCTGCTGCTCCAAACGCTTAACGAGAATGGCCTAGGGAAAAAATACACATACCGTTGTAATCGGGCGAGTTTCTACTTTCAGATGCAATAGGAATTTTTGGGTTAGGTCAATCCGTTCGCGAGATATGGGAGTTTGAAGCCAAGAAATGGTTGAGAAGGCAAAAAATTTTTCGCAATTCTGCTGCTCCAAACGCTTAACCAGAATGGCCTAGGGAAAAAATACACATACCGTTGTAATCGGGCGAGTTTCTACTTTCAGATGCAATAGGAATTTTTGGGTTAGGTCAATCCGTTCGCGAGATATGGGAGTTTGAAGCCAAGAAATGGTTGAGAAGGCAAAAAATTTTTCGCTATTCTGCTGCTCCAAACGCTTAACCAGAATGGCCTAGGGAAAAAATACACATACCGTTGTAATCGGGCGAGTCTCTACTTCCAGACGCTACAGGAATTTTTGGGTTAGGTCAATCCGTTCGCGAGATATGGGAGTTTGAAGCCAAGAAATGGTTCAGAAGGCAAAAAATTTTTCGCAATTCTGCTGCTCCAAACGCTTAACCAGAATGGCCTAGGGAAAAAATACACGTACCGCTGTAATCGGGCGAGGTTCTACTTTCTGATGCAATTGGAATTTTTGGGTTAGGTCAATCCTTTCGCGAGATATGGGAGTTTGAATCCAAGAAATGGTTGAGAAGGCAAAAAATTTTTCGCAATTCTGCTGCTCCAAACGCTTAACCAGAATGGCCTAGGGAAAAAATACACATACCGCTGTAATCGGGCGAGGTTCTACTTTCAGATGCAATTGGAATTTTTGGGTTAGGTCAATCCTTTCGCGAGATATGGGAGTTTGAATCCAAGAAATGGTTGAGAAGGCAAAAAATTTTTCGCAATTCTGCTGCTCCAAACGCTTAACCAGAATGGCCTAGGGAAAAAATACACATACCGTTGTAATCGGGCGAGTTTCTACTTTCAGATGCAATAGGAATTTTTGGGTTAGGTCAATCCGTTCGCGAGATATGGGAGTTTGAAGCCAAGAAATGGTTGAGAAGGCAACAAATTTTTCGCAATTCTGCTGCTCCAAACGCTTAACGAGAATGGCCTAGGGAAAAAATACACATACCGTTGTAATCGGGCGAGTTTCTACTTTCAGATGCAATAGGAATTTTTGGGTTAGGTCAATCCGTTCGCGAGATATGGGAGTTTGAAGCCAAGAAATGGTTGAGAAGGCGAAAAATTTTTCGCTATTCTGCTGCTCCAAACGCTTAACCAGAATGGCCTAGGGAAAAAATACACATACCGTTGTAATCGGGCGAGTTTCTACTTTTAGATGCAATAGGAATTTTTGGGTTAGGTCAATCCGTTCGCGAGATATGGGAGTTTGAATCCAAGAAATGGTTGAGAAGGCAAAAAATTTTTCGCAATTCTGCTGCTCCAAACGCTTAACCAGAATGGCCTAGGAAAAAAATACACATACCGTTGTAATCGGGCGAGTTTCTACTTTTAGATGCAATAGGAATTTTTGGGTTAGGTCAATCCGTTCGCGAGATATGGGAGTTTGAAGCCAAGAAATGGTTGAGAAGGCAAACAATTTTTCGCAATTCTACTGCTCCAAACGCTTAACCAGAATGGCCTAGGGAAAAAATAAACATACCGTTGTAATCGGGCGAGTTTCTACTTTCAGATGCAATAGGAATTTTTGGGTTAGGTCAATCCGTTCGCGACATATGGGAGTTTGAAGCCAAGAAATGGTTGAGAAGGCAACAAATTTTTCGCAATTCTGCTGCTCCAAACGCTTAACCAGAATGGCCTAGGGAAAAAATACACATACCGTTGTAATCGGGCGAGTTTCTACTTTCAGATGCAATAGGAATTTTTGGGTTAGGTCAATCCGTTCGCGAGATATAGGAGTTTGAAGCCAAGAAATGGTTGAGAAGGCAAAAAATTTTTCGCAATTCTGCTGCTCCAAACGCATAACCAGAATGGCCTAGGGAAAAAATACACATACCGTTGTAATCTGGCGAGTCTCTACTTCCAGACGCTATAGGAATTTTTGGGTTAGGTCAATCCGTTCGCGAGATATGTGAGTTTGAAGCCAAGAAATGTTTGAGAAGGCAAAAAATTTTTCGCAATTCTGCTGCTCCACACGCTTAACCAGAATGGCCTAGGGAAAAAATACACATACCGCTGTAATCGGGCGAGGTTCTACTTTCAGATGCAATTGGAATTTTTGGGTTATGTCAATCCGTTCGCGAGATATGGGAGTTTGAAGCCAAGAAATGGTTGAGAAGGCAAAAAATTTTTCGCATTTCTGCTGCTCCAAACGCTTAACCAGAATGGCCTAGGGAAAAAATACACATACCGTTGTAATCGGGCGAGTCTCTACTTCCAGACGCTACAGGAATTTTTGGGTTAGGTCAATCCGTTCGCGAGATATGGGAGTTTGAAGCCAAGAAATGGTTGAGAAGGCAAAAAATTTTTCGCAATTCTGCTGCTCCAAACGCTTAACCAGAATGGCCTAGGGGAAAAATACACATACCGTTGTAATCGGGCGAGTTTCTACTTTCAGATGCAATAGGAATTTTTGGGTTAGGTCAATCCGTTCGCGAGATATGGGAGTTTGAAGCCAAGAAATGGTTGAGAAGGCAACAAATTTTTCGCAATCCTGCTGCTCCAAACGCTTAACCAGAATGGCCTAAGGAAAAAATACACATACCGTTGTAATCGGGCGAGTTTCTACTTTCAGATGCAATAGGAATTTTTGGGTTAGGTCAATCCGTTCGCGAGATATAGGAGTTTGAAGCCAAGAAATGGTTGAGAAGGCAAAAAATTTTTCGCAATTCTGCTGCTCCAAACGCTTAACCAGAATGGCCTAGGGAAAAAATACACATACCGTTGTAACCTGGCGAGTCTCTACTTCCAGACGCTACAGGAATTTTTGGGTTAGGTCAATCCGTTCGCGAGATATGTGAGTTTGAAGCCAAGAAATGGTTGAGAAGGCAAAAAATTTTTCGCAATTCTGCTGCTCCACACGCTTAACCAGAATGGCCTAGGGAAAAAATACACATACCGCTGTAATCGGGCGAGGTTCTACTTTCAGATGCAATTGGAATTTTTGGGTTAGGTCAATCCGTTCGCGAGATATGGGAGTTTGAAGCCAAGAAATGGTTGAGAAGGCAAAAAATTTTTCGCACTTCTGCTGATCCAAACGCTTAACCAGAATGGTCTAGGGAAACAATACACATACCGTTGTAATCGGGCGAGTTTCTACTTTCAGATGCAATAGGAATTTTTGGGTTAGGTCAACCCGTTCGCGAGATATGGGAGTTTGAAGCCAAGAAATGATTGAGAAGGCAAAAAATTTTTCGCAATTCTGCTGCTCCAAACGCTTATCCAGAATGGCCTAGGGAAAAAATACACATACCGTTGTAATCGGGCGAGTATCTACTTTCAGATGCAATAGGAATTTTGGGTTAGGTCAATCCGTTCGCGAGATATGGGAGTTTGAAGCCAAGAAATGGTTGAGAAGGCAAAAAATTTTTCGCAATTCTGCTGCTCCAAACGCTTAACCAGAATGGCCTAGGGAAAAAATAAACATACCGTTGTAATCGGGCGAGTTTCTACCTTCAGATGCAATAGGAATTTTTGGGTTAGGTCAATCCGTTCGCGACATATGGGAGTTTGAAGCCAAGAAATGGTTGAGAAGGCAACAAATTTTTCGCAATTCTGCTGCTCCAAACGCTTAACCAAAATGGCCTAGGGGAAAAATACACATACCGTTGTAATCGGGCGAGTTTCTACTTTCAGATGCAATAGGAATTTTTGGGTTAGGTCAATCCGTTCGCGAGATATGGGAGTTTGAAGCCAAGAAATGGTTGAGAAGGCAAAAAATTTTTCGCAATTCTGCTGCTCCAAACGCTTAACCAGAATGGCCTAGGAAAAAAATACACATACCGTTGTATTCGGGCGAGTTTCTACTTTCAGATGCAATAGGAATTTTTGGGTTAGGTCAATCCGTTCGCGAGATATGGGAGTTTGAAGCCAAGAAATGGTTGGGAAGGCAAAAAATTTTTCGCAATTCTGCTGCTCCAAACGCTTAACCAGAATGGCCTAGGGAAAAAATACACATACCGTTGTAATCGGGCGAGTCTCTACTTCCAGACGCTACAGGAATTTTTGGGTTAGGTCAATCCGTTCGCGAGATATGGGAGTTTGAAGCCAAGAAATGGTTGAGAAGGCAAAAAATTTTTCGCAATTCTGCTGCTCCACACGCTTAACCAGAATGGCCTAGGGAAAAAATACACATACCGTTGTAACCTGGCGAGTCTCTACTTCCAGACGCTACAGGAATTTTTGGGTTAGGTCAATCCGTTCGCGAGATATGGGAGTTTGAAGCCAAGAAATGGTTGAGAAGGCAAAAAATTTTTCGCAATTCTGCTGCTCCAAACGCTTAACCAGAATGGCCTAGGAAAAAAATACACATACCGTTGTATTCGGGCGAGTTTCTACTTTCAGATGCAATAGGAATTTTTGGGTTAGGTCAATCCGTTCGCGAGATATGGGAGTTTGAAGCCAAGAAATGGTTGAGAAGGCAAAAAATTTTTCGCAATTCTGCTGCTCCAAACGCTTAACCAGAATGGCCTAGGGAAAAAATACACATACCGTTGTAATCGGGCGAGTCTCTACTTCCAGACGCTACAGGAATTTTTGGGTTAGGTCAATCCGTTCGCGAGATATGGGAGTTTGAAGCCAAGAAATGGTTGAGAAGGCAAAAAATTTTTCGCAATTCTGCTGCTCCACACGCTTAACCAGAATGGCCTAGGGAAAAAATACACATACCGCTGTAATCGGGCGAGGTTCTACTTTCAGATGCAATTGGAATTTTTGGGTTAGGTCAATCCGTTCGCGAGATATGGGAGTTTGAAGCCAAGAAATGGTTGAGAAGGCAAAAAATTTTTCGCACTTCTGCTGATCCAAACGCTTAACCAGAATGGTCTAGGGAAACAATACACATACCGTTGTAATCGGGCGAGTTTCTACTTTCAGATGCAATAGGAATTTTTGGGTTAGGTCAACCCGTTCGCGAGATATGGGAGTTTGAAGCCAAGAAATGATTGAGAAGGCAAAAAATTTTTCGCAATTCTGCTGCTCCAAACGCTTATCCAGAATGGCCTAGGGAAAAAATACACATACCGTTGTAATCGGGCGAGTATCTACTTTCAGATGCAATAGCAATTTTTGGGTTAGGTCAATCCGTTCGCGAGATATGGGAGTTTGAAGCCAAGAAATGGTTGAGAAGGCAAAAAATTTTTCGCAATTCTGCTGCTCCAAACGCTTAACCAGAATGGCCTAGGGAAAAAATAAACATACCGTTGTAATCGGGCGAGTTTCTACTTTCAGATGCAATAGGAATTTTTGGGTTAGGTCAATCCGTTCGCGACATATGGGAGTTTGAAGCCAAGAAATGGTTGAGAAGGCAACAAATTTTTCGCAATTCTGCTGCTCCAAACGCTTAACCAGAATGGCCTAGGGAAAAAATACACATACCGTTGTAATCGGGCGAGTTTCTACTTTCAGATGCAATAGGAATTTTTGGGTTAGGTCAATCCGTTCGCGAGATATAGGAGTTTGAAGCCAAGAAATGGTTGAGAAGGCAAAAAATTTTTCGCAATTCTGCTGCTCCAACGCTTAACCAGAATGGCCTAGGGAAAAAATACACATACCGTTGTAACCTGGCGAGTCTCTACTTCCAGACGCTACAGGAATTTTTGGGTTAGGTCAATCCGTTCGCGAGATATGTGAGTTTGAAGCCAAGAAATGGTTGAGAAGGCAAAAAATTTTTCGCAATTCTGCTGCTCCACACGCTTAACCAGAATGGCCTAGGAAAAAAATACACATACCGTTGTATTCGGGCGAGCTTCTACTTTCATTTGCAATAGGAATTTTTGGGTTAGGTCAATCCGTTCGCGAGATATGGGAGTTTGAAGCCAAGAAATGGTTGAGAAGGCAAAAAATTGTTCGCAATTCTGCTGCTCCAAACGCTTAACCAGAATGGCCTAGGGAAAAAATACACATACCGTTGTAATCGGGCGAGTCTCTACTTCCAGACGCTACAGGAATTTTTGGGTTAGGTCAATCCGTTCGCGAGATATGGGAGTTTGAAACCAAGAAATGGTTGAGAAGGCAAAAAATTTTTCGCAATTCTGCTGCTCCAAACGCTTAACCAGAATGGCCTAGGGGAAAAATACACATACCGTTGTAATCGGGCGAGTTTCTACTTTCACATGCAATAGGAATTTTTGGGTTAGGTCAATCCGTTCGCGAGATATGGGAGTTTGAAGCCAAGAAATGGTTGAGAAGGCAAAAAATTTTTCGCACTTCTGCTGATCCAAACGCTTAACCAGAATGGTCTAGGGAAACAATACACATACCGTTGTAATCGGGCGAGTTTCTACTTTCAGATGCAATAGGAATTTTTGGGTTAGGTCAACCCGTTCGCGAGATATGGGAGTTTGAAGCCAAGAAATGATTGAGAAGGCAAAAAATTTTTCGCAATTCTGCTGCTCCAAACGCTTAAACAGAATGGCCTAGGGAAAAAATACAGATACCGTTGTAATCGGGCGAGTTTCTACTTTCAGATGCAACAGGAATTTTTGGGTAAGGTCAATCCATTCGCGAGATATGGGAGTTTGAAGCTAAGAAATGGTTGAGAAGACAACAAATCTTTCGCAATTCTGCTGCTCCAAACGCTTAACCAGAATGGCCTAGGGAAAAAATACACATACCGTTGTAATCGGGCGAGTTTCTACTTTCAGATGCAATAGGAATTTTTGGGTTAGGTCAATCCGTTCGCGAGATATGGGAGTTTGAAGCCAAGAAATGGTTGAGAAGGCAAAAAATTTTTCGCAATTCTGCTGCTCCAAACGCTTAACCACAATGGCCTAGAGAAAAAATACACATACCGTTGTAATCGGGCGAGTCTCTACTTCCAGACGCTACAGGAATTTTTGGGTTAGGTCAATCCGTTCGCGAGATATGGGAGTTTGAAGCCAAGAAATGGTTGAGAAGGCAAAAAATTTTTCGCAATTCTGCTGCTCCAAACGCTTAACCAGAATGGCCTAGGGGAAAAATACACATACCGTTGTAATCGGGCGAGTTTCTACTTTCAGATGCAATAGGAATTTTTGGGTTAGGTCAACCCGTTCGCGAGATATGGGAGTTTGAAGCCAAGAAATGGTTGAGAAGGCAAAAAATTTTTCGCACTTCTGCTGATCCAAACGCTTAACCAGAATGGTATAGGCAAACAATACACATACCGTTGTAATCGGGCGAGTTTCTACTTTCAGATGCAATAGGAATTTTTGGGTTAGGTCAACCCGTTCGCGAGATATGGGAGTTTGAAGCCAAGAAATGATTGAGAAGGCAAAAAATTTTTCGCAATTCTGCTGCTCCAAACGCTTAAACAGAATGGCCTAGGGAAAAAATACAGATACCGTTGTAATCGGGCGAGTTTCTACTTTCAGATGCAACAGGAATTTTTGGGTAAGGTCAATCCATTCGCGAGATATGGGAGTTTGAAGCTAAGAAATGGTTGAGAAGACAACAAATCTTTCGCAATTCTGCTGCTCCAAACGCTTAACCAGAATGGCCTAGGGAAAAAATACACATACCGTTGTAATCGGGCGAGTTTCGACTTTCAGATGCAATTGGAATTTTTGGGTTAGGTCAATCCGTTCGCGAGATATGGGAGTATGAAGCCAAGAAATGGTTGAGAAGGCTACAAATTTTTCGCAATTCTGCTGCTCCAAACGCTTAACCAGAGTGGCCTAGGGAAAAAATACACATACCGTTGTAATCGGGCGAGTTTCTACTTTCAGATGCAATAGGAATATTTGGGTTAGGTCAATCCGTTCGCGAGATATGGGAGTTTGAAGCCAAGAAATGGTTGAGAAGGCAAAAAATTTTTCGCAATTCTGCTGCTCCAAACGCTTAACCAGAATGGCCTAGGGGAAAAATACACATACCGTTGTAATCGGGCGAGTTTCTACTTTCAGATGCAATAGGAATTTTTGGGTTAGGTCAATCCGTTCGCGAGATATGGGAGTTTGAAGTCAAGAAATGGTTGAGAAGGCAAAAAATTTTTCGCAATTCTGCTGCTCCAAACGCTTAATCACAATGGCCTAGAGAAAAAATACACATACCGTTGTAATCGGGCGAGTCTCTACTTCCAGACGCTACAGGAATTTTTGGGTTAGGTCAATCCGTTCGCGAGATATGGGAGTTTGAAGCCAAGAAATGGTTGAGAAGGCAAAAAATTTTTCGCAATTCTGCTGCTCCAAACGCTTAACCAGAATTGCCTAGGGGAAAAATACACATGCCGTTGTAATCGGGCGAGTTTCTACTTTCAGATGCTATAGGAATTTTTGGGTTAGGTCAACCCGTTCGCGAGATATGGGAGTTTGAAGCCAAGAAATGGTTGAGAAGGCAAAAAATTTTTCGCAATTCTGCTGCTCCAAACGCTTAACCAGAATGGCCTAGGGGAAAAATACACATACCGTTGTAATCGGGCGAGTTTCTACTTTCACATGCAATAGGAATTTTTGGGTTAGGTCAATCCGTTCGCGAGATATGGGAGTTTGAAGCCAAGAAATGGTTGAGAAGGCAAAAAATTTTTCGCACTTCTGCTGATCCAAACGCTTAACCAGAATGGTCTAGGGAAACAATACACATACCGTTGTAATCGGGCGAGTTTCTACTTTCAGATGCAATAGGAATTTTTGGGTTAGGTCAACCCGTTCGCGAGATATGGGAGTTTGAAGCCAAGAAATGATTGAGAAGGCAAAAAATTTTTCGCAATTCTGCTGCTCCAAACGCTTAAACAGAATGGCCTAGGGAAAAAATACAGATACCGTTGTAATCGGGCGAGTTTCTACTTTCAGATGCAACAGGAATTTTTGGGTAAGGTCAATCCATTCGCGAGATATGGGAGTTTGAAGCTAAGAAATGGTTGAGAAGACAACAAATCTTTCGCAATTCTGCTGCTCCAAACGCTTAACCAGAATGGCCTAGGGAAAAAATACACATACCGTTGTAATCGGGCGAGTTTCTACTTTCAGATGCAATAGGAATTTTTGGGTTAGGTCAATCCGTTCGCGAGATATGGGAGTTTGAAGCCAAGAAATGGTTGAGAAGGCAAAAAATTTTTCGCAATTCTGCTGCTCCAAACGCTTAACCACAATGGCCTAGAGAAAAAATACACATACCGTTGTAATCGGGCGAGTCTCTACTTCCAGACGCTACAGGAATTTTTGGGTTAGGTCAATCCGTTCGCGAGATATGGGAGTTTGAAGCCAAGAAATGGTTGAGAAGGCAAAAAATTTTTCGCAATTCTGCTGCTCCAAACGCTTAACCCGAATGGCCTAGGGAAAAAATACACATACCGCTGTAATCGGGCGAGGTTCTACTTTCAGATGCAATTGGAATTTTTGGGTTAGGTCAATCCGTTCGCGAGATATGGGAGTTTGAAGCCAAGAAATGGTTGAGAAGGCAAAAAATTTTTCGCAATTCTGCTGCTCCAAACGCTTAACCAGAATGGCCTAGGGAAAAAATACATATACCGTTGTAATCGGGCGAGTCTCTACTTCCAGACGCTACAGGAATTTTTGGGTTAGGTCAATCCGTTCGCGAGATATGGGAGTTTGAAGCCAAGAAATGGTTGAGAAGGCAAAAAATTTTTCGCAATTCTGCTGCTCCAAACGCTTAACCAGAATGGCCTAGGGGAAAAATACACATACCGTTGTAATCGGGCGAGTTTCGACTTTCAGATGCAATAGGAATTTTTGGGTTAGGTCAATCCGTTCGCGAGATATGGGAGTTTGAAGCTAAGAAATGGTTGAGAAGACAACAAATCTTTCGCAATTCTGCTGCTCCAAACGCTTAACCAGAATGGCCTAGGGAAAAAATACACATACCGTTGTAATCGGGCGAGTTTCTACTTTCAGATGCAATAGGAATTTTTGGGTTAGGTCAATCCGTTCGCGAGATATGGGAGTTTGAAGCCAAGAAATGGTTGAGAAGGCAAAAAATTTTTCGCAATTCTGCTGCTCCAAACGCTTAACCACAATGGCCTAGAGAAAAAATACACATACCGTTGTAATCGGGCGAGTCTCTACTTCCAGACGCTACAGGAATTTTTGGGTTAGGTCAATCCGTTCGCGAGATATGGGAGTTTGAAGCCAAGAAATGGTTGAGAAGGCAAAAAATTTTTCGCAATTCTGCTGCTCCAAACGCTTAACCCGAATGGCCTAGGGAAAAAATACACATACCGCTGTAATCGGGCGAGGTTCTACTTTCAGATGCAATTGGAATTTTTGGGTTAGGTCAATCCGTTCGCGAGATATGGGAGTTTGAAGCCAAGAAATGGTTGAGAAGGCAAAAAATTTTTCGCAATTCTGCTGCTCCAAACGCTTAACCAGAATGGCCTAGGGAAAAAATACATATACCGTTGTAATCGGGCGAGTCTCTACTTCCAGACGCTACAGGAATTTTTGGGTTAGGTCAATCCGTTCGCGAGATATGGGAGTTTGAAGCCAAGAAATGGTTGAGAAGGCAAAAAATTTTTCGCAATTCTGCTGCTCCAAACGCTTAACCAGAATGGCCTAGGGGAAAAATACACATACCGTTGTAATCGGGCGAGTTTCGACTTTCAGATGCAATAGGAATTTTTGGGTTAGGTCAATCCGTTCGCGAGATATGGGAGTTTGAAGCCAAGAAATGGTTGAGAAGGCAACAAATTTTTCGCAATTCTGCTGCTCCAAACGCTTAACCAAAATGGCCTAGGGGAAAAATACACATACCGTTGTAATCGGGCGAGTTTCTACTTTCAGATGCAATAGGAATTTTTGGGTTAGGTCAATCCGTTCGCGAGATATGGGAGTTTGAAGCCAAGAAATGGTTGAGAAGGCAAAAAATTTTTCGCAATTCTGCTGCTCCAAACGCTTAACCAGAATGGCCTAGGGAAAAAATACACATACCGTTGTAATCGGGCGAGTCTCTACTTCCAGACGCTACAGGAATTTTTGGGTTAGGTCAATCCGTTCGCGAGATATGGGAGTTTGAAGCCAAGAAATGGTTGAGAAGGCAAAAAATTTTTCGCACTTCTGCTGATCCAAACGCTTAACCAGAATGGTCTAGGGAAACAATACACATACCGTTGTAATCGGGCGAGTTTCTACTTTCAGATGCAATAGGAATTTTTGGGTTAGGTCAACCCGTTCGCGAGATATGGGAGTTTGAAGCCAAGAAATGATTGAGAAGGCAAAAAATTTTTCGCAATTCTGCTGCTCCAAACGCTTAACCAGAATGGCCTAGGGAAAAAATACACATACCGTTGTAACCTGGCGAGTCTCTACTTCCAGACGCTACAGGAATTTTTGGGTTAGGTCAATCCGTTCGCGAGATATGTGAGTTTGAAACCAAGAAATGTTTGAGAAGGCAAAAAATTTTTCGCAATTCTGCTGCTCCACACGCTTAACCAGAATGGCCTAGGGAAAAAATACACATACCGCTGTAATCGGGCGAGGTTCTACTTTCAGATGCAATTGGAATTTTTGGGTTAGGTCAATCCGCTCGCGAGATATGGGAGTTTGAAGCCAAGAAATGGTTGAGAAGGCAAAAAATTTTTCGCAATTCTGCTGCTCCAAACGCTTAACCAGAATGGCCTAGGAAAAAAATACACATACCGTTGTAATCGGGCGAGTTTCTACTTTCAGATGCAATAGGAATTTTTGGGTTAGGTCAATCCGTTCGCGAGATATGGGAGTTTGAAGCCAAGAAATGGTTGAGAAGGCAAAAAATTTTTCGCAATTCTGCTGCTCCAAACGCTTAACCAGAATGGCCTAGGGAAAAAATACACATACCGTTGTAATCGGGCGAGTCTCTACTTCCAGACGCTACAGGAATTTTTGGGTTAGGTCAATCCGTTCGCGAGATATGGGAGTTTGAAGCCAAGAAATGGTTGAGAAGGCAAAAAATTTTTCGCAATTCTGCTGCTCCAAACGCTTAACCAGAATGGCCTAGGGGAAAAATACACATACCGTTGTAATCGGGCGAGTTTCTACTTTCAGATGCAATAGGAATTTTTGGGTTAGGTCAATCTGTTCGCGAGATATGGGAGTTTGAAGCCAAGAAATGGTTGAGAAGGCAAAAAATTTTTCGCACTTCTGCTGATCGAAACGCTTAACCAGAATGGTCTAGGGAAACAATACACATACCGTTGTAATCGGGCGAGTTTCTACTTTCAGATGCAATAGGAATTTTCGGGTTAGGTCAACCCGTTCGCGAGATATGGGAGTTTGAAGCCAAGAAATGATTGAGAAGGCAAAAAATTTTTCGCAATTCTGCTGCTCCAAACGCTTAAACAGAATGGCCTAGGGAAAAAATACAGATACCGTTGTAATCGGGCGAGTTTCTACTTTCAGATGCAACAGGAATTTTTGGGTAAGGTCAATCCATTCGCGAGATATGGGAGTTTGAAGCTAAGAAATGGTTGAGAAGACAACAAATCTTTCGCAATTCTGCTGCTCCAAACGCTTAACCAGAATGGCCCAGGGAAAAAATACACATACCGTTGTAATCGGGCGAGTTTCTACTTTCAGATGCAGTAGGAATTTTTGGGTTAGGTCAATCCGTTCGCGAGATATGGGAGTTTGAAGCCAAGAAATGGTTGAGAAGGCAAAAAATTTTTCGCAATTCTGCTGCTCCAAACGCTTAACCACAATGGCCTAGAGAAAAAATACACATACCGTTGTAATCGGGCGAGTCTCTACTTCCAGACGCTACAGGAATTTTTGGGTTAGGTCAATCCGTTCGCGAGATATGGGAGTTTGAAGCCAAGAAATGGTTGAGAAGGCAAAAAATTTTTCGCAATTCTGCTGCTCCAAACGCTTAACCAGAATGGCCTAGGGAAAAAATACACATACCGCTGTAATCGGGCGAGGTTCTACTTTCAGATGCAATTGGAATTTTTGGGTTAGGTCAATCCGTTCGCGAGATATGGGAGTTTGAAGCCAAGAAATGGTTGAGAAGGCAAAAAATTTTTCGCAATTCTGCTGCTCCAAACGCTTAACCAGAATGGCCTAGGGAAAAAATACATATACCGTTGTAATCGGGCGAGTCTCTACTTCCAGACGCTACAGGAATTTTTGGGTTAGGTCAATCCGTTCGCGAGATATGGGAGTTTGAAGCCAAGAAATGGTTGAGAAGGCAAAAAATTTTTCGCAATTCTGCTGCTCCAAACGCTTAACCAGAATGGCCTAGGGGAAAAATACACATACCGTTGTAATCGGGCGAGTTTCGACTTTCAGATGCAATAGGAATTTTTGGGTTAGGTCAATCCGTTCGCGAGATATGGGAGTTTGAAGCCAAGAAATGGTTGAGAAGGCAACAAATTTTTCCCAATTCTGCTGCTCCAAACGCTTAACCAGAATGGCCTAGGGGAAAAATACACATACCGTTGTAATCGGGCGAGTTTCTACTTTCAGATGCAATAGGAATTTTTGGGTTAGGTCAATGCGTTCGCGAGATATGGGAGTTTGAAGCCAAGAAATGGTTGAGAAGGCAAAAAATTTTTCGCAATTCTGCTGCTCCAAACGCTTAACCAGAATGGCCTAGGGAAAAAATACACATACCGTTGTAATCGGGCGAGTTTCTACTTTCAGATGCAATAGGAATTTTTGGGTTAGGTCAATCCGTTCGCGAGATATGGGAGTTTGAAGCCAAGAAATGGTTGAGAAGGCAAAAAATTTTTCGCAATTCTGCTGCTCCAAACGCTTAACCACAATGGCCTAGAGAAAAAATACACATACCGTTGTAATCGGGCGAGTCTCTACTTCCAGACGCTACAGGAATTTTTGGGTTAGGTCAATCCGTTCGCGAGATATGGGAGTTTGAAGCCAAGAAATGGTTGAGAAGGCAAAAAATTTTTCGCAATTCTGCTGCTCCAAACGCTTAACCAGAATGGCCTAGGGAAAAAATACACATACCGCTGTAATCGGGCGAGGTTCTACTTTCAGATGCAATTGGAATTTTTGGGTTAGGTCAATCCGTTCGCGAGATATGGGAGTTTGAAGCCAAGAAATGGTTGAGAAGGCAAAAAATTTTTCGCAATTCTGCTGCTCCAAACGCTTAACCAGAATGGCCTAGGGAAAAAATACATATACCGTTGTAATCGGGCGAGTCTCTACTTCCAGACGCTACAGGAATTTTTGGGTTAGGTCAATCCGTTCGCGAGATATGGGAGTTTGAAGCCAAGAAATGGTTGAGAAGGCAAAAAATTTTTCGCAATTCTGCTGCTCCAAACGCTTAACCAGAATGGCCTAGGGGAAAAATACACATACCGTTGTAATCGGGCGAGTTTCGACTTTCAGATGCAATAGGAATTTTTGGGTTAGGTCAATCCGTTCGCGAGATATGGGAGTTTGAAGCCAAGAAATGGTTGAGAAGGCAACAAATTTTTCCCAATTCTGCTGCTCCAAACGCTTAACCAGAATGGCCTAGGGGAAAAATACACATACCGTTGTAATCGGGCGAGTTTCTACTTTCAGATGCAATAGGAATTTTTGGGTTAGGTCAATGCGTTCGCGAGATATGGGAGTTTGAAGCCAAGAAATGGTTGAGAAGGCAAAAAATTTTTCGCAATTCTGCTGCTCCAAACGCTTAACCAGAATGGCCTAGGGAAAAAATACACATACCGTTGTAATCGGGCGAGTCTCTACTTCCAGACGCTACAGGAATTTTTGGGTTAGGTCAATCCGTTCGCGAGATATGGGAGTTTGAAGCCAAGAAATGGTTGAGAAGGCAAGAAATTTTTCGCACTTCTGCTGATCCAAACGCTTAACCAGAATGGTCTAGGGAAACAATACACTTACCGTTGTAATCGGGCGAGTTTCTACTTTCAGATGCAATAGGAATTTTTGGGTTAGGTCAACCCGTTCGCGAGATATGGGAGTTTGAAGCCAAGAAATGATTGAGAAGGCAAAAAATTTTTCGCAATTCTGCTGCTCCAAACGCTTAAACAGGATGGCCTAGGGAAAAAATACAGATACCATTGTAATCGGGCGAGTTTCTACTTTCAGATGCAACAGGAATTTTTGGGTTAGGTCAATCCGTTCGCGAGATATGGGAGTTTGAAGCTAAGGAATGGTTGAGAAGACAACAAATCTTTCGCACTTCTGCTGCTCCAAACGCTTAACCAGAATGGCCTAGGGAAAAAATACACATACCGTTGTAATCGGGCGAGTTTCTACTTTCAGATGCAATAGGAATTTTTGGGTTAGGTCAATCCGTTCGCGAGATATGGGAGTTTGAAGCCAAGAAATGGTTGAGAAGGCAAAAAATTTTTCGCAATTCTGCTGCTCCAAACGCTTAACCAGAATGGCCTAGGGAAAAAATACATATACCGTTGTAATCGGGCGAGTCTCTACTTCCAGACGCTACAGGAATTTTTGGGTTAGGTCAATCCGTTCGCGAGATATGGGAGTTTGAAGCCAAGAAATGGTTGAGAAGGCAAAAAATTTTTCGCAATTCTGCTGCTCCAAACGCTTAACCAGAATGGCCTAGGGGAAAAATACACATACCGTTGTAATCGGGCGAGTTTCGACTTTCAGATGCAATAGGAATTTTTGGGTTAGGTCAATCCGTTCGCGAGATATGGGAGTTTGAAGCCAAGAAATGGTTGAGAAGGCAACAAATTTTTCCCAATTCTGCTGCTCCAAACGCTTAACCAGAATGGCCTAGGGGAAAAATACACATACCGTTGTAATCGGGCGAGTTTCTACTTTCAGATGCAGTAGGAATTTTTGGGTTAGGTCAATCCGTTCGCGAGATATGGGAGTTTGAAGCCAAGAAATGGTTGAGAAGGCAAAAAATTTTTCGCACTTCTGCTGATCCAAACGCTTAACCAGAATGGTCTAGGGAAACAATACACATACCGTTGTAATCGGGCGAGTTTCTACTTTCAGATGCAGCAGGAATTTTCTGGTTAGGTCAATCCGTTCGCGAGATATGGGAGTTTGAAGCTAAGAAATGGTTGAGAAGACAACAAATTTTTCGCACTTCTGCTGCTCCAAACGCTTAACCAGAATGGCCTAGGGAAAAAATACACATACCGTTGTAATCGGGCGAGTTTCTACTTTCAGATGCAGTAGGAATTTTTGGGTTAGGTCAATCCGTTCGCGAGATATGGGAGTTTGAAGCCAAGAAATGGTTGAGAAGGCAAAAAATTTTTCGCACTTCTGCTGATCCAAACGCTTAACCAGAATGGTCTAGGGAAACAATACACATACCGTTGTAATCGGGCGAGTTTCTACTTTCAGATGCAATAGGAATTTTTGGGTTAGGTCAACCCGTTCGCGAGATATGGGAGTTTGAAGGCAAGAAATGATTGAGAAGGCAAAAAATTTTTCGCAATTCTGCTGCTCCAAACGCTTAAACAGGATGGCCTAGGGAAAAAATACAGATACCGTTGTAATCGGGCGAGTTTCTACTTTCAGATGCAACAGGAATTTTTGGGTTAGGTCAATCCGTTCGCGAGATATGGGAGTTTGAAGCTAAGGAATGGTTGAGAAGACAACAAATCTTTCGCACTTCTGCTGCTCCAAACGCTTAACCAGAATGGCCTAGGGAAAAAATACACATACCGTTGTAATCGGGCGAGTTTCTACTTTCAGATGCAATAGGAATTTTTGGGTTAGGTCAATCCGTTCGCGAGATATGGGAGTTTGAAGCCAAGAAATGGTTGAGAAGGCAAACAATTTTTGGCAATTCTGCTGCTCCAAACGCTTAACCAGAATGGCCTAGAGAAAAAATACACATACCGTTGGAATCGGGCGAGTCTCTACTTCCAGACGCTGCAGGAATTTTTGGGTTAGGTCAATCCGTTCGCGAGATATGGGAGTTTGAAGCCAAGATATGGTTGAGAAGGCAAAAAATTTTTCGCAATTCTGCTGCTCCAAACGCTTAACCAGAATGGCCTAGGGAAAAAATACACATACCGCTGTAATCGGGCGTGGTTCTACATCCAGACGCTACAGGAATTTTTGGGTTAGGTCAATCCGTTCGCGAGATATGGGAGTTTGAAGCCAAGAAATGGTTGAGAAGGCAAAAAATTTTTCGCAATTCTGCTGCTCCAAACGCTTAACCAGAATGGCCTAGGGGAAAAATACACATACCGTTGTAATCGGGCGAGTATCGACTTTCAGATGCAATAGGAATTTTTGGGTTAGGTCAATCCGTTCGCGAGATATGGGAGTTTGAAGCCAAGAAATGGTTGAGAAGGCAACAAATTTTTCGCAATTCTGCTGCTCCAAACGCTTAACCAGAATGGCCTAGGGGAAAAATACACATACCGTTGTAATCGGGCGAGTTTCTACTTTCAGATGCAATAGGAATTTTTGGGTTAGGTCAATCCGTTCGCGAGATATGGGAGTTTGAAGCCAAGAAATGGTTGAGAAGGCAAAAAATTTTTCGCAATTCTGCTGCTCCAAACGCTTAACCAGAATGGCCTAGGGAAAAAATACACATACCGTTGTAATCGGGCGAGTCTCTACTTCCAGACGCTACAGGAATTTTTGGGTTAGGTCAATCCGTTCGCGAGATATGGGAGTTTGAAGCCAAGAAATGGTTGAGAAGGCAAAAAATTTTTCGCACTTCTGCTGATCCAAACGCTTAACCAGAATGGTCTAGGGAAACAATACACATACCGTTGTAATCGGGCGAGTTTCTACTTTCAGATGCAATAGGAATTTTTGGGTTAGGTCAACCCGTTCGCGAGATATGGGAGTTTGAAGCCAAGAAATGATTGAGAAGGCAAAAAATTTTTCGCAATTCTGCTGCTCCAAACGCTTAAACAGGATGGCCTAGGGAAAAAATACAGATACCGTTGTAATCGGGCGAGTTTCTACTTTCAGATGCAACAGGAATTTTTGGGTTAGGTCAATCCGTTCGCGAGATATGGGAGTTTGAAGCTAAGAAATGGTTGAGAAGACAACAAATCTTTCGCACTTCTGCTGCTCCAAACGCTTAACCAGAATGGCCTAGGGAAAAAATACACATACCGTTGTAATCGGGCGAGTTTCTACTTTCAGATGCAATAGGAATTTTTGGGTTAGGTCAATCCGTTCGCGAGATATGGGAGTTTGAAGCCAAGAAATGGTTGAGAAGGCAAACAATTTTTCGCAATTCTGCTGCTCCAAACGCTTAACCAGAATGGCCTAGAGAAAAAATACACATACCGTTGGAATCGGGCGAGTCTCTACTTCCAGACGCTGCAGGAATTTTTGGGTTAGGTCAATCCGTTCGCGAGATATGGGAGTTTGAAGCCAAGAAATGGTTGAGAAGGCAAAAAATTTTTCGCAATTCTGCTGCTCCAAACGCTTAACCAGAATGGCCTAGGGAAAAAATACACATACCGCTGTAATCGGGCGAGGTTCTACTTTCAGATGCAATTGGAATTTTTGGGTTAGGTCAATCCGTTCGCGAGATATGGGAGTTTGAAGCCAAGAAATGGTTGAGAAGGCAAAAAATTTTTCGCAATTCTGCTGCTCCAAACGCTTAACCAGAATGGCCTAGGGAAAAAATACACATACCGTTGTAATCGGGCGAGTCTCTACTTCCAGACGCTACAGGAATTTTTGGGTTAGGTCAATCCGTTCGCGAGATATGGGAGTTTGAAGCCAAGAAATGGTTGAGAAGGCAAAAAATTTTTCGCAATTCTGCTGCTCCAAACGCTTAACCAGAATGGCCTAGGGGAAAAATACACATACCGTTGTAATCGGGCGAGTCTCTACTTCCAGACGCTACAGGAATTTTTGGGTTAGGTCAATCCGTTCGCGAGATATGGGAGTTTGAAGCCAAGAAATGATTGAGAAGGCAAAAAATTTTTCGCAATTCTGCTGCACCAAACGCTTAAACAGAATGGCCTAGGGAAAAAATACAGATACCGTTGTAATCGGGCGAGTTTCTACTTTCAGATGCAAAAGCAATTTTTGGGTTAGGTCAATCCATTCGCGAGATATGGGATTTTGAAGCTAAGAAATGGTTGAGAAGGCAAAAAATTTTTCGCAATTCTGCTGCTCCACACGCTGAACCAGAATGGCCTAGGGAAAAAATACACATACCGTTGTAATCGGGCGAGTTTCTACTTTCAGATGCAATAGGAATTTTTGGGTTAGGTCAACCCGTTCGCGAGATATGGGAGTTTGAAGCCAAGAAATGATTGAGAAGGCAAAAAATTTTTCGCAATTCTGCTGCACCAAACGCTTAAACAGAATGGCCTAGGGAAAAAATACAGATACCGTTGTAATCGGGCGAGTTTCTACTTTCAGATGCAAAAGCAATTTTTGGGTTAGGTCAATCCATTCGCGAGATATGGGATTTTGAAGCTAAGAAATGGTTGAGAAGGCAAAAAATTTTTCGCAATTCTGCTGCTCCACACGCTGAACCAGAATGGCCTAGGGAAAAAATACACATACCGTTGTAATCGGGCGAGTTTCTACTTTCAGATGCAATAGGAATTTTTGGGTTAGGTCAATCCGTTCGCGAGATATGGGAGTTTGAAGCCAAGAAATGGTTGAGAAGGCAAACAATTTTTGGCAATTCTGCTGCTCCAAACGCTTAACCAGAATGGCCTAGAGAAAAAATACACATACCGTTGGAATCGGGCGAGTCTCTACTTCCAGACGCTGCAGGAATTTTTGGGTTAGGTCAATCCGTTCGCGAGATACGGGAGTTTGAAGCCAAGATATGGTTGAGAAGGCAAAAAATGTTTCGCAATTCTGCTGCTCCAAACGCTTAACCAGAATGGCCTAGGGAAAAAATACACATACCGCTGTAATCGGGCGTGGTTCTACTTCCAGACGGTACAGGAATTTTTGGGTTAGGTCAATCCGTTCGCGAGATATGGGAGTTTGAAGCCAAGAAATGGTTGAGAAGGCAAAAAATTTTTCGCAATTCTGCTGCTCCAAACGCTTAACCAGAATGGCCTAGGGGAAAAATACACATACCGTTGTAATCGGGCGAGTATCGACTTTCAGATGCAATAGGAATTTTTGGGTTAGGTCAATCCGTTCGCGAGATATGGGAGTTTGAAGCCAAGAAATGGTTGAGAAGGCAACAAATTTTTCGCAATTCTGCTGCTCCAAACGCTTAACCAGAATGGCCTAGGGGAAAAATACACATACCGTTGTAATCGGGCGAGTTTCTACTTTCAGATGCAATAGGAATTTTTGGGTTAGGTCAATCCGTTCGCGAGATATGGGAGTTTGAAGCCAAGAAATGGTTGAGAAGGCAAAAAATTTTTCGCAATTCTGCTGCTCCAAACGCTTAACCAGAATGGCCTAGGGAAAAAATACACATACCGTTGTAATCGGGCGAGTCTCTACTTCCAGACGCTACAGGAATTTTTGGGTTAGGTCAATCCGTTCGCGAGATATGGGAGTTTGAAGCCAAGAAATGGTTGAGAAGGCAAAAAATTTTTCGCACTTCTGCTGATCCAAACGCTTAACCAGAATGGTCTAGGGAAACAATACACATACCGTTGTAATCGGGCGAGTTTCTACTTTCAGATGCAATAGGAATTTTTGGGTTAGGTCAACCCGTTCGCGAGATATGGGAGTTTGAAGCCAAGAAATGATTGAGAAGGCAAAAAATTTTTCGCAATTCTGCTGCTCCAAACGCTTAAACAGGATGGCCTAGGGAAAAAATACAGATACCGTTGTAATCGGGCGAGTTTCTACTTTCAGATGCAACAGGAATTTTTGGGTTAGGTCAATCCGTTCGCGAGATATGGGAGTTTGAAGCTAAGAAATGGTTGAGAAGACAACAAATCTTTCGCACTTCTGCTGCTCCAAACGCTTAACCAGAATGGCCTAGGGAAAAAATACACATACCGTTGTAATCGGGCGAGTTTCTACTTTCAGATGCAATAGGAATTTTTGGGTTAGGTCAATCCGTTCGCGAGATATGGGAGTTTGAAGCCAAGAAATGGTTGAGAAGGCAAACAATTTTTCGCAATTCTGCTGCTCCAAACGCTTAACCAGAATGGCCTAGAGAAAAAATACACATACCGTTGGAATCGGGCGAGTCTCTACTTCCAGACGCTGCAGGAATTTTTGGGTTAGGTCAATCCGTTCGCGAGATATGGGAGTTTGAAGCCAAGAAATGGTTGAGAAGGCAAAAAATTTTTCGCAATTCTGCTGCTCCAAACGCTTAACCAGAATGGCCTAGGGAAAAAATACACATACCGCTGTAATCGGGCGAGGTTCTACTTTCAGATGCAATTGGAATTTTTGGGTTAGGTCAATCCGTTCGCGAGATATGGGAGTTTGAAGGCAAGAAATGGTTGAGAAGGCAAAAAATTTTTCGCAATTCTGCTGCTCCAAACGCTTAACCAGAATGGCCTAGGGAAAAAATACACATACCGTTGTAATCGGGCGAGTCTCTACTTCCAGACGCTACAGGAACTTTTGGGTTAGGTCAATCCGTTCGCGAGATATGGGAGTTTGAAGCCAAGAAATGGTTGAGAAGGCAAAAAATTTTTCGCAATTCTGCTGCTCCAAACGCTTAACCAGAATGGCCTAGGGGAAAAATACACATACCGTTGTAATCGGGCGAGTTTCTACTTTCAGATGCAATAGGAATTTTTGGGTTAGGTCAATCCGTTCGCGAGATATGGGAGTTTGAAGCCAAGAAATGGTTCAGAAGGCAAAAAATTTTTCGCACTTCTGCTGATCCAAACGCTTAACCAGAATGGTCTAGGGAAACAATACACATACCGTTGTAATCGGGCGAGTTTCTACTTTCAGATGCAATAGGAATTTTTGGGTTAGGTCAACCCGTTCGCGAGATATGGGAGTTTGAAGCCAAGAAATGATTGAGAAGGCAAAAAATTTTTCGCAATTCTGCTGCACCAAACGCTTAAACAGAATGGCCTAGGGAAAAAATACAGATACCGTTGTAATCGGGCGAGTTTCTACTTTCAGATGCAAAAGCAATTTTTGGGTTAGGTCAATCCATTCGCGAGATATGGGATTTTGAAGCTAAGAAATGGTTGAGAAGGCAAAAAATTTTTCGCAATTCTGCTGCTCCACACGCTGAACCAGAATGGCCTAGGGAAAAAATACACATACCGCTGTAATCGGGCGAGGTTCTATTTTCAGATGCAATTGGAATTTTTGGGTTAGGTCAATCCGTTCGCGAGATATGGGAGTTTGAAGCCAAGAAATGGATGAGAAGGCAAAAAATTTTTCGCAATTCTGCAGCTCCAAACGCTTAACCAGAATGGCCTAGGAAAAAAATACACATACCGTTGTAATCGGGCGAGTTTCTACTTTCAGATGCAATAGGAATTTTTGGGTTAGGTCAATCCGTTCGCGAGATATGGGAGTTTGAAGCCAAGAAATGGTTGAGAAGGCAAAAAATTTTTCGCAATTCTGCTGCTCCAAACGCTTAACCAGAATGGCCTAGGGAAAAAATACACATACCGTTGTAATCGGGCGAGTCTCTACTTCCAGACGCTACAGGAATTTTTGGGTTAGGTCAATCCGTTCGCGAGACATGGGAGTTTGAAGCCAAGAAATGGTTGAGAAGGCAAAAAATTTTTCGCAACTCTGCTGCTCCAAACGCTTAACCAGAATGGCCTAGGGGAAAAATACACATACCGTTGTAATCGGGCGAGTTTCTACTTTCAGATGCAATAGGAATTTTTGGGTTAGGTCAATCCGTTCGCGAGATATGGGAGTTTGAAGCCAAGAAATGGTTGAGAAGGCAAAAAATTTTTCGCACTTCTGCTGATCCAAACGCTTAACCAGAATGGTATAGGGAAACAATACACATACCGTTGTAATCGGGCGAGTTTCTACTTTCAGATGCAATAGGAATTTTTGGGTTAGGTCAACCCGTTCGCGAGATATGGGAGTTTGAAGCCAAGAAATGATTGAGAAGGCAAAAAATTTTTCGCAATTCTGCTGCTCCAAACGCTTAAACAGAATGGCCTAGGGAAAAAATACAGATACCGTTGTAATCGGGCGAGTTTCTACTTTCAGATGCAATAGGAATTTTTGGGTTAGGTCAATCCGTTCGCGAGATATGGGAGTTTGAAGCCATGAAATGGTTGAGAAGGCAAAAAATTTTTCGCAATTCTGCTGCTCCAAACGCTTAACCACAATGGCCTAGAGAAAAAATACACATACCGTTGTAATCGGGCGAGTCTCTACTTCCAGACGCCACAGGAATTTTTGGGTTAGGTCAATCCGTTCGCGAGATATGGGAGTTTGAAGCCAAGAAATGGTTGAGAAGGAAAAAAATTTTTCGCAATTCTGCTGCTCCAAACGCTTAACCAGAATGGCCTAGGGAAAAAATACACATACCGCTGTAATCGGGCGAGGTTCTACTTTCAGATGCAATTGGAATTTTTGGGTTAGGTCAATCCGTTCGCGAGATATGGGAGTTTGAAGCCAAGAAATGGTTGAGAAGGCAAAAAATTTTTCGCAATTCTGCTGCTCCAAACGCTTAACCAGAATGGCCTAGGGAAAAAATACACATACCGTTGTAATCGGGCGAGTCTCTACTTCCAGACGCTACAGGAATTTTTGGGTTAGGTCAATCCGTTCGCGAGATATGCGAGTTTGAAGCCAAGAAATGGTTGAGAAGGCAAAAAATTTTTCGCACTTCTGCTGATCCAAACGCTTAACCAGAAAGGTCTAGGGAAACAATACACATACCGTTGTAATCGGGCGAGTTTCTACTTTCAGATGCAATAGGAATTTTTTGGTTAGGTCAACCCGTTCGCGAGATATGGGAGTTTGAAGCCAAGAAATGATTGAGAAGGCAAAAAATTTTTCGCAATTCTGCTGCTCCAAACGCTTAAACAGGATGGCCTAGGGAAAAAATACAGATACCGTTGTAATCGGGCGAGTTTCTACTTTCAGATGCAACAGGAATTTTTGGGTTATGTCAATCCGTTCGCGAGATATGGGAGTTTGAAGCTAAGAAATGGTTGAGAAGACAACAAATCTTTCGCACTTCTGCTGCTCCAAACGCTTAACCAGAATGGCCTAGGGAAAAAATACACATACCGCTGTAATCGGGCGAGGTTCTACTTTCAGATGCAATTGGAATTTTTGGGTTAGGTCAATCCGTTCGCGAGATATGGGAGTTTGAAGCCAAGAAATGGTTGAGAAGGCAAAAAATTTTTCGCAATTCTGCTGCTCCAAACGCTTAACCAGAATGGCCTAGAGAAAAAATACACATACCGTTGTAATCGGGCGAGTCTCTACTTCCAGACGCTGCAGGAATTTTTGGGTTAGGTCAATCCGTTCGCGAGATATGGGAGTTTGAAGCCAAGAAATGGTTGAGAAGGCAAAAAATTTTTCGCAATTCTGCTGCTCCAAACGCTTAACCAGAATGGCCTAGGGAAAAAATACACATACCGCTGTAATCGGGCGAGGTTCTACTTTCAGATGCAATTGGAATTTTTGGGTTAGTTCAATCCGTTCGCGAGATATGGGAGTTTGAAGCCAAGAAATGGTTGAGCAGGCAAAAAATTTTTCGCAATTCTGCTGCTCCAACCGCTTAACCAGAATGGCCTAGGGAAAAAATACACATACCGTTGTAATCGGGCGAGTCTCTACTTCCAGACGCTACAGGAATTTTTGGGTTAGGTCAATCCGTTCGCGAGATATGGGAGTTTGAAGCCAAGAAATGGTTGAGAAGGCAAAAAATTTTTCGCAATTCTGCTGCTCCAAACGCTTAACCAGAATGGCCTAGGGGAAAAATACACATACCGTTGTAATCGGGCGAGTTTCTACTTTCAGATGCAATAGGAATTTTTGGGTTAGGTCAATCCGTTCGCGAGATATGGGAGTTTGAAGCCAAGAAAAGGTTGAGAAGGCAAAAAATTTTTCGCACTTCTGCTGATCCAAACGCTTAACCAGAATGGTCTAGGGAAACAATACACATACCGTTGTAATCGGGCGAGTTTCTACTTTCAGATGCAATAGGAATTTTTGGGTTAGGTCAACCCGTTCGCGAGATATGGGAGTTTGAAGCCAAGAAATGATTGAGAAGCCAAAAATTTTTCGCAATTCTGCTGCTCCAAACGCTTAACCACAATGGCCTAGAGAAAAAATACACATACCGTTGTAATCGGGCGAGTCTCTACTTCCAGACGCCACAGGAATTTTTGGGTTAGGTCAATCCGTTCGCGAGATATGGGAGTTTGAAGCCAAGAAATGGTTGAGAAGGCAAAAAATTTTTCGCAATTCTGCTGCTCCAAACGCTTAACCAGAATGGCCTAGAGAAAAAATACACATACCGTTGTAATCGGGCGAGTCTCTACTTCCAGACGCTGCAGGAATTTTTGGGTTAGGTCAATCCGTTCGCGAGATATGGGAGTTTGAAGCCAAGAAATGGTTGAGAAGGCAAAAAATTTTTCGCAATTCTGCTGCTCCAAACGCTTAACCAGAATGGCCTAGGGAAAAAATACACATACCGCTGTAATCGGGCGAGGTTCTACTTTCAGATGCAATTGGAATTTTTGGGTTAGTTCAATCCGTTCGCGAGATATGGGAGTTTGAAGCCAAGAAATGGTTGAGCAGGCAAAAAATTTTTCGCAATTCTGCTGCTCCAACCGCTTAACCAGAATGGCCTAGGGAAAAAATACACATACCGTTGTAATCGGGCGAGTCTCTACTTCCAGACGCTACAGGAATTTTTGGGTTAGGTCAATCCGTTCGCGAGATATGGGAGTTTGAAGCCAAGAAATGGTTGAGAAGGCAAAAAATTTTTCGCAATTCTGCTGCTCCAAACGCTTAACCAGAATGGCCTAGGGGAAAAATACACATACCGTTGTAATCGGGCGAGTTTCTACTTTCAGATGCAATAGGAATTTTTGGGTTAGGTCAATCCGTTCGCGAGATATGGGAGTTTGAAGCCAAGAAAAGGTTGAGAAGGCAAAAAATTTTTCGCACTTCTGCTGATCCAAACGCTTAACCAGAATGGTCTAGGGAAACAATACACATACCGTTGTAATCGGGCGAGTTTCTACTTTCAGATGCAATAGGAATTTTTGGGTTAGGTCAACCCGTTCGCGAGATATGGGAGTTTGAAGCCAAGAAATGATTGAGAAGCCAAAAATTTTTCGCAATTCTGCTGCTCCAAACGCTTAACCACAATGGCCTAGAGAAAAAATACACATACCGTTGTAATCGGGCGAGTCTCTACTTCCAGACGCCACAGGAATTTTTGGGTTAGGTCAATCCGTTCGCGAGATATGGGAGTTTGAAGCCAAGAAATGGTTGAGAAGGAAAAAAATTTTTCGCAATTCTGCTGCTCCAAACGCTTAACCAGAATGGCCTAGGGAAAAAATACACATACCGCTGTAATCGGGCGAGGTTCTACTTTCAGATGCAATTGGAATTTTTGGGTTAGGTCAATCCGTTCGCGAGATATGGGAGTTTGAAGCCAAGAAATGGTTGAGAAGGCAAAAAATTTTTCGCAATTCTGCTGCTCCAAACGCTTAACCAGAATGGCCTAGGGAAAAAATACACATACCGTTGTAATCGGGCGAGTCTCTACTTCCAGACGCTACAGGAATTTTTGGGTTAGGTCAATCCGTTCGCGAGATATGGGAGTTTGAAGCCAAGAAATGGTTGAGAAGGCAAAAAATTTTTCGCACTTCTGCTGATCCAAACGCTTAACCAGAATGGTCTAGGGAAACAATAAGCATACCGTTGTAATCGGGCGAGTTTCTACTTTCAGATGCAATAGGAATTTTTTGGTTAGGTCAACCCGTTCGCGAGATATGGGAGTTTGAAGCCAAGAAATGATTGAGAAGGCAAAAAATTTTTCGCAATTCTGCTGCTCCAAACGCTTAAACAGGATGGCCTAGGGAAAAAATACAGATACCGTTGTAATCGGGCGAGTTTCTACTTTCAGATGCAACTGGAATTTTTGGGTTATGTCAATCCGTTCGCGAGATATGGGAGTTTGAAGCTAAGAAATGGTTGAGAAGACAACAAATCTTTCGCACTTCTGCTGCTCCAAACGCTTAACCAGAATGGCCTAGGGAAAAAATACACATACCGTTGTAATCGGGCGAGTTTCTACTTTCAGATGCAATAGGAATTTTTGGGTTAGGTCAATCCGTTCGCGAGATATGGGAGTTTGAAGCCAAGAAATGGTTGAGAAGGCAAAAAATTTTTCGCAATTCTGCTGCTCCAAACGCTTAACCAGAATGGCCTAGAGAAAAAATACACATACCGTTGTAATCGGGCGAGTCTCTACTTCCAGACGCTGCAGGAATTTTTGGGTTAGGTCAATCCGTTCGCGAGATATGGGAGTTTGAAGCCAAGAAATGGTTGAGAAGGCAAAAAATTTTTCGCAATTCTGCTGCTCCAAACGCTTAACCAGAATGGCCTAGGGAAAAAATACACATTCCGCTGTAATCGGGCGAGGTTCTACTTTCAGATGCAATTGGAATTTTTGGGTTAGTTCAATCCGTTCGCGAGATATGGGAGTTTGAAGCCAAGAAATGGTTGAGAAGGCAAAAAATTTTTCGCAATTCTGCTGCTCCAAACGCTTAACCAGAATGGCCTAGGGAAAAAATACACATACCGTTGTAATCGGGCGAGTTTCTACTTTCAGATGCAATAGGAATTTTTTGGTTAGGTCAACCCGTTCGCGAGATATGGGAGTTTGAAGCCAAGAAATGATTGAGAAGGCAAAAAATTTTTCGCAATTCTGCTGCTCCAAACGCTTAAACAGGATGGCCTAGGGAAAAAATACAGATACCGTTGTAATCGGGCGAGTTTCTACTTTCAGATGCAACTGGAATTTTTGGGTTAGGTCAATCCGTTCGCGAGATATGGGAGTTTGAAGCTAAGAAATGGTTGAGAAGACAACAAATCTTTCGCACTTCTGCTGCTCCAAACGCTTAACCAGAATGGCCTAGGGAAAAAATACACATACCGTTGTAATCGGGCGAGTTTCTACTTTCAGATGCAATAGGAATTTTTGGGTTAGGTCAATCCGTTCGCGAGATATGGGAGTTTGAAGCCAAGAAATGGTTGAGAAGGCAAAAAATTTTTCGCAATTCTGCTGCTCCAAACGCTTAATCAGAATGGCCTAGAGAAAAAATACACATACCGTTGTAATCGGGCGAGTCTCTACTTCCAGACGCTGCAGGAATTTTTGGGTTAGGTCAATCCGTTCGCGAGATATGGGAGTTTGAAGCCAAGAAATGGTTGAGAAGGCAAAAAATTTTTCGCAATTCTGCTGCTCCAAACGCTTAACCAGAATGGCCTAGGGAAAAAATACACATACCGCTGTAATCGGGCGAGGTTCTACTTTCAGATGCAATTGGAATTTTTGGGTTAGTTCAATCCGTTCGCGAGATATGGGAGTTTGAAGCCAAGAAATGGTTGAGAAGGCAAAAAATTTTTCGCAATTCTGCTGCTCCAAACGCTTAACCAGAATGGCCTAGGGAAAAAATACACATACCGTTGTAATCGGGCGAGTCTCTTCTTCCAGACGCTACAGGAATTTTTGGGTTAGGTCAATCCGTTCGCGAGATATGGGAGTTTGAAGCCAAGAAATGGTTGAGAAGGCAAAAAATTTTTCGCAATTCTGCTGCTCCAAACGCTTAACCAGAATGGCCTAGGGGAAAAATACACATACCGTTGTAATCGGGCGAGTTTCTACTTTCAGATGCAATAGGAATTTTTGGGTTAGGTCAACCCGTTCGCGAGATATGGGAGTTTGAAGCCAAGAAATGATTGAGAAGGCAAAAAATTTTTCGCAATTCTGCTGCTCCAAACGCTTAAACAGAATGGCCTAGGGAAAAAATACAGATACCGTTGTGATCGGGCGAGTTTCTACTTTCAGATGCAAAAGGAATTTTTGGGTTAGGTCAATCCATTCGCGAGATATGGGAGTTTGAAGCTAAGAAATGGTTGAGAAGACAACAAATCTTTCGCACTTCTGCTGCTCCAAACGCTTAACCAGAATGGCCTAGGGAAAAAATACACATACCGTTGTAATCGGGCGAGTTTCTACTTTCAGATGCAATAGGAATTTTTGGGTTAGGTCAATCCGTTCGCGAGATATGGGAGTTTGAAGCCAAGAAATGGTTGAGAAGGCAAAAAATTTTACGCAATTCTGCTGCTCCAAACGCTTAACCAGAATGGCCTAGAGAAAAAATACACATACCGTTGTAATCGGGCGAGTCTCTACTTCCAGACGCTACAGGAATTTTTGGGTTAGGTCAATCCGTTCGCGAGATATGGGAGTTTGAAGCCAAGAAATGGTTGAGAAGGCAAAAAATTTTTCGCAATTCTGCTGCTCCAAACGCTTAACCAGAATGGCCTAGGGAAAAAATACACATACCGCTGTAATCGGGCGAGGTTCTACTTTCAGATGCAATTGGAATTTTTGGGTTAGGTCAATTCGTTCGCGAGATATGGGAGTTTGAAGCCAAGAAATGGTTGAGAAGGTAAAAAATTTTTTGCAATTCTGCTGCTCCAAACGCTTAACCAGAATGGCCTAGGGAAAAAATACACATACCGTTGTAATCGGGCGAGTCTCTACTTCCAGACGCTACAGGAATTTTTGGGTTAGGTCAATCCATTCGCGAGATATGGGAGTTTGAAGCCAAGAAATGGTTGAGAAGGCAAAAAATTTTTCGCAATTCTGCTGCTCCAAACGCTTAACCAGAATGGCCTAGGGGAAAAATACACATACCGTTGTAATCGGGCGAGTTTCGACTTTCAGATGCAATAGGAATTTTTGGGTTAGGTCAATCCGTTCGCGAGATATGGGAGTTTGAAGCCAAGAAATGGTTGAGAAGGCAACAAATTTTTCGCAATTCTGCTGCTCCAAACGCTTAACCAGAATGGCCTAGGGAAAAAATACACATACCGTTGTAATCGGGCGAGTCTCTACTTCCAGACGCTACAGGAATTTTTGGGTTAGGTCAATCCGTTCGCGAGATATGGGAGTTTGAAGCCAAGAAATGGTTGAGAAGGCAAAAAATTTTTCGCAATTCTGCTGCTCCAAACGCTTAACCAGAATGGCCTAGGGAAAAAATACACATACCGTTGTAATCGGGCGAGTTTCTACTTTCAGATGCAATAGGAATTTTTGGGTTAGGTCAATCCGTTCCCGAGATATGGGAGTTTGAAGCCAAGAAATGGTTGAGAAGGCAAAAAATTTTTCGCAATTCTGCTGCTCCAAACGCTTAACCAGAATGGCCTAGGGGAAAAATACACATACCGTTGTAATCGGGCGAGTCTCTACTTTCAGACGCTACAGGAATTTTTGGGTTAGGTCAATCCGTTCGCGAGAGTATGGGAGTTTGAAGCCAAGAAATGGTTGAGAAGGCAAAAAATTTTTCGCAGTTCTGCTGCTCCAAACGCTTAACCAGAATGGCCTAGGGGAAAAATACACATACCGTTGTAATCGGGCGAGTTTCTACTTTCAGATGCAATAGGAATTTTTGGGTTAGGTCAATCCGTTCGCGAGATATGGGAGTTTGAAGCCAAGAAATGGTTGAGAAGGCAAAAAATTTTTCGCACTTCTGCTGATCCAAACGCTTAACCAGAATGGTCTAGGGAAACAATGCACATACCGTTGTAATCGGGCGAGTTTCTACTTTCAGATGCAATAGGAATTTTTGGGTTAGGTCAACCCGTTCGCGAGATATGGGAGTTTGAAGCCAAGAAATGATTGAGAAGGCAAAAAATTTTTCGCAATTCTGCTGCTCCAAACGCTTAAACAGAATGGCCTAGGGAAAAAATACAGATACCGTTGTAATCGGGCGAGTTTCTACTTTCAGATGCAACAGGAATTTTTGGGTTATGTCAATCCGTTCGCGAGATATGGGAGTTTGAAGCTAAGAAATGGTTGAGAAGACAACAAATCTTTCGCACTTCTGCTGCTCCAACCGCTTAACCAGAATGGCCTAGGGAAAAAATACACATACCGTTGTAATCGGGCGAGTTTCTACTTTCAGATGCAATAGGAATTTTTGGGTTAGGTCAATCCGTTCGCGAGATATGGGAGTTTGAAGCCAAGAAATGGTTGAGAAGGCAAAAAATTTTTCGCAATTCTGCTGCTCCAAACGCTTAACCAGAATGGCCTAGAGAAAAACTACACATACCGTTGTAATCGGGCGAGTCTCTACTTCCAGACGCTACAGGAATTTTTGGGTTAGGTCAATCCGTTCGCGAGATATGGGAGTTTGAAGCCAAGAAATGGTTGAGAAGGCAAAAAATTTTTCGCAATTCTGCTGCTCCAAACGCTTAACCAGAATGGCCTAGGGAAAAAATACACATACCGCTGTAATCGGGCGAGGTTCTACTTTCAGATGCAATTGGAATTTTTGGGGTTCGGTCAATCCGTTCGCGAGATATGGGAGTTTGAAGCCAAGAAATGGTTGAGAAGGCAAAAAATTTTTCGCAATTCTGCTGCTCCAAACGCTTAACCAGAATGGCCTAGGGAAAAAATACACATACCGTTGTAATCGGGCGAGTCTCTACTTCCAGACGCTACAGGAATTTTTGGGTTAGGTCAATCCGTTCGCGAGATATGGGAGTTTGAAGCCAAGAAATGGTTGAGAAGGCAAAAAATTTTTCGCAATTCTGCTGCTCCAAACGCTTAACCAGAATGGCCTAGGGAAAAAATACACATACCGTTGTAATCGGGCGAGTTTCTACTTTCAGATGCAATAGGAATTTTTGGGTTAGGTCAATCCGTTCGCGAGATATGGGAGTTTGAAGCCAAGAAATGGTTGAGAAGGCAAACAATTTTTGGCAATTCTGCTGCTCCAAACGCTTAACCAGAATGGCCTAGAGAAAAAATACACATACCGTTGGAATCGGGCGAGTCTCTACTTCCAGACGCTGCAGGAATTTTTGGGTTAGGTCAATCCGTTCGCGAGATATGGGAGTTTGAAGCCAAGAAATGGTTGAGAAGGCAAAAAATTTTTCGCAATTCTGCTGCTCCAAACGCTTAACCAGAATGGCCTAGGGAAAAAATACACATACCGCTGTAATCGGGCGTGGTTCTACTTCCAGACGCTACAGGAATTTTTGGGTTAGGTCAATCCGTTCGCGAGATATGGGAGTTTGAAGCCAAGAAATGGTTGAGAAGGCAAAAAATTTTTCGCAATTCTGCTGCTCCAAACGCTTAACCAGAATGGCCTAGGGGAAAAATACACATACCGTTGTAATCGGGCGAGTTTCGACTTTCAGATGCAATAGGAATTTTTGGGTTAGGTCAATCCGTTCGCGAGATATGGGAGTTTGAAGCCAAGAAATGGTTGAGAAGGCAACAAATTTTTCGCAATTCTGCTGCTCCAAACGCTTAACCAGAATGGCCTAGGGGAAAAATACACATACCGTTGTAATCGGGCGAGTTTCTACTTTCAGATGCAATAGGAATTTTTGGGTTAGGTCAATCCGTTCGCGAGATATGGGAGTTTGAAGCCAAGAAATGATTGAGAAGGCAAAAAATTTTTCGCAATTCTGCTGCTCCAAACGCTTAAACAGAATGGCCTAGGGAAAAAATACAGATACCGTTGTAATCGGGCGAGTTTCTACTTTCAGATGCAACAGGAATTTTTGGGTAAGGTCAATCCATTCGCGAGATATGGGAGTTTGAAGCTAAGAAATGGTTGAGAAGACAACAAATCTTTCGCAATTCTGCTGCTCCAAACGCTTAACCAGAATGGCCTAGGGAAAAAATACACATACCGTTGTAATCGGGCGAGTTTCTACTTTCAGATGCAATAGGAATTTTTGGGTTAGGTCAATCCGTTCGCGAGATATGGGAGTTTGAAGCCAAGAAATGGTTGAGAAGGCAAAAAATTTTTCGCAATTCTGCTGCTCCAAACGCTTAACCACAATGGCCTAGAGAAAAAATACACATACCGTTGTAATCGGGCGAGTTTCTACTTTCAGATGCAATAGGAATTTTTGGGTTAGGTCAACCCGTTCGCGAGATATGGGAGTTTGAAGCCAAGAAATGGTTGAGAAGGCAAAAAATTTTTCGCAATTCTGCTGCTCCAAACGCTTAACCAGAATGGCCTAGGGGAAAAATACACATACCGTTGTAATCGGGCGAGTTTCTACTTTCACATGCAATAGGAATTTTTGGGTTAGGTCAATCCGTTCGCGAGATATGGGAGTTTGAAGCCAAGAAATGGTTGAGAAGGCAAAAAATTTTTCGCAATTCTGCTGCTCCAAACGCTTAACCACAATGGCCTAGAGAAAAAATACACATACCGTTGTAATCGGGCGAGTCTCTACTTCCAGACGCTTCAGGAATTTTTGGGTTAGGTCAATCCGTTCGCGAGATATGGGAGTTTGAAGCCAAGAAATGGTTGAGAAGGCAAAAAATTTTTCGCAATTCTGCTGCTCCAAACGCTTAACCAGAATGGCCTAGGGAAAAAATACACATACCGCTGTAATCGGGCGAGGTTCTACTTTCAGATGCAATTGGAATTTTTGGGTTAGGTCAATCCGTTCGCGAGATATGGGAGTTTGAAGCCAAGAAATGGTTGAGAAGGCAAAAAATTTTTCGCAATTCTGCTGCTCCAAACGCTTAACCAGAATGGCCTAGGGAAAAAATACACATACCGTTGTAATCGGGCGAGTCTCTACTTCCAGACGCTACAGGAATTTTTGGGTTAGGTCAATCCGTTCGCGAGATATGGGAGTTTGAAGCCAAGAAATGGTTGAGAAGGCAAAAAATTTTTCGCAATTCTGCTGCTCCAAACGCTTAACCAGAATGGCCTAGGGGAAAAATACACATACCGTTGTAATCGGGCGAGTTTCGACTTTCAGATGCAATAGGAATTTTTGGGTTAGGTCAATCCGTTCGCGAGATATGGGAGTTTGAAGCCAAGAAATGGTTGAGAAGGCAACAAATTTTTCGCAATTCTGCTGCTCCAAACGCTTAACCAGAATGGCCTAGGGGAAAAATACACATACCGTTGTAATCGGGCGAGTTTCTACTTTCAGATGCAATAGGAATTTTTGGGTTAGGTCAATCCGTTCGCGAGATATGGGAGTTTGAAGCCAAGAAATGATTGAGAAGGCAAAAAATTTTTCGCAATTCTGCTGCTCCAAACGCTTAAACAGAATGGCCTAGGGAAAAAATACAGATACCGTTGTAATCGGGCGAGTTTCTACTTTCAGATGCAACAGGAATTTTTGGGTAAGGTCAATCCATTCGCGAGATATGGGAGTTTGAAGCTAAGAAATGGTTGAGAAGACAACAAATCTTTCGCAATTCTGCTGCTCCAAACGCTTAACCAGAATGGCCTAGGGAAAAAATACACATACCGTTGTAATCGGGCGAGTTTCTACTTTCAGATGCAATAGGAATTTTTGGGTTAGGTCAATCCGTTCGCGAGATATGGGAGTTTGAAGCCAAGAAATGGTTGAGAAGGCAAAAAATTTTTCGCAATTCTGCTGCTCCAAACGCTTAACCAGAATGGCCTAGGGGAAAAATACAGATACCGTTGTAATCGGGCGAGTTTCTACTTTCAGATGCAATAGGAATTTTTGGGTTAGGTCAACCCTTTCGCGAGATATGGGAGTTTGAAGCCAAGAAATGGTTGAGAAGGCAAAAAATTTTTCGCAATTCTGCTGCTCCAAACGCTTAACCAGAATGGCCTAGGGAAAAAATACACATACCGTTGTAATCGGGCGAGTCTCTACTTCCAGACGCTACAGGAATTTTTGGGTTAGGTCAATCCGTTCGCGAGATATGGGAGTTTGAAGCCAAGAAATGGTTGAGAAGGCAAAAAATTTTTCGCAATTCTGCTGCTCCAAACGCTTAACCAGAATGGCCTAGGGGAAAAATACACATACCGTTGTAATCGGGCGAGTTTCGACTTTCAGATGCAATAGGAATTTTTGGGTTAGGTCAATCCGTTCGCGAGATATGGGAGTTTGAAGCCAAGAAATGGTTGAGAAGGCAACAAATTTTTCGCAATTCTGCTGCTCCAAACGCTTAACCAGAATGGCCTAGGGGAAAAATACACATACCGTTGTAATCGGGCGAGTTTCTACTTTCAGATGCAATAGGAATTTTTGGGTTAGGTCAATCCGTTCGCGAGATATGGGAGTTTGAAGCCAAGAAATGATTGAGAAGGCAAAAAATTTTTCGCAATTCTGCTGCTCCAAACGCTTAAACAGAATGGCCTAGGGAAAAAATACAGATACCGTTGTAATCGGGCGAGTTTCTACTTTCAGATGCAACAGGAATTTTTGGGTAAGGTCAATCCATTCGCGAGATATGGGAGTTTGAAGCTAAGAAATGGTTGAGAAGACAACAAATCTTTCGCAATTCTGCTGCTCCAAACGCTTAACCAGAATGGCCTAGGGAAAAAATACACATACCGTTGTAATCGGGCGAGTTTCTACTTTCAGATGCAATAGGAATTTTTGGGTTAGGTCAATCCGTTCGCGAGATATGGGAGTTTGAAGCCAAGAAATGGTTGAGAAGGCAAAAAATTTTTCGCAATTCTGCTGCTCCAAACGCTTAACCAGAATGGCCTAGGGGAAAAATACAGATACCGTTGTAATCGGGCGAGTTTCTACTTTCAGATGCAATAGGAATTTTTGGGTTAGGTCAACCCTTTCGCGAGATATGGGAGTTTGAAGCCAAGAAATGGTTGAGAAGGCAAAAAATTTTTCGCAATTCTGCTGCTCCAAACGCTTAACCAGAATGGCCTAGGGGAAAAATACACATACCGTTGTAATCGGGCGAGTTTCTACTTTCAGATGCAATAGGAATTTTTGGGTTAGGTCAATCCGTTCGCGAGATATGGGAGTTTGAAGCCAAGAAATGGTTGAGACGGCAAAAAATTTTTCGCAATTCTGCTGCTCCAAACGCTTAAC
This sequence comes from Ptiloglossa arizonensis, assembly GCF_051014685.1. Lineage (NCBI taxonomy): Eukaryota > Metazoa > Arthropoda > Insecta > Hymenoptera > Colletidae > Ptiloglossa > Ptiloglossa arizonensis. Next base: position 587,884 of record NW_027478556.1, on the reverse strand, counting down.
CACAATGGCCTAGAGAAAAAATACACATACCTTTGTAATCGGGCGAGTCTCTACTTCCAGACGCTACAGGAATTTTTGGGTTAGGTCAATCCGTTCGCGAGATATGGGAGTTTGAAGCCAAGAAATGGTTGAGAAGGCAAAAAATTTTTCGCAATTCTGCTGCTCCAAACGCTTAACCAGAATGGCCTAGGGGAAAAATACACATACCGTTGTAATCGGGCGAGTTTCTACTTTCAGATGCAATAGGAATTTTTGGGTTAGGTCAACCCGTTCGCGAGATATGGGAGTTTGAAGCCAAGAAATGGTTGAGAAGGCAAAAAATTTTTCGCAATTCTGCTGCTCCAAACGCTTAACCAGAATGGCCTAGGGGAAAAATACACATACCGTTGTAATCGGGCGAGTTTCTACTTTCACATGCAATAGGAATTTTTGGGTTAGGTCAATCCGTTCGCGAGATATGGGAGTTTGAAGCCAAGAAATGGTTGAGAAGGCAAAAAATTTTTCGCACTTCTGCTGATCCAAACGCTTAACCAGAATGGTCTAGGGAAACAATACACATACCGTTGTAATCGGGCGAGTCTCTACTTTCAGCTGCAATAGGAATTTTTGGGTTAGGTCAACCCGTTCGCGAGATATGGGAGTTTGAAGCCAAGAAATGATTGAGAAGGCAAAAAATTTTTCGCAATTCTGCTGCTCCAAACGCTTAAACAGAATGGCCTAGGGAAAAAATACAGATACCGTTGTAATCGGGCGAGTTTCTACTTTCAGATGCAACAGGAATTTTTGGGTAAGGTCAATCCATTCGCGAGATATGGGAGTTTGAAGCTAAGAAATGGTTGAGAAGACAACAAATCTTTCGCAATTCTGCTGCTCCAAACGCTTAACCAGAATGGCCTAGGGAAAAAATACACATACCGTTGTAATCGGGCGAGTTTCTACTTTCAGATGCAATAGGAATTTTTGGGTTAGGTCAATCCGTTCGCGAGATATGGGAGTTTGAAGCCAAGAAATGATTGAGAAGGCAAAAAATTTTTCGCAATTCTGCTGCTCCAAACGCTTAACCACAATGGCCTAGAGAAAAAATAAACATACCGTTGTAATCGGGCGAGTCTCTACTTCCAGACGCTACAGGAATTTTTGGGTTAGGTCAATCCGTTCGCGAGATATGGGAGTTTGAAGCCAAGAAATGGTTGAGAAGGCAAAAAATTTTTCGCAATTCTGGTGCTCCAAACGCTTAACCAGAATGGCCTAGGGGAAAAAAACACATACCGTTGTAATCGGGCGAGTTTCGACTTTCAGATGCAATAGGAATTTTTGGGTTAGGTCAATCCGTTCGCGAGATATGGGAGTTTGAAGCCAAGAAATGGTTGAGAAGGCAACAAATTTTTCGCAATTCTGCTGCTCCAAACGCTTAACCAGAATGGCCTAGGGGAAAAATACACATACCGTTGTAATCGGGCGAGTTTCTACTTTCAGATGCAATAGGAATTTTTGGGTTAGGTCAATCCGTTCGCGAGATATGGGAGTTTGAAGCCAAGAAATGGTTGAGAAGGCAAAAAATTTTTCGCAATTCTGCTGCTCCAAACGCTTAACCAGAATGGCCTAGGGAAAAAATACACATACCGTTGTAATCGGTCGAGCCTCTACTTCCAGACGCTACAGGAATTTTTGGGTTAGGTCAATCCGTTCGCGAGATATGGGTGTTTGAAGCCAAGAAATGGTTGAGAAGGCAAAAAATTTTTCGCACTTCTGCTGATCCAAACGCTTAACCAGAATGGTCTAGGGAAACAATACACATACCGTTGTAACCTGGCGAGTCTCTACTTCCAGACGCTACAGGAATTTTTGGGATAGGTCAATCCGTTCGCGAGATATGTGAGTTTGAAGCCAAGAAATGGTTGAGTAGGCAAAAAATTTTTCGCAATTCTGCTGCTCCACACGCTTAACCAGAATGGCCTAGGGAAAAAATACACATACCGCTGTAATCGGGCGAGGTTCTACTTTCAGATGCAATTGGAATTTTTGGGTTAGGTCAATCCGTTCGCGAGATATGGGAGTTTGAAGCCAAGAAATGGTTGAGAAGGCAAAAAATTTTTCGCAATTCTGCTGCTCCAAACGCTTAACCAGAATGTCCTAGGAAAAAAATACACATACCGTTGTAATCGGGCGAGTTTCTACATTCAGATGCAATAGGAATTTTTGGGTTAGGTCAATCCGTTCGCGAGATATGGGAGTTTGGAGCCAAGAAATGGTTGAGAAGGCAAAAAATTTTTCGCAATTCTGCTGCTCCACACCCTTAACCAGAATGGCCTAGGGAAAAAATACACATACCGCTGTAATCGAGCGAGGTTCTACTTTCAGATGCAATTGGAATTTTTGGGTTAGGTCAATCCGTTCGCGAGATATGGGAGTTTGAAGCCAAGAAATGGTTGAGAAGGCAAAAAATTTTTCGCAATTCTGCTGCTCCAAACGCTTAACCAGAATGGCCTAGGGAAAAAATACACATACCGTTGTAATCGGGCAAGTTTCTACTTTCAGATGCAATAGGAATTTTTGGGTTAGGTCAATCCGTTCGCGAGATATGGGAGTTTGAAGCCAAGAAATGGTTGAGAAGGCAAAAAATTTTTCGCAATTCTGCTGATCCAAACGCTTAACCAGAATGGTCTAGGGAAACAATACACATACCGTTGTAATCGGGCAAGTTTCTACTTTCAGATGCAATAGGAATTTTTGGGTTAGGTCAATCCGTTCGCGAGATATGGGAGTTTGAAGCCAAGAAATGGTTGAGAAGGCAAAAAATTTTTCGCAATTCTGCTGCTCCAAACGCTTAACCACAATGGCCTAGAGAAAAAATACACATACCGTTGTAATCGGGCGAGTCTCTACTTCCAGACGCTACAGGAATTTTTGGGTTAGGTCAATCCGTTCGCGAGATATGGGAGTTTGAAGCCAAGAAATGGTTGAGAAGGCAAAAAATTTTTCGCAATTCTGCTGCTCCAAACGCTTAACCAGAATGGCCTAGGGAAAAAATACACATACCGCTGTAATCGGGCGATGTTCTACTTTCAGATGCAATTGGAATTTTTGGGTTAGGTCAATCCGTTCGCGAGATATGGGAGTTTGAAGCCAAGAAATGGTTGAGAAGGCAAAAAATTTTTCGCAATTCTGCTGCTCCAAACGCTTAACCAGAATGGCCTAGGGAAAAAATACATATACCGTTGTAATCGGGCGAGTCTCTACTTCCAGACGCTACAGGAATTTTTGGGTTAGGTCAATCCGTTCGCGAGATATGGGAGTTTGAAGCCAAGAAATGGTTGAGAAGGCAAAAAATTTTTCGCAATTCTGCTGCTCCAAACGCTTAACCAGAATGGCCTAGGGGAAAAATACACATACCGTTGTAATCGGGCGAGTTTCGACTTTCAGATGCAATAGGAATTTTTGGGTTAGGTCAATCCGTTCGCGAGATATGGGAGTTTGAAGCCAAGAAATGGTTGAGAAGGCAACAAATTTTTCGCAATTCTGCTGCTCCAAACGCTTAACCAGAATGGCCTAGGGAAAAAATACACATACCGCTGTAATCGGGCGATGTTCTACTTTCAGATGCAATTGGAATTTTTGGGTTAGGTCAATCCGTTCGCGAGATATGGGAGTTTGAAGCCAAGAAATGGTTGAGAAGGCAAAAAATTTTTCGCAATTCTGCTGCTCCAAACGCTTAACCAGAATGGCCTAGGGAAAAAATACATATACCGTTGTAATCGGGCGAGTCTCTACTTCCAGACGCTACAGGAATTTTTGGGTTAGGTCAATCCGTTCGCGAGATATGGGAGTTTGAAGCCAAGAAATGGTTGAGAAGGCAAAAAATTTTTCGCAATTCTGCTGCTCCAAACGCTTAACCAGAATGGCCTAGGGGAAAAATACACATACCGTTGTAATCGGGCGAGTTTCGACTTTCAGATGCAATAGGAATTTTTGGGTTAGGTCAATCCGTTCGCGAGATATGGGAGTTTGAAGCCAAGAAATGGTTGAGAAGGCAACAAATTTTTCGCAATTCTGCTGCTCCAAACGCTTAACCAGAATGGCCTAGGGGAAAAATACACATACCGTTGTAATCGGGCGAGTTTCTACTTTCAGATGCAATAGGAATTTTTGGGTTAGGTCAATCCGTTCGCGAGATATGGGAGTTTGAAGCCAAGAAATGGTTGAGAAGGCAAAAAACTTTTCGCAATTCTGCTGCTCCAAACGCTTAACCAGAATGGCCTAGGGAAAAAATACACATACCGTTGTAATCGGGCGAGTCTCTACTTCCAGACGCTACAGGAATTTTTGGGTTAGGTCAATCCGTTCGCGAGATATGGGAGTTTGAAGCCAAGAAATGGTTGAGAAGGCAAAAAATTTTTCGCACTTCTGCTGATCCAAACGCTTAACCAGAATGGTCTAGGGAAACAATACACATACCGTTGTAATCGGGCGAGTTTCTACTTTCAGATGCAATAGGAATTTTTGTGTTAGGTCAACCCGTTCGCGAGATATGGGAGTTTGAAGCCAAGAAATGATTGAGAAGGCAAAAAATTTTTCGCAATTCTGCTGCTCCAAACGCTTAAACAGGATGGCCTAGGGAAAAAATACAGATACCGTTGTAATCGGGCGAGTTTCTACTTTCAGATGCAACAGGAATTTTTGGGTTAGGTCAATCCGTTCGCGAGATATGGGAGTTTGAAGCTAAGAAATGGTTGAGAAGACAACAAATCTTTCGCACTTCTGCTGCCCCAAACGCTTAACCAGAATGGCCTAGGGAAAAAATACACATACCGTTGTAATCGGGCGAGTTTCTACTTTCAGATGCAATAGGAATTTTTGGGTTAGGTCAATCCGTTCGCGAGATATGGGAGTTTGAAGCCAAGAAATGGTTGAGAAGGCAAACAATTTTTCGCAATTCTGCTGCTCCAAACGCTTAACCAGAATGGCCTAGAGAAAAAATACACATACCGTTGGAATCGGGCGAGTCTCTACTTCCAGACGCTACAGGAATTTTTGGGTTAGGTCAATCCGTTCGCGAGATATGGGAGTTTGAAGCCAAGAAATGGTTGAGAAGGCAAAAAATTTTTCGCACTTCTGCTGATCCAAACGCTTAACCAGAATGGTCTAGGGAAACAATACACATACCGTTGTAATCGGGCGAGTTTCTACTTTCAGATGCAATAGGAATTTTTGGGTTAGGTCAACCCGTTCGCGAGATATGGGAGTTTGAAGCCAAGAAATGATTGAGAAGGCAAAAAATTTTTCGCAATTCTGCTGCTCCAAACGCTTAACCAGAATGGCCTAGGGAAAAAATACACATACCGTTGTAACCTGGCGAGTCTCTACTTCCAGACGCTACAGGAATTTTTGGGTTAGGTCAATCCGTTCGCGAGATATGTGAGTTTGAAGCCAAGAAATGGTTGAGAAGGCAAAAAATTTTTCGCAATTCTGCTGCTCCACACGCTTAACCAGAATGGCCTAGGGAAAAAATACACATACCGCTGTAATCGGGCGAGGTTCTACTTTCAGATGCAATTGGAATTTTTGGGTTAGGTCAATCCGTTCGCGAGATATGGGAGTTTGAAGCCAAGAAATGGTTGAGAAGGCAAAAAATTTTTCGCAATTCTGCTGCTCCAAACGCTTAACCAGAATGGCCTAGGGAAAAAATACACATACCGTTGTAATCGGGCAAGTTTCTACTACCAGACGCTACAGGAATTTTTGGGTTAGGTCAATCCGTTCGCGAGATATGGGAGTTTGAAGCCAAGAAATGGTTGAGAAGGCAAAAAATTTTTCGCAATTCTGCTGCTCCAAACGCTTAACCAGAATGGCCTAGGGAAAAAATACACATACCGCTGTAATCGGGCGAGGTTCTACTTTCAGATGCAATTGGAATTTTTGGGTTAGGTCAATCCGTTCGCGAGATATGGGAGTTTGAAGCCAAGAAATGGTTGAGAAGGCAAAAAATTTTTCGCAATTCTGCTGCTCCAAACGCTTAACCAGAATTGCCTAGGGAAAAAATACATATACCGTTGTAATCGGGCGAGTCTCTACTTCCAGACGCTACAGGAATTTTTGGGTTAGGTCAACCCGTTCGCGAGATATGGGAGTTTGAAGCCAAGAAATGGTTGAGAAGGCAAAAAATTTTTCGCAATTCTGCTGCTCCAAACGCTTAACCAGAATGGCCTAGGGGAAAAATACACATACCGTTGTAATCGGGCGAGTTTCGACTTTCAGATGCAATAGGAATTTTTGGGTTAGGTCAATCCGTTCGCGAGATATGGGAGTTTGAAGCCAAGAAATGGTTGAGAAGGCAACAAATTTTTCGCAATTCTGCTGCTCCAAACGCTTAACCAGAATGGCCTAGGGGAAAAATACACATACCGTTGTAATCGGGCGAGTTTCTACTTTCAGATGCAATAGGAATTTTTGGGTTAGGTCAATCCGTTCGCGAGATATGGGAGTTTGAAGCCAAGAAATGGTTGAGAAGGCAAAAAATTTTTCGCAATTCTGCTGCTCCAAACGCTTAACCAGAATGGCCTAGGGAAAAAATACACATACCGTTGTAATCGGGCGAGTCTCTACTTCCAGACGCTACAGGAATTTTTGGGTTAGGTCAATCCGTTCGCGAGATATGGGAGTTTGAAGCCAAGAAATGGTTGAGAAGGCAAAAAATTTTTCGCACTTCTGCTGATCCAAACGCTTAACCAGAATGGTCTAGGGAAACAATACACATACCGTTGTAATCGGGCGAGTTTCTACTTTCAGATGCAATAGGAATTTTTGGGTTAGGTCAACCCGTTCGCGAGATATGGGAGTTTGAAGCCAAGAAATGATTGAGAAGGCAAAAAATTTTTCGCAATTCTGCTGCTCCAAACGCTTAAACAGGATGGCCTAGGGAAAAAATACAGATACCGTTGTAATCGGGCGAGTTTCTACTTTCAGATGCAACAGGAATTTTTGGGTTAGGTCAATCCGTTCGCGAGATATGGGAGTTTGAAGCTAAGAAATGGTTGAGAAGACAACAAATCTTTCGCACTTCTGCTGCTCCAAACGCTTAACCAGAATGGCCTAGGGAAAAAATACACATACCGTTGTAATCGGGCGAGTTTCTACTTTCAGATGCAATAGGAATTTTTGGGTTAGGTCAATCCGTTCGCGAGATATGGGAGTTTGAAGCCAAGAAATGGTTGAGAAGGCAAAAAATTTTTCGCAATTATGCTGCTCCAAACGCTTAACCAGAATGGCCTAGGGAAAAAATACACATACCGTTGTAATCGGGCGAGTCTCTACTTCCAGACGCTACAGGAATTTTTGGGTTAGGTCAATCCGTTCGCGAGATATGGGAGTTTGAAGCCAAGAAATGGTTGAGAAGGCAAAAAATTTTTCGCACTTCTGCTGATCCAAACGCTTAACCAGAATGGTCTAGGGAAACAATACACATACCGTTGTAATCGGGCGAGTTTCTACTTTCAGATGCAATAGGAATTTTTGGGTTAGGTCAACCCGTTCGCGAGATATGGGAGTTTGAAGCCAAGAAATGATTGAGAAGGCAAAAAATTTTTCGCAATTCTGCTGCTCCAAACGCTTAACCAGAATGGCCTAGGGAAAAAATACACATACCGTTGTAACCTGGCGAGTCTCTACTTCCAGACGCTACAGGAATTTTTGGGTTAGGTCAATCCGTTCGCGAGATATGTGAGTTTGAAGCCAAGAAATGGTTGAGAAGGCAAAAAATTTTTCGCAATTCTGCTGCTCCACACGCTTAACCAGAATGGCCTAGGGAAAAAATACACATACCGCTGTAATCGGGCGAGTTTCTACTTTCAGATGCAATAGGAATTTTTGGGTTAGGTCAATCCGTTCGCGAGATATGGGAGTTTGAAGCCAAGAAATGGTTGAGAAGGCAAAAAATTTTTCGCAATTATGCTGCTCCAAACGCTTAACCAGAATGGCCTAGGGAAAAAATACACATACCGTTGTAATCGGGCGAGTCTCTACTTCCAGACGCTACAGGAATTTTTGGGTTAGGTCAATCCGTTCGCGAGATATGGGAGTTTGAAGCCAAGAAATGGTTGAGAAGGCAAAAAATTTTTCGCACTTCTGCTGATCCAAACGCTTAACCAGAATGGTCTAGGGAAACAATACACATACCGTTGTAATCGGGCGAGTTTCTACTTTCAGATGCAATAGGAATTTTTGGGTTAGGTCAACCCGTTCGCGAGATATGGGAGTTTGAAGCCAAGAAATGATTGAGAAGGCAAAAAATTTTTCGCAATTCTGCTGCTCCAAACGCTTAACCAGAATGGCCTAGGGAAAAAATACACATACCGTTGTAACCTGGCGAGTCTCTACTTCCAGACGCTACAGGAATTTTTGGGTTAGGTCAATCCGTTCGCGAGATATGTGAGTTTGAAGCCAAGAAATGGTTGAGAAGGCAAAAAATTTTTCGCAATTCTGCTGCTCCACACGCTTAACCAGAATGGCCTAGGGAAAAAATACACATACCGCTGTAATCGGGCGAGGTTCTACTTTCAGATGCAATTGGAATTTTTGGGTTAGGTCAATCCGTTCGCGAGATATGGGAGTTTGAAGCCAAGAAATGGTTGAGAAGGCAAAAAATTTTTCGCAATTCTGCTGCTCCAAACGCTTAACCAGAATGGCCTAGGGAAAAAATACACATACCGTTGTAATCGGGCAAGTTTCTACTTTCAGATGCAATAGGAATTTTTGGGTTAGGTCAATCCGTTCGCGAGATATGGGAGTTTGAAGCCAAGAAATGGTTGAGAAGGCAAAAAATTTTTCGCACTTCTGCTGATCCAAACGCTTAACCAGAATGGTCTAGGGAAACAATACACATACCGTTGTAATCGGGCAAGTTTCTACTTTCAGATGCAATAGGAATTTTTGGGTTAAGTCAATCCGTTCGCGAGATATGGGAGTTTGAAGCCAAGAAATGGTTGAGAAGGCAAAAAATTTTTCGCAATTCTGCTGCTCCAAACGCTTAACCACAATGGCCTAGAGAAAAAATACACATACCGTTGTAATCGGGCGAGTCTCTACTTCCAGACGCTACAGGAATTTTTGGGTTAGGTCAATCCGTTCGCGAGATATGGGAGTTTGAAGCCAAGAAATGGTTGAGAAGGCAAAAAATTTTTCGCAATTCTGCTGCTCCAAACGCTTAACCAGAATGGCCTAGGGAAAAAATACACATACCGCTGTAATCGGGCGAGGTTCTACTTTCAGATGCAATTGGAATTTTTGGGTTAGGTCAATCCGTTCGCGAGATATGGGAGTTTGAAGCCAAGAAATGGTTGAGAAGGCAAAAAATTTTTCGCAATTCTGCTGCTCCAAACGCTTAACCAGAATGGCCTAGGGAAAAAATACATATACCGTTGTAATCGGGCGAGTCTCTACTTCCAGACGCTACAGGAATTTTTGGGTTAGGTCAATCCGTTCGCGAGATATGGGAGTTTGAAGCCAAGAAATGGTTGAGAAGGCAAAAAATTTTTCGCAATTCTGCTGCTCCAAACGCTTAACCAGAATGGCCTAGGGGAAAAATACACATACCGTTGTAATCGGGCGAGTTTCGACTTTCAGATGCAATAGGAATTTTTGGGTTAGGTCAATCCGTTCGCGAGATATGGGAGTTTGAAGCCAAGAAATGGTTGAGAAGGCAACAAATTTTTCGCAATTCTGCTGCTCCAAACGCTTAACCAGAATGGCCTAGGGGAAAAATACACATACCGTTGTAATCGGGCGAGTTTCTACTTTCAGATGCAATAGGAATTTTTGGGTTAGGTCAATCCGTTCGCGAGATATGGGAGTTTGAAGCCAAGAAATGGTTGAGAAGGCAAAAAATTTTTCGCAATTCTGCTGCTCCAAACGCTTAACCAGAATGGCCTAGGGAAAAAATACACATACCGTTGTAATCGGGCGAGTCTCTACTTCCAGACGCTACAGGAATTTTTGGGTTAGGTCAATCCGTTCGCGAGATATGGGAGTTTGAAGCCAAGAAATGGTTGAGAAGGCAAAAAATTTTTCGCACTTCTGCTGATCCAAACGCTTAACCAGAATGGTCTAGGGAAACAATACACATACCGTTGTAATCGGGCGAGTTTCTACTTTCAGATGCAATAGGAATTTTTGGGTTAGGTCAACCCGTTCGCGAGATATGGGAGTTTGAAGCCAAGAAATGATTGAGAAGGCAAAAAATTTTTCGCAATTCTGCTGCTCCAAACGCTTAAACAGGATGGCCTAGGGAAAAAATACAGATACCGTTGTAATCGGGCGAGTTTCTACTTTCAGATGCAACAGGAATTTTTGGGTTAGGTCAATCCGTTCGCGAGATATGGGAGTTTGAAGCTAAGAAATGGTTGAGAAGACAACAAATCTTTCGCACTTCTGCAGCTCCAAACGCTTAACCAGAATGGCCTAGGGAAAAAATACACATACCGTTGTAATCGGGCGAGTTTCTACTTTCAGATGCAATAGGAATTTTTGGGTTAGGTCAATCCGTTCGCGAGATATGGGAGTTTGAAGCCAAGAAATGGTTGAGAAGGCAAACAATTTTTCGCAATTCTGCTGCTCCAAACGCTTAACCAGAATGGCCTAGAGAAAAAATACACATACCGTTGGAATCGGGCGAGTCTCTACTTCCAGACGCTGCAGGAATTTTTGGGTTAGGTCAATCCGTTCGCGAGATATGGGAGTTTGAAGCCAAGAAATGGTTGAGAAGGCAAAAAATTTTTCGCAATTCTGCTGCTCCAAACGCTTAACCAGAATGGCCTAGGGAAAAAATACACATACCGTTGTAATCGGGCGAGTCTCTACTTCCAGACGCTACAGGAATTTTTGGGTTAGGTCAATCCGTTCGCGAGATATGGGAGTTTGAAGCCAAGAAATGGTTGAGAAGGCAAAAAATTTTTCGCAATTCTGCTGCTCCAAACGCTTAACCAGAATGGCCTAGGGGAAAAATACACATACCGTTGTAATCGGGCGAGTTTCTACTTTCAGATGCAATAGGAATTTTTGGGTTAGGTCAATCCGTTCGCGAGATATGGGAGTTTGAAGCCAAGAAATGGTTGAGAAGGCAAAAAATTTTTCGCACTTCTGCTGATCCAAACGCTTAACCAGAATGGTCTAGGGAAACAATACACATACCGTTGTAATCGGGCGAGTTTCTACTTTCAGATGCAATAGGAATTTTTGGGTTAGGTCAACCCGTTCGCGAGATATGGGAGTTTGAAGCCAAGAAATGATTGAGAAGGCAAAAAATTTTTCGCAATTCTGCTGCTCCAAACGCTTAACCACAATGGCCTAGAGAAAAAATACACATACCGTTGTAATCGGGCGAGTCTCTACTTCCAGACGCTACAGGAATTTTTGGGTTAGGTCAATCCGTTCGCGAGATATGGGAGTTTGAAGCCAAGAAATGGTTGAGAAGGCAAAAAATTTTTCGCAATTCTGCTGCTCCAAACGCTTAACCAGAATGGCCTAGGGAAAAAATACACATACCGCTGTAATCGGGCGAGGTTCTACTTTCAGATGCAATTGGAATTTTTGGGTTAGGTCAATCCGTTCGCGAGATATGGGAGTTTGAAGCCAAGAAATGGTTGAGAAGGCAAAAAATTTTTCGCAATTCTGCTGCTCCAAACGCTTAACCAGAATGGCCTAGGGAAAAAATACATATACCGTTGTAATCGGGCGAGTCTCTACTTCCAGACGCTACAGGAATTTTTGGGTTAGGTCAATCCGTTCGCGAGATATGGGAGTTTGAAGCCAAGAAATGGTTGAGAAGGCAAAAAATTTTTCGCAATTCTGCTGCTCCAAACGCTTAACCAGAATGGCCTAGGGAAAAAATACACATACCGTTGTAATCGGGCGAGTCTCTACTTCCAGACGCTACAGGAATTTTTGGGTTAGGTCAATCCGTTCGCGAGATATGGGAGTTTGAAGCCAAGAAATGGTTGAGAAGGCAAAAAATTTTTCGCAATTCTGCTGCTCCAAACGCTTAACCAGAATGGCCTAGGGGAAAAATACACATACCGTTGTAATCGCGCGAGTTTCTACTTTCAGATGCAATAGGAATTTTTGGGTTAGGTCAACCCGTTCGCGAGATATGGGAGTTTGAAGCCAAGAAATGGTTGAGAAGGCAAAAAATTTTTCGCAATTCTGCTGCTCCAAACGCTTAACCAGAATGTCCTAGGGGAAAAATACACATACCGTTGTAATCGGGCGAGTTTCTACTTTCAGATGCAATAGGAATTTTTGGGTTAGGTCAATCCGTTCGCGAGATATGGGAGTTTGAAGCCAAGAAATGGTTGAGAAGGCAAAAAATTTTTCGCACTTCTGCTGATCCAAACGCTTAACCAGAATAGTCTAGGGAAACAATACACATACCGTTGTAATCGGGCGAGTTTCTACTTTCAGATGCAATAGGAATTTTTGGGTTAGGTCAACCCGTTCGCGAGATATGGGAGTTTGAAGCCAAGAAATGATTGAGAAGGCAAAAAATTTTTCGCAATTCTGCTGCTCCAAACGCTTAACCACAATGGCCTAGAGAAGAAATACACATACCGTTGTAATCGGGCGAGTCTCTACTTCCAGACGCTACAGGAATTTTTGGGTTAGGTCAATCCGTTCGCGAGATATGGGAGTTTGAAGCCAAGAAATGGTTGAGAAGGCAAAAAATTTTTCGCAATTCTGCTGCTCCAAACGCTTAACCAGAATGGCCTAGGGAAAAAATACACATACCGCTGTAATCGGGCGAGGTTCTACTTTCAGATGCAATTGGAATTTTTGGGTTAGGTCAATCCGTTCGCGAGATATGGGAGTTTGAAGCCAAGAAATGGTTGAGAAGGCAAAAAATTTTTCGCAATTCTGCTGCTCCAAACGCTTAACCAGAATGGCCTAGGGAAAAAATACATATACCGTTGTAATCGGGCGAGTCTCTACTTCCAGACGCTACAGGAATTTTTGGGTTAGGTCAATCCGTTCGCGAGATATGGGAGTTTGAAGCCAAGAAATGGTTGAGAAGGCAAAAAATTTTTCGCAATTCTGCTGCTCCAAACGCTTAACCAGAATGGCCTAGGGAAAAAATACACATACCGTTGTAATCGGGCGAGTCTCTACTTCCAGACGCTACAGGAATTTTTGGGTTAGGTCAATCCGTTCGCGAGATATGGGAGTTTGAAGCCAAGAAATGGTTGAGAAGGCAAAAAATTTTTCGTAATTCTGCTGCTCCAAACGCTTAACCAGAATGGCCTAGGGGAAAAATACACATACCGTTGTAATCGCGCGAGTTTCCACTTTCAGATGCAATAGGAATTTTTGGGTTAGGTCAATCCGTTCGCGAGATATGGGAGTTTGAAGCCAAGAAATGGTTGAGAAGGCAAAAAATTTTTCGCAATTCTGCTGCTCCACACGCTGAACCAGAATGGCCTAGGGAAAAAATACACATACCGCTGTAATCGGGCGAGGTTCTACTTTCAGATGCAATTGGAATTTTTGGGTTAGGTCAATCCGTTCGCGAGATATGGGAGTTTGAAGCCAAGAAATGGATGAGAAGGCAAAAAATTTTTCGCAATTCTGCTGCTCCAAACGCTTAACCAGAATGGCCTAGGAAAAAAATACACATACCGTTGTAATCGGGCGAGTTTCTACTTTCAGATGCAATAGGAATTTTTGGGTTAGGTCAATCCGTTCGCGAGATATGGGAGTTTGAAGCCAAGAAATGGTTGAGAAGGCAAAAAATTTTTCGCAATTCTGCTGCTCCAAACGCTTAACCAGAATGGCCTAGGGAAAAAATACACATACCGTTGTAATCGGGCGAGTCTCTACTTCCAGACGCTACAGGAATTTTTGGGTTAGGTCAATCCGTTCGCGAGATATGGGAGTTTGAAGCCAAGAAATGGTTGAGAAGGCAAACAATTTTTCGCAATTCTGCTGCTCCAAACGCTTAACCAGAATGGCCTAGGGGAAAAATACACATACCGTTGTAATCGGGCGAGTTTCTACTTTCAGATGCAATAGGAATTTTTGGGTTAGGTCAATCCGTTCGCGAGATATGGGAGTTTGAAGCCAAGAAATGGTTGAGAAGGCAAAAAATTTTTCGCACTTCTGCTGATCCAAACGCTTAACCAGAATGGTCTAGGGAAACAATACACATACCGTTGTAATCGGGCGAGTTTCTACTTTCAGATGCAATAGGAATTTTTGGGTTAGGTCAACCCGTTCGCGAGATATGGGAGTTTGAAGCCAAGAAATGATTGAGAAGGCAAAAAATTTTTCGCAATTCTGCTGCTCCAAACGCTTAAACAGAATGGCCTAGGGAAAAAATACAGATACCGTTGTAATCGGGCGAGTTTCTACTTTCAGATGCAACAGGAATTTTTGGGTAAGGTCAATCCATTCGCGAGATATGGGAGTTTGAAGCTAAGAAATGGTTGAGAAGACAACAAATCTTTCGCAATTCTGCTGCTCCAAACGCTTAACCAGAATGGCCTAGGGAAAAAATACACATACCGTTGTAATCGGGCGAGTTTCTACTTTCAGATGCAATAGGAATTTTTGGGTTAGGTCAATCCGTTCGCGAGATATGGGAGTTTGAAGCCAAGAAATGGTTGAGAAGGCAAAAAATTTTTCGCAATTCTGCTGCTCCAAACGCTTAACCACAATGGCCTAGAGAAAAAATACACATACCGTTGTAATCGGGCGAGTCTCTACTTCCAGACGCCACAGGAATTTTTGGGTTAGGTCAATCCGTTCGCGAGATATGGGAGTTTGAAGCCAAGAAATGGTTGAGAAGGAAAAAAATTTTTCGCAATTCTGCTGCTCCAAACGCTTAACCAGAATGGCCTAGGGAAAAAATACACATACCGCTGTAATCGGGCGAGGTTCTACTTTCAGATGCAATTGGAATTCTTGGGTTAGGTCAATCCGTTCGCGAGATATGGGAGTTTGAAGCCAAGAAATGGTTGAGAAGGCAAAAAATTTTTCGCAATTCTGCTGCTCCAAACGCTTAACCAGAATGGCCTAGGGAAAAAATACATATACCGTTGTAATCGGGCGAGTCTCTACTTCCAGACGCTACAGGAATTTTTGGGTTAGGTCAATCCGTTCGCGAGATATGGGAGTTTGAAGCTAAGAAATGGTTGAGAAGACAACAAATCTTTCGCAATTCTGCTGCTCCAAACGCTTAACCAGAATGGCCTAGGGAAAAAATACACATACCGTTGTAATCGGGCGAGTTTCTACTTTCAGATGCAATAGGAATTTTTGGGTTAGGTCAATCCGTTCGCGAGATATGGGAGTTTGAAGCCAAGAAACGGTTGAGAAGGCAAAAAATTTTTCGCAATTCTGCTGCTCCAAACGCTTAACCACAATGGCCTAGAGAAAAAATACACATACCGTTGTAATCGGGCGAGTCTCTACTTCCAGACGCCACAGGAATTTTTGGGTTAGGTCAATCCGTTCGCGAGATATGGGAGTTTGAAGCCAAGAAATGGTTGAGAAGGAAAAAAATTTTTCGCAATTCTGCTGCTCCAAACGCTTAACCAGAATGGCCTAGGGAAAAAATACACATACCGCTGTAATCGGGCGAGGTTCTACTTTCAGATGCAATTGGAATTCTTGGGTTAGGTCAATCCGTTCGCGAGATATGGGAGTTTGAAGCCAAGAAATGGTTGAGAAGGCAAAAAATTTTTCGCAATTCTGCTGCTCCAAACGCTTAACCAGAATGGCCTAGGGAAAAAATACATATACCGTTGTAATCGGGCGAGTCTCTACTTCCAGACGCTACAGGAATTTTTGGGTTAGGTCAATCCGTTCGCGAGATATGGGAGTTTGAAGCCAAGAAATGGTTGAGAAGGCAAAAAATTTTTCGCAATTCTGCTGCTCCAAACGCTTAACCAGAATGGCCTAGGGGAAAAATACACATACCGTTGTAATCGGGCGAGTTTCGACTTTCAGATGCAATAGGAATTTTTGGGTTAGGTCAATCCGTTCGCGAGATATGGGAGTTTGAAGCCAAGAAATGGTTGAGAAGGCAACAAATTTTTCGCAATTCTGCTGCTCCAAACGCTTAACCAGAATGGCCTAGGGGAAAAATACACATACCGTTGTAATCGGGCGAGTTTCTACTTTCAGATGCAATAGGAATTTTTGGGTTAGGTCAATCCGTTCGCGAGATATGGGAGTTTGAAGCCAAGAAATGGTTGAGAAGGCAAAAAATTTTTCGCAATTCTGCTGCTCCAAACGCTTAACCAGAATGGCCTAGGGAAAAAATACACATACCGTTGTAATCGGGCGAGTCTCTACTTCCAGACGCTACAGGAATTTTTGGGTCAGGTCAATCCGTTCGCGAGATATGGGAGTTTGAAGCCAAGAAATGGTTGAGAAGGCAAAAAATTTTTCGCACTTCTGCTGATCCAAACGCTTAACCAGAATGGTCTAGGGAAACAATACACATACCGTTGTAATCGGGCGAGTTTCTGCTTTCAGATGCAATAGGAATTTTTGGGTTAGGTCAACCCGTTCGCGAGATATGGGAGTTTGAAGCCAAGAAATGATTGAGAAGGCAAAAAATTTTTCGCAATTCTGCTGCTCCAAACGCTTAAACAGGATGGCCTAGGGAAAAAATACAGATACCGTTGTAATCGGGCGAGTTTCTACTTTCAGATGCAACAGGAATTTTTGGGTTAGGTCAATCCGTTCGCGAGATATGGGAGTTTGAAGCTAAGAAATGGTTGAGAAGACAACAAATCTTTCGCACTTCTGCTGCTCCAAACGCTTAACCAGAATGGCCTAGGGAAAAAATACACATACCGTTGTAATCGGGCGAGTTTCTACTTTCAGATGCAATAGGAATTTTTGGGTTAGGTCAATCCGTTCGCGAGATATGGGAGTTTGAAGCCAAGAAATGGTTGAGAAGGCAAGAAATTTTTCGCAATTCTGCTGCTCCAAACGCTTAACCAGAATGGCCTAGAGAAAAAACACACATACCGTTGTAATCGGGCGAGTCTCTACTTCCAGACGCTGCAGGAATTTTTGGGTTAGGTCAATCCGTTCGCGAGATATGGGAGTTTGAAGCCAAGAAATGGTTGAGAAGGCAAAAAATTTTTCGCAATTCTGCTGCTCCAAACGCTTAAACAGAATGGCCTAGGGAAAAAATACACATACCGCTGTAATCGGGCGAGGTTCTACTTTCACATGCAATTGGAATTTTTGGGTTAGGTCAATCCGTTCGCGAGATATGGGAGTTTGAAGCCAAGAAATGGTTGAGAAGGCAAAAAATTTTTCGCACTTCTGCTGATCCAAACGCTTAACCAGAATGGTCTAGGGAAACAATACACATACCGTTGTAATCGGGCGAGTTTCTACTTTCAGATGCAATAGGAATTTTTGGGTTAGGTCAACCCGTTCGCGAGATATGGGAGTTTGAAGCCAAGAAATGATTGAGAAGGCAAAAAATTTTTCGCAATTCTGCTGCTCCAAACGCTTAACCACAATGGCCTAGAGAAAAAATACACATACCGTTGTAATCGGGCGAGTCTCTACTTCCAGACGCTACAGGAATTTTTGGGTTAGGTCAATCCGTTCGCGAGATATGGGAGTTTGAAGCCAAGAAATGGTTGAGAAGGCAAAAAATTTTTCGCAATTCTGCTGCTCCAAACGCTTAACCAGAATGGCCTAGGGAAAAAATACACATACCGCTGTAATCGGGCGAGGTTCTACTTTCAGATGCAATTGGAATTTTTGGGTTAGGTCAATCCGTTCGCGAGATATGGGAGTTTGAAGCCAAGAAATGGTTGAGAAGGCAAAAAATTTTTCGCAATTCTGCTGCTCCAAACGCTTAACCAGAATGGCCTAGGGAAAAAATACATATACCGTTGTAATCGGGCGAGTCTCTACTTCCAGACGCTACAGGAATTTTTGGGTTAGGTCAATCCGTTCGCGAGATATGGGAGTTTGAAGCCAAGAAATGGTTGAGAAGGCAAAAAATTTTTCGCAATTCTGCTGCTCCAAACGCTTAACCAGAATGGCCTAGGGAAAAAATACACATACCGTTGTAATCGGGCGAGTCTCTACTTCCAGACGCTACAGGAATTTTTGGGTTAGGTCAATCCGTTCGCGAGATATGGGAGTTTGAAGCCAAGAAATGGTTGAGAAGGCAAAAAATTTTTCGCAATTCTGCTGCTCCAAACGCTTAACCAGAATGGCCTAGGGGAAAAATACACATACCGTTGTAATCGCGCGAGTTTCTACTTTCAGATGCAATAGGAATTTTTGGGTTAGGTCAACCCGTTCGCGAGATATGGGAGTTTGAAGCCAAGAAATGGTTGAGAAGGCAAAAAATTTTTCGCAATTCTGCTGCTCCAAACGCTTAACCAGAATGTCCTAGGGGAAAAATACACATACCGTTGTAATCGGGCGAGTTTCTACTTTCAGATGCAATAGGAATTTTTGGGTTAGGTCAATCCGTTCGCGAGATATGGGAGTTTGAAGCCAAGAAATGGTTGAGAAGGCAAAAAATTTTTCGCACTTCTGCTGATCCAAACGCTTAACCAGAATGGTCTAGGGAAACAATACACATACCGTTGTAATCGGGCGAGTTTCTACTTTCAGATGCAATAGGAATTTTTGGGTTAGGTCAACCCGTTCGCGAGATATGGGAGTTTGAAGCCAAGAAATGATTGAGAAGGCAAAAAATTTTTCGCAATTCTGCTGCTCCAAACGCTTAACCACAATGGCCTAGAGAAGAAATACACATACCGTTGTAATCGGGCGAGTCTCTACTTCCAGACGCTACAGGAATTTTTGGGTTAGGTCAATCCGTTCGCGAGATATGGGAGTTTGAAGCCAAGAAATGGTTGAGAAGGCAAAAAATTTTTCGCAATTCTGCTGCTCCAAACGCTTAACCAGAATGGCCTAGGGAAAAAATACACATACCGCTGTAATCGGGCGAGGTTCTACTTTCAGATGCAATTGGAATTTTTGGGTTAGGTCAATCCGTTCGCGAGATATGGGAGTTTGAAGCCAAGAAATGGTTGAGAAGGCAAAAAATTTTTCGCAATTCTGCTGCTCCAAACGCTTAACCAGAATGGCCTAGGGAAAAAATACATATACCGTTGTAATCGGGCGAGTCTCTACTTCCAGACGCTACAGGAATTTTTGGGTTAGGTCAATCCGTTCGCGAGATATGGGAGTTTGAAGCCAAGAAATGGTTGAGAAGGCAAAAAATTTTTCGCAATTCTGCTGCTCCAAACGCTTAACCAGAATGGCCTAGGGAAAAAATACACATACCGTTGTAATCGGGCGAGTCTCTACTTCCAGACGCTACAGGAATTTTTGGGTTAGGTCAATCCGTTCGCGAGATATGGGAGTTTGAAGCCAAGAAATGGTTGAGAAGGCAAAAAATTTTTCGTAATTCTGCTGCTCCAAACGCTTAACCAGAATGGCCTAGGGGAAAAATACACATACCGTTGTAATCGCGCGAGTTTCCACTTTCAGATGCAATAGGAATTTTTGGGTTAGGTCAATCCGTTCGCGAGATATGGGAGTTTGAAGCCAAGAAATGGTTGAGAAGGCAAAAAATTTTTCGCACTTCTGCTGATCCAAACGCTTAACCAGAATGGTCTAGGGAAACAATACACATACCGTTGTAATCGGGCGAGTTTCTACTTTCAGATGCAGTAGGAATTTTTGGGTTAGGTCAACCCGTTCGCGAGATATGGGAGTTTGAAGCCAAGAAATGATTGAGAAGGCAAAAAATTTTTCGCAATTCTGCTGCTCCAAACGCTTAAACAGAATGGCCTAGGGAAAAAATACAGATACCGTTGTAATCGGGCGAGTTTCTACTTTCAGATGCAACAGGAATTTTTGGGTAAGGTCAATCCATTCGCGAGATATGGGAGTTTGAAGCTAAGAAATGGTTGAGAAGACAACAAATCTTTCGCAATTCTGCTGCTCCAAACGCTTAACCAGAATGGCCTAGGGAAAAAATACACATACCGTTGTAATCGGGCGAGTTTCTACTTTCAGATGCAATAGGAATTTTTGGGTTAGGTCAATCCGTTCGCGAGATATGGGAGTTTGAAGCCAAGAAATGGTTGAGAAGGCAAAAAATTTTTCGCAATTCTGCTGCTCCAAACGCTTAACCACAATGGCCTAGAGAAAAAATACACATACCGTTGTAATCGGGCGAGTCTCTACTTCCAGACGCCACAGGAATTTTTGGGTTAGGTCAATCCGTTCGCGAGATATGGGAGTTTGAAGCCAAGAAATGGTTGAGAAGGAAAAAAATTTTTCGCAATTCTGCTGCTCCAAACGCTTAACCAGAATGGCCTAGGGAAAAAATACACATACCGCTGTAATCGGGCGAGGTTCTACTTTCAGATGCAATTGGAATTCTTGGGTTAGGTCAATCCGTTCGCGAGATATGGGAGTTTGAAGCCAAGAAATGGTTGAGAAGGCAAAAAATTTTTCGCAATTCTGCTGCTCCAAACGCTTAACCAGAATGGCCTAGGGAAAAAATACATATACCGTTGTAATCGGGCGAGTCTCTACTTCCAGACGCTACAGGAATTTTTGGGTTAGGTCAATCCGTTCGCGAGATATGGGAGTTTGAAGCTAAGAAATGGTTGAGAAGACAACAAATCTTTCGCAATTCTGCTGCTCCAAACGCTTAACCAGAATGGCCTAGGGAAAAAATACACATACCGTTGTAATCGGGCGAGTTTCTACTTTCAGATGCAATAGGAATTTTTGGGTTAGGTCAATCCGTTCGCGAGATATGGGAGTTTGAAGCCAAGAAACGGTTGAGAAGGCAAAAAATTTTTCGCAATTCTGCTGCTCCAAACGCTTAACCACAATGGCCTAGAGAAAAAATACACATACCGTTGTAATCGGGCGAGTCTCTACTTCCAGACGCCACAGGAATTTTTGGGTTAGGTCAATCCGTTCGCGAGATATGGGAGTTTGAAGCCAAGAAATGGTTGAGAAGGAAAAAAATTTTTCGCAATTCTGCTGCTCCAAACGCTTAACCAGAATGGCCTAGGGAAAAAATACACATACCGCTGTAATCGGGCGAGGTTCTACTTTCAGATGCAATTGGAATTCTTGGGTTAGGTCAATCCGTTCGCGAGATATGGGAGTTTGAAGCCAAGAAATGGTTGAGAAGGCAAAAAATTTTTCGCAATTCTGCTGCTCCAAACGCTTAACCAGAATGGCCTAGGGAAAAAATACATATACCGTTGTAATCGGGCGAGTCTCTACTTCCAGACGCTACAGGAATTTTTGGGTTAGGTCAATCCGTTCGCGAGATATGGGAGTTTGAAGCCAAGAAATGGTTGAGAAGGCAAAAAATTTTTCGCAATTCTGCTGCTCCAAACGCTTAACCAGAATGGCCTAGGGGAAAAATACACATACCGTTGTAATCGGGCGAGTTTCGACTTTCAGATGCAATAGGAATTTTTGGGTTAGGTCAATCCGTTCGCGAGATATGGGAGTTTGAAGCCAAGAAATGGTTGAGAAGGCAACAAATTTTTCGCAATTCTGCTGCTCCAAACGCTTAACCAGAATGGCCTAGGGGAAAAATACACATACCGTTGTAATCGGGCGAGTTTCTACTTTCAGATGCAATAGGAATTTTTGGGTTAGGTCAATCCGTTCGCGAGATATGGGAGTTTGAAGCCAAGAAATGGTTGAGAAGGCAAAAAATTTTTCGCAATTCTGCTGCTCCAAACGCTTAACCAGAATGGCCTAGGGAAAAAATACACATACCGTTGTAATCGGGCGAGTCTCTACTTCCAGACGCTACAGGAATTTTTGGGTCAGGTCAATCCGTTCGCGAGATATGGGAGTTTGAAGCCAAGAAATGGTTGAGAAGGCAAAAAATTTTTCGCACTTCTGCTGATCCAAACGCTTAACCAGAATGGTCTAGGGAAACAATACACATACCGTTGTAATCGGGCGAGTTTCTGCTTTCAGATGCAATAGGAATTTTTGGGTTAGGTCAACCCGTTCGCGAGATATGGGAGTTTGAAGCCAAGAAATGATTGAGAAGGCAAAAAATTTTTCGCAATTCTGCTGCTCCAAACGCTTAAACAGGATGGCCTAGGGAAAAAATACAGATACCGTTGTAATCGGGCGAGTTTCTACTTTCAGATGCAACAGGAATTTTTGGGTTAGGTCAATCCGTTCGCGAGATATGGGAGTTTGAAGCTAAGAAATGGTTGAGAAGACAACAAATCTTTCGCACTTCTGCTGCTCCAAACGCTTAACCAGAATGGCCTAGGGAAAAAATACACATACCGTTGTAATCGGGCGAGTTTCTACTTTCAGATGCAATAGGAATTTTTGGGTTAGGTCAATCCGTTCGCGAGATATGGGAGTTTGAAGCCAAGAAATGGTTGAGAAGGCAAGAAATTTTTCGCAATTCTGCTGCTCCAAACGCTTAACCAGAATGGCCTAGAGAAAAAACACACATACCGTTGTAATCGGGCGAGTCTCTACTTCCAGACGCTGCAGGAATTTTTGGGTTAGGTCAATCCGTTCGCGAGATATGGGAGTTTGAAGCCAAGAAATGGTTGAGAAGGCAAAAAATTTTTCGCAATTCTGCTGCTCCAAACGCTTAACCAGAATGGCCTAGGGAAAAAATACACATACCGCTGTAATCGGGCGAGGTTCTACTTTCACATGCAATTGGAATTTTTGGGTTAGGTCAATCCGTTCGCGAGATATGGGAGTTTGAAGCCAAGAAATGGTTTAGAAGGCAAAAAATTTTTCGCAATTCTGCTGCTCCAAACGCTTAACCAGAATGGCCTAGGGAAAAAATACATATACCGTTGTAATCGGGCGAGTCTCTACTTCCAGACGCTACAGGAATTTTTGGGTTAGGTCAATCCGTTCGCGAGATATGGCAGTTTGAAGCCAAGAAATGGTTGAGATGGCAAAAAATTTTTCGCAATTCTGCTGCTCCAAACGCTTAACCAGAATGGCCTAGGGGAAAAATACACATACCGTTGTAATCGGGCGAGTTTCGACTTTCAGATGCAATAGGAATTTTTGGGTTAGGTCAATCCGTTCGCGAGATATGGGAGTTTGAAGCCAAGAAATGGTTGAGAAGGCAACAAATTTTTCGCAATTCTGCTGCTCCAAACGCTTAACCAGAATGGCCTAGGGGAAAAATACACATACCGTTGTAATCGGGCGAGTTTCTACTTTCAGATGCAATAGGAATTTTTGGGTTAGGTCAACCCGTTCGCGAGATATGGGAGTTTGAAGCCAAGAAATGGTTGAGAAGGCAAAAAATTTTTCGCAATTCTGCTGCTCCAAACGCTTAACCAGAATGGCCTAGGGAAAAAATACACATACCGTTGTAATCGGGCGAGTCTCTACTTCCAGACGCTACAGGAATTTTTGGGTTAGGTCAATCTGTTCGCGAGATATGTGAGTTTGAAGCCAAGAAATGGTTGAGAAGGCAAAAAATTTTTCGCAATTCTGCTGCTCCACACGCTTAATCAGAATGGCCTAGGGAAAAAATACACATACCGCTGTAATCGGGCGAGGTTCTACTTTCAGATGCAATTGGAATTTTTGGGTTAGGTCAATCCGTTCGCGAGATATGGGAGTTTGAAGCCAAGAAATGGTTGAGAAGGCAAAAAATTTTTCGCAATTCTGCTGCTCCAAACGCTTAACCAGAATGGCCTAGGGGAAAAATACACATACCGTTGTAATCGGGCGAGTTTCTACTTTCAGATGCAATAGGAATTTTTGGGTTAGGTCAATCCGTTCGCGAGATATGGGAGTTTGAAGCCAAGAAATGTTTGAGAAGGCAAAAAATTTTTCGCACTTCTGCTGATCCAAACGCTTAACCAGAATGGTCTAGGGAAACAATACACATACCGTTGTAATCGGGCGAGTTTCTACTTTCAGATGCAATAGGAATTTTCGGGTTAGGTCAACCCGTTCGCGAGATATGGGAGTTTGAAGCCAAGAAATGATTGAGAAGGCAAAAAATTTTTCGCAATTCTGCTGCTCCAAACGCTTAAACAGAATGGCCTAGGGAAAAAATACAGATACCGTTGTAATCGGGCGAGTCTCTACTTCCAGACGCTACAGGAATTTTTGGGTTAGGTCAATCCGTTCGCGAGATATGGGAGTTTGAAGCCAAGAAATGGTTGAGAAGGCAAAAAATTTTTCGCAATTCTGCTGCTCCAAACGCTTAACCAGAATGGCCTAGGGAAAAAATACACATACCGCTGTAATCGGGCGAGGTTCTACTTTCAGATGCAATTGGAATTTTTGGGTTAGGTCAATCCGTTCGCGAGATATGGGAGTTTGAAGCCAAGAAATGGTTGAGAAGGCAAAAAATTTTTCGCAATTCTGCTGCTCCAAACGCTTAACCAGAATGGCCTAGGGAAAAAATACATATACCGTTGTAATCGGGCGAGTCTCTACTTCCAGACGCTACAGGAATTTTTGGGTTAGGTCAATCCGTTCGCGAGATATGGGAGTTTGAAGCCAAGAAATGGTTGAGAAGGCAAAAAATTTTTCGCAATTCTGCTGCTCCAAACGCTTAACCAGAATGGCCTAGGGGAAAAATACACATACCGTTGTAATCGGGCGAGTTTCGACTTTCAGATGCAATAGGAATTTTTGGGTTAGGTCAATCCGTTCGCGAGATATGGGAGTTTGAAGCCAAGAAATGGTTGAGAAGGCAACAAATTTTTCGCAATTCTGCTGCTCCAAACGCTTAACCAGAATGGCCTAGGGGAAAAATACACATACCGTTGTAATCGGGCGAGTTTCTACTTTCAGATGCAATAGGAATTTTTGGGTTAGGTCAATCCGTTCGCGAGATATGGGAGTTTGAAGCCAAGAAATGGTTGAGAAGGCAAAAAATTTTTCGCAATTCTGCTGCTCCAAACGCTTAACCAGAATGGCCTAGGGAAAAAATAAACATACCGTTGTAATCGGGCGAGTCTCTACTTCCAGACGCTATAGGAATTTTTGGGTTAGGTCAATCCGTTCGCGAGATATGGGAGTTTGAAGCCAAGAAATGGTTGAGAAGGCAAAAAATTTTTCGCACTTCTGCTGATCCAAACGCTTAACCAGAATGGTCTAGGGAAACAATACACATACCGTTGTAATCGGGCGAGTTTCTACTTTCAGATGCAATAGGAATTTTTGGGTTAGGTCAACCCGTTCGCGAGATATGGGAGTTTGAAGCCAAGAAATGATTGAGAAGGCAAAAAATTTTTCGCAATTCTGCTGCTCCAAACGCTTAAACAGGATGGCCTAGGGAAAAAATACAGATACCGTTGTAATCGGGCGAGTTTCTACTTTCAGATGCAACAGGAATTTTTGGGTTAGGTCAATCCGTTCGCGAGATATGGGAGTTTGAAGCTAAGAAATGGTTGAGAAGACAACAAATCTTTCGCAATTCTGCTGCTCCAAACGCTTAACCAGAATGGCCTAGGGAAAAAATACACATACCGTTGTAATCGGGCGAGTTTCTACTTTCAGATGCAATAGGAATTTTTGGGTTAGGTCAATCCGTTCGCGAGATATGGGAGTTTGAAGCCAAGAAATGGTTGAGAAGGCAAACAATTTTTCGCAATTCTGCTGCTCCAAACGCTTAACCAGAATGGCCTAGAGAAAAAATACACATACCGTTGGAATCGGGCGAGTCTCTACTTCCAGACGCTGCAGGAATTTTTGGGTTAGGTCAATCCGTTCGCGAGATATGGGAGTTTGAAGCCAAGAAATGGTTGAGAAGGCAAAAAATTTTTCGCAATTCTGCTGCTCCAAACGCTTAACCAGAATGGCCTAGGGAAAAAATACACATACCTTTGTAATCGGGCGAGTCTCTACTTCCAGACGCTATAGGAATTTTTGGGTTAGGTCAATCCGTTCGCGAGATATGGGAGTTTGAAGCCAAGAAATGGTTGAGAAGGCAAAAAATTTTTCGCAATTCTGCTGCTCCAAACGCTTAACCAGAATGGCCTAGGGGAAAAATACACATACCGTTGTAATCGGGCGAGTTTCTACTTTCAGATGCAATAGGAATTTTTGGGTTAGGTCAATCCGTTCGCGAGATATGGGAGTTTGAAGCCAAGAAATGGTTGAGAAGGCAAAAAATTTTTCGCACTTCTGCTGATCCAAACGCTTAACCACAATGGCCTAGAGAAAAAATACACATACCGTTGTAATCGGGCGAGTCTCTACTTCCAGACGCTACAGGAATTTTTGGGTTAGGTCAATCCGTTCGCGAGATATGGGAGTTTGAAGCCAAGAAATGGTTGAGAAGGCAAAAAATTTTTCGCAATTCTGCTGCTCCAAACGCTTAACCAGAATGGCCTAGGGAAAAAATACACATACCGCTGTAATCGGGCGAGGTTCTACTTTCAGATGCAATTGGAATTTTTGGGTTAGGTCAATCCGTTCGCGAGATATGGGAGTTTGAAGCCAAGAAATGGTTGAGAAGGCAAAAAATTTTTCGCAATTCTGCTGCTCCAAACGCTTAACCAGAATGGCCTAGGGAAAAAATACACATACCGTTGTAATCGGGCGAGTCTCTACTTCCAGACGCTACAGGAATTTTTGGGATAGGTCAATCCGTTCGCGAGATATGGGAGTTTGAAGCCAAGAAATGGTTGAGAAGGCAAAAAATTTTTCGCACTTCTGCTGATCCAAACGCTTAACCAGAATGGTCTAGGGAAACAATACACATACCGTTGTAATCGGGCGAGTTTCTACTTTCAGATGCAATAGGAATTTTTGGGTTAGGTCAACCCGTTCGCGAGATATGGGAGTTTGAAGCCAAGAAATGATTCAGAAGGCAAAAAATTTTTCGCAATTCTGCTGCTCCAAACGCTTAAACAGGATGGCCTAGGGAAAAAATACAGATACCGTTGTAATCGGGCGAGTTTCTACTTTCAGATGCAACAGGAATTTTTGGGTTAGGTCAATCCGTTCGCGAGATATGGGAGTTTGAAGCTAAGAAATGGTTGAGAAGACAACAAATCTTTCGCACTTCTGCTGCTCCAAACGCTTAACCAGAATGGCCTAGGGAGAAAATACACATACCGTTGTAATCGGGCGAGTTTCTACTTTCAGATGCAATAGGAATTTTTGGGTTAGGTCAATCCGTTCGCGAGATATGGGAGTTTGAAGCCAAGAAATGGTTGAGAAGGCAAACAATTTTTCGCAATTCTGCTGCTCCAAACGCTTAACCAGAATGGCCTAGAGAAAAAATACACATAGCGTTGGAATCGGGCGAGTCTCTACTTCCAGACACTGCAGGAATTTTTGGGTTAGGTCAATCCGTTCGCGAGATATGGGAGTTTGAAGCCAAGAAATGGTTGAGAAGGCAAAAAATTTTTCGCAATTCTGCTGCTCCAAACGCTTAACCAGAATGGCCTAGGGAAAAAATACACATACCGCTGTAATCGGGCGAGGTTCTACTTTCAGATGCAATTGGAATTTTTGGGTTAGGTCAATCCGTTCGCGAGATATGGGAGTTTGAAGCCAAGAAATGGTTGAGAAGGCAAAAAATTTTTCGCAATTCTGCTGCTCCAAACGCTTAACCAGAATGGCCTAGGGAAAAAATACACATACCGTTGTAATCGGGCGAGTCTCTACTTCCAGACGCTACAGGAATTTTTGGGTTAGGTCAATCCGTTCGCGAGATATGGGAGTTTGAAGCCAAGAAATGGTTGAGAAGGCAAAAAATTTTTCGCAATTCTGCTGCTCCAAACGCTTAACCAGAATGGCCTAGGGGAAAAATACACATACCGTTGTAATCGGGCGAGTTTCTACTTTCAGATGCAATAGGAATTTTTGGGTTAGGTCAATCCGTTCGCGAGATATGGGAGTTTGAAGCCAAGAAATGGTTGAGAAGGCAAAAAATTTTTCGCACTTCTGCTGATCCAAACGCTTAACCAGAATGGTCTAGGGAAACAATACACATACCGTTGTAATCGGGCGAGTTTCTACTTTCAGATGCAATAGGAATTTTTGGGTTAGGTCAACCCGTTCGCGAGATATGGGAGTTTGAAGCCAAGAAATGATTGAGAAGGCAAAAAATTTTTCGCAATTCTGCTGCTCCAAACGCTTAAACAGGATGGCCTAGGGAAAAAATACAGATACCGTTGTAATCGGGCGAGTTTCTACTTTCAGATGCAAAAGGAATTTTTGGGTTAGGTCAATCCATTCGCGAGATATGGGAGTTTGAAGCTAAGAAATGGTTGAGAAGGCAAAAAATTTTTCGCAATTCTGCTGCTCCACATGCTGAACCTGAATGGCCTAGGGAAAAAATACACATACCGCTGTAATCGGGCGAGGTTCTACTTTCAGATGCAATTGGAATTTTTGGGTTAGGTCAATCCGTTCGCGAGATATGGGAGTTTGAAGCCAAGAAATGGATGAGAAGGCAAAAAATTTTTCGCAATTCTGCTGCTCCAAACGCTTAACCAGAATGGCCTAGGAAAAAAATACACATACCGTTGTAATCGGGCGAGTTTCTACTTTCAGATGCAATAGGAATTTTTGGGTTAGGTCAATCCGTTCGCGAGATATGGGAGTTTGAAGCCAAGAAATGGTTGAGAAGGCAAAAAATTTTTCGCAATTCTGCTGCTCCAAACGCTTAACCAGAATGGCCTAGGGAAAAAATACACATACCGCTGTAATCGGGCGAGGTTCTACTTTCAGATGCAATTGGAATTTTTGGGTTAGGTCAATCCGTTCGCGAGATATGGGAGTTTGAAGCCAAGAAATGGTTGAGAAGGCAAAAAATTTTTCGCAATTCTGCTGCTCCAAACGCTTAACCAGAATGGCCTAGGGAAAAAATACACATACCGTTGTAATCGGGCGAGTCTCTACTTCCAGACGCTACAGGAATTTTTGGGTTAGGTCAATCCGTTCGCGAGATATGGGAGTTTGAAGCCAAGAAATGGTTGAGAAGGCAAAAAATTTTTCGCACTTCTGCTGATCCAAACGCTTAACCAGAATGGTCTAGGGAAACAATACACATACCGTTGTAATCGGGCGAGTTTCTACTTTCAGATGCAATAGGAATTTTTGGGTTAGGTCAACCCGTTCGCGAGATATGGGAGTTTGAAGCCAAGAAATGATTGAGAAGGCAAAAAATTTTTCGCAATTCTGCTGCTCCAAACGCTTAAACAGGATGGCCTAGGGAAAAAATACAGATACCGTTGTAATCGGGCGAGTTTCTACTTTCAGATGCAACAGGAATTTTTGGGTTAGGTCAATCCGTTCGCGAGATATGGGAGTTTGAAGCTAAGAAATGGTTGAGAAGACAACAAATCTTTCGCACTTCTGCTGCTCCAAACGCTTAACCAGAATGGCCTAGGGAGAAAATACACATACCGTTGTAATCGGGCGAGTTTCTACTTTCAGATGCAATAGGAATTTTTGGGTTAGGTCAATCCGTTCGCGAGATATGGGAGTTTGAAGCCAAGAAATGGTTGAGAAGGCAAACAATTTTTCGCAATTCTGCTGCTCCAAACGCTTAACCAGAATGGCCTAGAGAAAAAATACACATACCGTTGGAATCGGGCGAGTCTCTACTTCCAGACACTGCAGGAATTTTTGGGTTAGGTCAATCCGTTCGCGAGATATGGGAGTTTGAAGCCAAGAAATGGTTGAGAAGGCAAAAAATTTTTCGCAATTCTGCTGCTCCAAACGCTTAACCAGAATGGCCTAGGGAAAAAATACACATACCGTTGTAATCGGGCGAGTCTCTACTTCCAGACGCTACAGGAATTTTTGGGTTAGGTCAATCCGTTCGCGAGATATGGGAGTTTGAAGCCAAGAAATGGTTGAGAAGGCAAAAAATTTTTCGCAATTCTGCTGCTCCAAACGCTTAACCAGAATGGCCTAGGGGAAAAATACACATACCGTTGTAATCGGGCGAGTTTCTACTTTCAGATGCAACAGGAATTTTTGGGTTAGGTCAATCCATTCGCGAGATATGGGAGTTTGAAGCTAAGAAATGGTTGAGAAGGCAAAAAATTTTTCGCAATTCTGCTGCTCCACACGCTGAACCAGAATGGCCTAGGGAAAAAATACACATACCGCTGTAATCGGGCGAGGTTCTACTTTCAGATGCAATTGGAATTTTTGGGTTAGGTCAATCCGTTCGCGAGATATGGGAGTTTGAAGCCAAGAAATGGATGAGAAGGCAAAAAATTTTTCGCAATTCTGCTGCTCCAAACGCTTAACCAGAATGGCCTAGGAAAAAAATACACATACCGTTGTAATCGGGCGAGTTTCTACTTTCAGATGCAATAGGAATTTTTGGGTTAGGTCAATCCGTTCGCGAGATATGGGAGTTTGAAGCCAAGAAATGGTTGAGAAGGCAAAAAATTTTTCGCAATTCTGCTGCTCCAAACGCTTAACCAGAATGGCCTAGGGAAAAAATACACATACCGCTGTAATCGGGCGAGGTTCTACTTTCAGATGCAATTGGAATTCTTGGGTTAGGTCAATCCGTTCGCGAGATATGGGAGTTTGAAGCCAAGAAATGGTTGAGAAGGCAAAAAATTTTTCGCAATTCTGCTGCTCCAAACGATTAACCAGAATGGCCTAGGGAAAAAATACATATACCGTTGTAATCGGGCGAGTCTCTACTTCCAGACGCTACAGGAATTTTTGGGTTAGGTCAATCCGTTCGCGAGATATGGGAGTTTGAAGCCAAGAAATGGTTGAGAAGGCAAAAAATTTTTCGCAATTCTGCTGCTCCAAACGCTTAACCAGAATGGCCTAGGGGAAAAATACACATACCGTTGTAATCGGGCGAGTTTCTACTTTCAGATGCAATAGGAATTTTTGGGTTAGGTCAATCCGTTCGCGAGATATGGGAGTTTGAAGCCAAGAAATGGTTGAGAAGGCAAAAAATTTTTCGCACTTCTGCTGCTCCAAACGCTTAACCAGAATGGTCTAGGGAAACAATACACATACCGTTGTAATCGGGCGAGTTTCTACTTTCAGATGCAATAGGAATTTTTGGGTTAGGTCAACCCGTTCGCGAGATATGGGAGTTTGAAGCCAAGAAATGATTGAGAAGGCAAAAAATTTTTCGCAATTCTGCTGCTCCAAACGCTTAAACAGGATGGCCTAGGGAAAAAATACAGATACCGTTGTAATCGGGCGAGTTTCTACTTTCAGATGCAAAAGGAATTTTTGGGTTAGGTCAATCCATTCGCGAGATATGGGAGTTTGAAGCTAAGAAATGGTTGAGAAGGCAAAAAATTTTTCGCAATTCTGCTGCTCCACACGCTGAACCAGAATGGCCTAGGGAAAAAATACACATACCGCTGTAATCGGGCGAGGTTCTACTTTCAGATGCAATTGGAATTTTTGGGTTAGGTCAATCCGTTCGCGAGATATGGGAGTTTGAAGCCAAGAAATGGATGAGAAGGCAAAAAATTTTTCGCAATTCTGCTGCTCCAAACGCTTAACCAGAATGGCCTAGGAAAAAAATACACATACCGTTGTAATCGGGCGAGTTTCTACTTTCAGATGCAATAGGAATTTTTGGGTTAGGTCAATCCGTTCGCGAGATATGGGAGTTTGAAGCCAAGAAATGGTTGAGAAGGCAAAAAATTTTTCGCAATTCTGCTGCTCCAAACGCTTAACCAGAATGGCCTAGGGAAAAAATACACATACCGCTGTAATCGGGCGAGGTTCTACTTTCAGATGCAATTGGAATTCTTGGGTTAGGTCAATCCGTTCGCGAGATATGGGAGTTTGAAGCCAAGAAATGGTTGAGAAGGCAAAAAATTTTTCGCAATTCTGCTGCTCCAAACGCTTAACCAGAATGGCCTAGGGAAAAAATACATATACCGTTGTAATCGGGCGAGTCTCTACTTCCAGACGCTACAGGAATTTTTGGGTTAGGTCAATCCGTTCGCGAGATATGGGAGTTTGAAGCCAAGAAATGGTTGAGAAGGCAAAAAATTTTTCGCAATTCTGCTGCTCCAAACGCTTAACCAGAATGGCCTAGGGGAAAAATACACATACCGTTGTAATCGGGCGAGTTTCTACTTTCAGATGCAATAGGAATTTTTGGGTTAGGTCAACCCGTTCGCGAGATATGGGAGTTTGAAGCCAAGAAATGGTTGAGAAGGCAACAAATTTTTCGCAATTCTGCTGCTCCAAACGCTTAACCAGAATGGCCTAGGGAAAAAATACACATACCGTTGTAATCGGGCGAGTTTCTACTTTCAGATGCAACAGGAATTTTTGGGTAAGGTCAATCCATTCGCGAGATATGGGAGTTTGAAGCTAAGAAATGGTTGAGAAGACAACAAATCTTTCGCAATTCTGCTGCTCCAAACGCTTAACCAGAATGGCCTAGGGAAAAAATACACATACCGTTGTAATCGGGCGAGTTTCTACTTTCAGATGCAATAGGAATTTTTGGGTTAGGTCAATCCGTTCGCGAGATATGGGAGTTTGAAGCCAAGAAATGGTTGAGAAGGCAAAAAATTTTTCGCAATTCTGCTGCTCCAAACGCTTAACCACAATGGCCTAGAGAAAAAATACACATACCGTTGTAATCGGGCGAGTCTCTACTTCCAGACGCCACAGGAATTTTTGGGTTAGGTCAATCCGTTCGCGAGATAAGGGAGTTTGAAGCCAAGAAATGGTTGAGAAAGAAAAAAATTTTTCGCAATTCTGCTGCTCCAAACGCTTAACCAGAATGGCCTAGGGAAAAAATACACATACCGCTGTAATCGGGCGAGGTTCTACTTTCAGATGCAATTGGAATTCTTGGGTTAGGTCAATCCGTTCTCGAGATATGGGAGTTTGAAGCCAAGAAATGGTTGAGAAGGCAAAAAATTTTTCGCAATTCTGCTGCTCCAAACGCTTAACCAGAATGGCCTAGGGAAAAAATACATATACCGTTGTAATCGGGCGAGTCTCTACTTCCAGACGCTACAGGAATTTTTGGGTTAGGTCAATCCGTTCGCGAGATATGGGAGTTTGAAGCCAAGAAATGGTTGAGAAGGCAAAAAATTTTTCGCAATTCTGCTGCTCCAAACGCTTAACCAGAATGGCCTAGGGGAAAAATACACATACCGTTGTAATCGGGCGAGTTTCGACTTTCAGATGCAATAGGAATTTTTGGGTTAGGTCAATCCGTTCGCGAGATATGGGAGTTTGAAGCCAAGAAATGGTTGAGAAGGCAACAAATTTTTCGCAATTCTGCTGCTCCAAACGCTTAACCAGAATGGCCTAGGGGAAAAATACACATACCGTTGTAATCGGGCGAGTTTCTACTTTCAGATGCAATAGGAATTTTTGGGTTAGGTCAATCCGTTCGCGAGATACGGGAGTTTGAAGCCAAGAAATGGTTGAGAAGGCAAAAAATTTTTCGCAATTCTGCTGCTCCAAACGCTTAACCAGAATGGCCTAGGGAAAAAATACACATACCGTTGTAATCGGGCGAGTCTCTACTTCCAGACGCTACAGGAATTTTTGGGTCAGGTCAATCCGTTCGCGAGATATGGGAGTTTGAAGCCAAGAAATGGTTGAGAAGGCAAAAAATTTTTCGCACTTCTGCTGATCCAAACGCTTATCCAGAATGGTCTAGGGAAACAATACACATACCGTTGTAATCGGGCGAGTTTCTACTTTCAGATGCAATAGGAATTTTTGGGTTAGGTCAACCCGTTCGCGAAATATGGGAGTTTGAAGCCAAGAAATGATTGAGAAGGCAAAAAATTTTTCGCAATTCTGCTGCTCCAAACGCTTAAACAGGATGGCCTAGGGAAAAAATACACATACCGTTGTAATCGGGCGAGTTTCTACTTTCAGATGCAATAGGAATTTTTGGGTTAGGTCAATCCGTTCGCGAGATATGGGAGTTT